>NC_057810.1:534261448-534602119 GCF_018294505.1 Triticum aestivum | reverse complement strand
AGGAGGTCCGTTTCGTCCATTTTGCGGTACGCCACACCCCTCCCGATCAATAGGACCCCTGTTTCGACTGTAGGAGGTCCGTTTCGTCCGTTTTGCGGTATGCCACACCCCTCCCGATCAACAGGACCCCCGTATCGACCGTAGGTGGTCTGTTTCCTCTGTTTTAGGTACGCCACACCCCTCCCGATCAACAGGACCCTGTTCCGAACGTAGGAGGTCCGTTTCCTCCGTTGTGCGGTACGCCAGGCCTCGTTTCCATCGCCTGTTCCGTCCAAGCCCTCCCGATGAACACGACCACGCATTCCGTTCCGACCCAGCCGGTTGGCTCCCACACGTTCCGTTGCCTCCCGATGAACATGACGCATTCCGTTGCCTCCCCATGAACACGACGCATTCCGTTTCCTCCCCATGAACACGACGACGACGCTGTTTCTCCGTTCCGACCCAGCCATGTACATGAGCCCTGGCCGTACATATGCGCGAGTAGGCGTTCGAGACCCCGCCCGTATGTACACATACGTGGCCGTATTTTCTTTCTTGCACCCTGGCCGCTGTACGTACGTGTACATGCTACGTGCGCGCCTCTACTACGAGACGTACGCGCCTCGACTAGGACACGTGCGCGCCTCTACATCCACCAGTATATATGTACGTACACGTTTGCGACCAGAATGACAATGCTACATACGCTTCGACCAGGTGGGTCCCAACTATCAGGAACTTCCTTGCGTGCGAAGATGTAGCTGGTGGGTCCCAGCAGTCAGGGGGGCGAATCGATTTTTTCCCCGGACGCACTTTCCTTGCGTGCGAAGATGTAGCTAGTGGGTCCCAGCAGTCAGGGGGGTGAATCGTTTTTTGCCCGGATGCACTTCCTTGCGTGCGAAGATGTAGCTGGTGGGTCCCAGCAGTCAGGAGGAAATGTTTTCTTCACGAAATACGGTGGCCCGTCCAGTGGGTCCCCGCTGTCAGGTGCAGGAATCATTATTTTGCGCGTAATAAGGAGGCACTTCCTTGCTGCGGCCGTGGACCCAGCTGTCAGCCTCTCCACGTACAGTCCACGTTCGATGGAAGTCGTTCCTTGACCACGTTGACCACGCCGCGCCGAGAGCACCACGGCGGTGGACGACGACGATGACTAGGAAGGGGACGACTCAGAACCGGGGAAGACGCAGCGGTGGATGCCCACGCGAAGAGGAGTACGAGGGTTCACTAGTTCGGCTGCGGTGTGAGGCTGCTGTCGCCGCAGAATAACAGGGGTTGTGGGTGAGTAGAGGGATGGGCTGGCCAGCGGTGGGAGTAATAGGGGGCGGTGAGGCCTCCGCGGCATCACAGCCGGCCACGGGAGGCAGGAGCACGCGGCACGACCAGCGCTTGTTTGGGCAGCTGGAGCAAGAAGACCAGAGGTTGAAGAAGCACTACGGCCGTTGGATGAACATCGTACGGTAACTGGAGCTAGAATCGTTCATATTGACTAAGTTGACAAAGCCCTCCATCCCCGTCAACTTGGTAGGCCCACAAGTCAGCCTCCCACTATGCTGGGTTCTAGCTGGCAGGGAGAATATTCATTTTTTTGTGCATAATAAGGAGGCACTTCCTTGCGTGCAAAGATAGCTGGTGGGTCCGACATGTCAGCGGGGGGCATGTTATTTTTGCGAAATACAGAGGCCCTTCCGGTGGGTCCCAGATGTCAGGTGGAGGAATCATTATTTTGCGCGTAATAAGGAGGCATTTCCTTTTGTGCGGCCGTGGACCCAGCTGTCAGCCTCTCCACGCATAGTCTACTTCCGCTGGTGTCGTTGGTTGACCACGTTGACCATGCCGCGCTGAGCGCATCTAAGGTGGTGGACGACGGCGAGGCCCCGGACAGCAACGAGCCGGAGATGGGAATACAGAAAGCACAAGTGCTCCCTGGGTGGTTTTGGTAATTAATGTCAACATATCTCTTGTTGGACTAACACTTTTACCTAGTATGTTTCAGATAAGTTCAACAATGGAGTGGCATGAACCAGAGGATGTGGAACCCCTTCAAGATGCTAAGGACAAAGGATTGGCTCAAGCTTCAAGATCAAGACTCTACATTTTCTATTTTAGTGATCCAAGATCACATTGAGTCTATAGGAAAAGCCAATACTATCAAGGAGGGATGAGGTGTTGTTTAATGAGCCTCTTGCTTCATGTGCTTAGTGATATGCTCCAAAACCCTCAACTATCTTCCCACATCCACATATGACCTAAAACAAAAGTCAAACTCGGCCCCACCGGTTCTTTCTATCCGGCGCCACCGAGTTTCACATGTCATAGCCACTGCCACAAACCCTAGCAAATCGGTCTCAGCGAGATGGGATTGCAATCTCATTGTGTATGTCCATTGCCAAAATCGGTCTCACCGAGTTTGAGCAATCGGTACTACCGAGATTACAATGCAAATCCTCTGGTTAGCTTATTACCAAAATCGGTCCCACTGAGTTTGTGTAATCGGTCTCACCGAGTTTGCCTGACCAACTCTCTGGTTAACTTATTACCCAAATCGGTCCCACCGAGTTTGTGTAATCGGTCACACCGAGATTACGTTATGCCCTAACCCTAACCATATCGGTCCTATCGAGTTGCATCTCAGTCCCACCGAAAATCCTAACAGTCACTAGGTTTGCTAAATCGGTCCGACCGAGTTTAACGATTCGGTCCCACCGAGTTTGGCAGATTGTGTGTAACGGTTAGATTTTGTGTGGAGGCTATATATACCCCTCCACCCACTCTTCATTCGTGGAGAGAGCCATCAGAACATGCCTACACTTCCAATACACATTTTCTGAGAGAGAACCACCTACACTTGTGTTGAGCTCAAGATATTCCACTCCTACCATATGAATCTTGATATCTAGCCTTCCCCAAGTTGCTTTCCACTCAAATCTTCTTTCCACCAAATCCAAATCCTGAGAGAGAGAGAGAGAGAGTTGAGTGTTGGGGAGACTATCATTTGAAGCACAAGAGCAAGGAGTTCATTATCAACACACCATTTGTTACTTCTTGGAGAGTGGTGTCTCCTAGATTGGCTAGGTGTCACTTGGGAGCCTCCGACAAGATTGTGGAGTTGAACCAAGGAGTTTGTAAGGGCAAGGAGATCGCCTACTTCGTGAAGATCTACCGCTAGTGAGGCAAGTCCTTCGTGGGCGACAGCCGTGATGGAATAGACAAGGTTGCTTCTTCGTGGACCCTTCGTGGGTGGAGCCCTCCGTGGACTCGCGCAACCGTTACCCTCCGCGGGTTGAAGTCTCCATCAACGTGGATGTATGATAGCACCACCTATCGGAACCACGCCAAAAACATCCGTGTCTCCAATTGCGTTTGAATACTCCAAACCCTTCCCTTTACATTCTTGCAAGTTGCATGCTTTACTTTCTGCAGCTCATATACTCATTGCATGCTTGCTTGATATGTATTATGTTTGTTAAACTTGTGCTTAAACTCCACCTAAACTTAAGAATATTAAAAACTGCAACTTTTGGCAATTAGTGTCTAATTACCCCCCTCTAGACACCTCTTCTCGATCCTTTCAAAGACGCTGGAGTAGAGGCGCAGACGGAGAGGCGTACGAGGGTTAACTGGTTCTAGTGCAGTGTGGTTCGACAGTCGGTGGAGAAGAACAGGAGGTGTGGAGGGGTGGAGGGATGGCCTGGCCAACGGTGGAGTAGCGCTTCATAGCGAAGCGTGCTAAGCAGAGCTGCTAGCAGCAGGAGGCGGGAGGTGGTCCCGACGGCGCTAGAGGAAGAAGACGAGAGATTGAAGATGGATGCCGGTCGTTGGATGTAAATCCAACGGCTAATATGTGAGAATCATTTGTTGACTAAATTGACAACGACTTGCGTTGGCTTCGACCTATTGGCCCACATTTCAGCGTCCAAAAATGTGGCACGTATTCAACCCAATTTTTCAGAATTTACAGTCTTTTTTTTGCGCGGTAGAATTTACAGTCAATTTGATCTTTTTTTGAATTACAGCCATTAGCTGGGCTGGGTGAACAAATAATGTAGCGTCCATGCGGCCCATTTATTTTATTTCCTAAAAAATTACAGGCCGTTTGCACTTTCTCGAAATACACGATTTTGCTGGGCTGATTCTAATTATAATGTTGGGTTGGACCAGCAATGTTATCAAAAAAATAAAAAGGGGTTGAGCATTTTTGTTCTAAATATATTTAAATAATAAGTGATATTATTACATTCGTCCTTAAATCTTACCAAGCTTTTGTACACAATCACTAGGATTTTCGTGCCAAAACAATCCAGGATTTTATTTGTTAAGAAATTATTTTTATAAGTTAATAAGATGTGGGATATTGTTTTCTTACATATGTAAGTATCTGTTAAATATATGATGACAATAAAAATAATATATAATAACATATAAAATAATTTAAATATATATAATATAGTTAGAAGGGAAACATAAGTTGGACCCGGCGTTCCTATTCTTATATAGAAAAATAGAACAGACCTCTGTGTTTTCTTCAAAAAAAAATACATAAATTGGGCTGCCAAAAATAAAACCTCGGATGGGAGGTCTATAGGCCGGTCGATACATGAGGCCCTAAGAAAATACAAACAGGCCTATGGACCTCCCATCTGAGGTCGTGGGCTGCGCATGTTAAAAATGAAAGCCTAGACGGGGCAGCCCAAAACCACGTCCAACACTTGCCAAAACTTCGTCCCTCGTTTTCTCTGTGTTTCGCACACTCGGCATTGTGTGGGCATTTTGACTGTGCATCATATGAAGATGTGCTATGCATGAATGTTGATTAGCATGATGTTAACTGGCTGGTAGTTTCATTTTCGACCATGAATAAAACTTCCAACATGGTGTTAACCCTGTTTGAAAAGGCCATGTTAATATAAATGCTTTGCCTCTGAAAGTTGCAGTTTCTTATCTGAAACTGAACTTGCAGTTTCTTATCTGAAACTGAAACTTGCAGTTTCTTCTCTGAGAATCACATTGTCTGCACTTTTATACTCCTATGAAACTACATTTTTTAAGTGCTAAAAATAGATCTCTAGAATTCATAAAATACTTCATATGCTCAATACTGCAAATCTAAAATTCAAAAGACATTCATATCTGAAATTACTCTCAAAATACACAACACAAAACACAATTCACAACCTGCAAATACTGACAACCCTAAGCTCCTCCTGACAATTCACAACCAGCCCGACTATTGGGCTGGGGGGGGCAGCCCCCTCCTATTCCTCGGCGGTAGACAACCGCCTCGTGAGACGATGTGAACGGCGAGGGACACGATAGCGGGGAAGCATCGTCGGGCCAACTGCTTTTCTCCTCTTGCAGTTGGGTTCGGTCGACGAAGACTCCACCGGCTCGCTCTGGCAGGACACCCTCACAAACGGCACCCTGTAGATGCTCGATCTTTCAATCTCTGGTGGATGCTCCATCTGGGATCGATACTCCCACCACCGCTCCCTCACGATCGGATTCGGTGAATCTGTTTGCTCCATGGCCCAGAGGAGCAGCTCTATGTACTCCAGCGTGACTCCCTCCGGGAGTATCGTCGCCTTTTCGCTCTATTACAGATATTTGGCCATGCATGTCGCCGTCGCCGCTAGTTGGTCCTTGTTGTCAAACCAGGACTATATCTCCAACATCCTAGCTAGCTTCACAGGGTCGCCATTTGCGATCCTCACGTATCGCTTGTAATCCTCCATCGATCTACTTCTCCACAGCACCTTCACTCGCCGGCGGTGGTTTTTGAATGGAAGAGGAGAGGAGCAGCGCTGGTTTTGGATTAGAATGGGAGAGGAGCGACGCTGGTTTTGGACTGGAACAGGAGAGGAGGGGCGGTGGTTTTGAAATGGAAGAGGAGAGGATCGACGCTGCATTTAGATTGGAACAGGAGAGGAGCGGCGGTGGTTTAAGAGGAGAAGAGCGGAAGAGTGGCGCTGCATGAAGTATTTTTTTGTTGTTTTGCGTATTTTGGGTCAAAGTTTGACCACGTACTGTATTTGACAAGCAAAATGTGAATGCATGTCACCAAAAATTGTATTGTTTGGTTCGTATTTGAATGTAGTTTCAAATTATATTATTTTTGCAACATATAACATATATTTTATGTGCGAAAATCATGGTCAATTATGACCCAGAATAAAAGGGAGACTAGTTAATGTGGGGTCACTTTATTAATTGAAGGGTAAATTGATTTTGATTTTGATCCAGTCACAGCGCGCCGGCCCTCTCGTCCAATCCTAAATCGCTGCCGCATGCTCCTCTCCCTCTTGTCCATTGCAAAACCACCTCCTCTCCTCTCCATCATCTCTATTCCAAAACCACCGTCTCGCCTCTCCCTCTTCTGATCTTCTCCATTGCAAAACCACCTCCTCTCCTCTCCATCATCTCCATTCCAAAACCACCGTCTCGCCTCTCCCTCTTCTCTATTGCAAGACCACCGTCTCTCCTCCCATCTTCCAAAGCTAGCACCGGACCACTCAGAAGGACATCTATGGAGAGGATGCAGCAGCGAATCAGGCAGATCGCCGGCTGCGACCAGGCAAAGTTAGCCAGGTTGAAGGAAATCCTTAGTTGGTTTGACAATGAGTGGGAGATTTCGAGGACGGTGCGGGCCATGTGGCAATGTATGCGAAGAGCGAGATGACGACGATGAGGGCGGTGATGTACATGTACTCCTCGGCGGCAGTCACGCCGCAGTCCTCCGAGTTCATCGAGTATCTCCCTCTAGGCGATGGACCAGACAGATTCGCCCGAGGCGACAGTCAGGCGGAGGTGGTGGGCGTACAGGTCGAAGGTCGAGCACCAAGAGGATAACGAATCGATCGAGTATGGTGTGTCGTTTGTGAGGGTGCAGAGCCAGCCGGAGCCACATGAGTATTCGTTCTCCCACTGCAAGAGGAGGCCGGATGGCGCGACGTCGCTTCCCCGCCATTCTCCACGGTTCCCTTGACACTCGCCTCGTTTCAACGATGGCGGTAGGGTTTAAGGTAAGCTTCACACTAACCTAATCTTCCACCTGCTCATGCTTACAATTAGTGTGACAGCTAATGAAAATCATGCTTACAATCAGTCTCCGAGTACTACGCCAATCACCCTAAAATAGCTCTGGACCTTTGGGTCAAAGTTGTGACACAGTGTACAAATAAAGAAAAATAGATTGGTGCTTCTTTTAGAAAAGATTACTCCCTAGAAAACTGCCAATATAAGCTACTAGTATTTGGTTAGATGATTTGCTGCCGAGAAAGATCCGTCCACAGAGAGCACCACACATCCCACTGGTGGTGGTGGATGCCAATGCATGCATGCAGCATGGTTGGTGTCGGTAATTTTTTACTTGGCACATCTCGCACTCTGCATATATGCCGGTTCCATACGTACATTTGTGCAGTTCCACTAAAATGCAGCTGAATAACCCTATTTGGACAGATAATGAAAAAGCGTGATTACATTATAGTGGCACTAGTTGATGAAACACACAAAATAAATAGAAGAAAATATTGCGATAGTATCATAGTATGCCATGCTGTGAGGGCGAGATGGGCCCTGCGACGCCTCATACGGTACGCCTCATACTGGACATCGTCCCAAGTCTCCCAGATACACCTTCTGCCAGTGATGAACATCAGTGTACAGTGGTAGTACAAGGAGGTGCCTTGAGACATTCAAATCTCTATTTTTGTACATATGAACTAAAATTAAGCACCCCAGTTTGCAGAAACGCTTAAACATTAACAATGGGACTAGTTGATGAAACATACATTAACAAAGAGAAGCACTTTATTTATCTACATTGGAAATGAAATGATAGAGAATACACTCGCTCTATTTTAACTGTATTATTACTTCATTTTATCAGTGACACTAGGGTCGAGCAAGTGGCAAACGAGGTGTATCGTGCGTCGCAAGGATGGAGGCCGGGGGTGCTTAGACTGGGATGCTGAAGCTGGCTCTTTCAGTCACCAACATGGATGATTCAATTCATGGGACCTTTTGGTGCAGTTCACCTAAAATGAAGCAATGCCCCGTGAGCTAGCAGCTTCTTCTTCAATTTTTTTAGGAAAAGGGCTCCAGCCCCGGTTCCATTTCCATCAGAAAATGAAACCCACAGAGCTTATTCTTCATTAGTTGCAATAAAATTGAGCAACATCAAGGTTGGTTGTGAAGCTCCTGGATGCTCAACTATAATTTGGATATCATTTGTGCAGTTCAACTAAGATCGAGCGTGAAATGTATATCTCTATTTGCACAAAAAAGGTGGAAGGATGGTGACTAACAAGTGATGAAACATGCATCAAATGAAAAGAAGCATGTTCCTTATCTGAATGGCAATCCTACAAGGATAGTAGCAATTTCTAAAGCACTGGCATTGCTAGATATTAGTGTGGGCATTAGGATTAACTATGACAACCATTAAATACGACATTACTTTGGGCACGTGAGAGTAGGAGGACCAGTACAGTTGCATTTCTAACAAAAAGAACCAACTTATCTTAACAGGAAATTTTAGCAGGACATGTAAAGAAGTGCCATTGATTCATATTACTAGAGGCATTACATTGAAAACAACATTGGTTTAATGTGTCCTTACTTTTAACAGTGCGACTGCTACATTTTACCAGTGGCATTACATAAGAGTGGCTCGGGGCAACAAACATCAGAACAGGATATCTGGTTTGGTCCCATTTTTGTTCGGTATAGCCACCTTATATTGTGTGAGGCTAGCAAATCTAGTGCTGGACTTACTCTGTTGACTTGTCCCCCAGTCCCCACTTTCTTTCCTTTTTCAACCAATAGATCGGGTTTATATTGAGTTTGTATTGCGTTTCCCTTTATTTCCCTATTAGACCTAGAGACCAGCTGGATAGCCAGTCTCTGCTACTTTTCGCCCCCATTATTTCCTCTTTCGACCAAGTCCAAGATTCAGGTAACAAATCCTCCCCCACCCCCACCCCGTTTCTTCCTTATTTGAACCAAGTAGTACTAGATTCGAGTGCATGAACTAGTTTTACCTCTTAAACGTAAAAAAATTAGGTGGTTTTCGAACAGCTGATCGATCCTATCTACGAGGGGGCCTGAGAAATAGTAAAAGATACAAATGCAGTGACATTAGGAGCTCGGGAAGTAGAGCAAGGCCGGTTTCAAAGGAAGTTATACCTGATGGTCACCGGGATGTCGCTAGGTGGGCGGCGGGAGGCCGGATGTTCCCACACTATGGCAGCGAGGAAGAAGGGGTTGGAGGCCCTCCCTCGCCAGCGGTGCTTGGGAGAGAACGGCAAGGCAGGCTGATCGGGACGCGCCCAACAGTGGGTAAGAGCCGTCGCCGAGGACGACCGCGTGAACGTTGCACCTTCTCACCTTCCCCGGCGGAGAGGATCCGGCTGGATCTGTGACCAACGGTGAGCAGAGAGAGAGAGAGAGTGTGGCCATCGCTGTCGTGTTTAGATCTGGAGAGGCCGAGACAATGTGAAGAGAGCAACACTAGCAAGCAAGCGCGGAGGCTCCTGCCTATATAGTGGAGTAGTACTAGTTTTCTTTTGTCTACCGGAGCCGGCTTGACCTCGTCAATGACTGTCGAGAAGTCTTCATGCACATGGCCCGGAGGTGCAGTTGTCGTCATTTTGATTTGAAGCGCCGGATTATAACATATAACACGAAAAAATGCCACATGACAAGAAATCATAACCTCACTGCCCAAAGGAGACAACATGAATCCCGACGGACAAACTATACGAGGAACAAAGCTCAAATTAAAGATAAACTCGTAGAAAAGGGGTCCGTCGATAGATGTCCTAATTAACATAGTTGGCTTGACCTAGATGGCAGCTGAGTAGTCACTGTTCGTGCATGTGCACCCAATGACTAGCCCAACTCAGTTGTCGCTGTTTAACCCTCGCAGTGATCCATAGCACATGACTCCTAATTTTGCTTGAGACAAGAAACCTTTTTTTAGATTTCTCACCACAACTACAACCATGTACAACACAACCTGTACGATATGTAGACGATAGCCAATCCAGGCGTGTCTGCTGGAGTCTGGTCACATGCATGGACGAACTGATCTGCCGTGTCTTGCAGGGATCGTCCAGGCACCAACATAGTACAACACTTCTCTAGTACTATCGCTCGTCTCCCTCTTATATTAAGTCACCCGACTTGTGGGGCCGAGGAGTGTGCCTATGGTCGGTTCTCAATTGCCATCCCACATGTGTGTGCAAACGGAATATGACGCGCGTTCCATTCGGAGAGCAGCGTGCCAGACCGACCGACCGTCTGGGGTGCAACGCGAACGCGACGGGCGTGCTGTATACTCCATGCATGTGTACCACCGTTTTCTAGACGCTTTGCTCCATGGCGCGGGCGCAATCCATGGATACAAAATTAGTATACTGTATACTATTTAAAAGTCAAGGGCGGGGATTTTCCTGCGTGGTAGGCGGGGCCGTTCTGCCTAGTCGGTTCGATAGAGACGCGAGAAGATGAGGGAGTAGGCTGCTGCAAACGTAGGGCTGTGTGATTTGATAGCGAGTTACTGCTGGGCATGTGGGGCCCCGTGATTTGACTTGCCATTATCATTTTAACTGCGGCGCTACGACCGGTGTGAGTCTCCCGATTCCTGACCACCTCCATACAGGTGCCTCTCCCAATGCTCCACCATGTAGTAGAGGTTGGCTCTTGCATGAGAGCCCACTTCTCCACTTTTTCCTTGCCTCTCTTTCCTCCACATATGCAAAAATGCCATGTAAAGCGCACTATTGTACTTACTTTTACTTGCTCCTACAGGTGCTTAAGCTTGCCACATAGGCATAAAGTTTGATGTGGCAAGTTAATCAAGAAGAGAGAGACTAGTTTGGTGACCCAAGGAAGAAACGGTGCTAAGTGCGTGTACCTAGATGAAAAGACAATTTTGAGTCTATAGCTAATTAAATGAAGCAAACTTAGCAACACTATTTCATTGGAAGAGGTCACTCCTTGGCAAATGCAATAAATACTAGTACTCCCTGTGTCCCATAATATAAGAACGTTTTGGCACTACACTAGTGTCAAAAACGTTCTTATATTATGGGACGGAGGGAGTACGAAGAAAGAGATAGAGAGGAGTAAAAAAATACACTTATAGCCAACCTTATAGCCAACCTTGTTGTAGTATGAGTGACTAAGTGATGACTATGTATGACATGCCAACATCAGATAGCCTAACGCACCGTGTTAAATCTCCAAGGGTGCGACCGCGCGAGCGACGCGACAGTCGTGGTAGGCGCGACCATGATACGGGCTGCTGGCAGCCCTTGGATCTGAGATCAAACGATCGCATGCTAAGTTGCTGAAACTTTGCAGAATAACCCTCCAGGATAGGATATTCACCCATAGGTCTAGAATCACGCCATGCAACCGTCCGATCTCAGATCCAAGGGCTCTCGGAAGCCCGTATCATGGGAGAATGGAAAGCCACTACCCTGCCGTTCGCACGCTGGCAGTTCGCTCCTACTCGTCCCCGCACGTCCTTCAATACTACGGCGGTTCGCTCCTAGTCGTCTCGTCCATTCACATTATGGCAGTTCCACTAATCCTAACCCTCCTCCAAAATCCATGGCGTCCAAAATCTCCAAGACCGGCGGTGAGTACAAGGTTAGAACCATCACCGGCGATGAGTTCGACATCATCTACACGCGTTCTTCCCCGACGGTGAAAGGATGCCTTTCTCCCTTCAGACGCATGTTCGAAGACTCAGATGATGAGTGGGTCGCTGGGCTAGATGTTGAGTACACCACAGTCCTGGGACGAGAGAAGGATCTAAAGGACGATGAGAGGAAGAAGCCCGTCGTGATCCAGGTTTAGGTGCATGACTTATGCTTGGTCTACTGATACGTCTCCAACGTATCTATAATTTTTGATTGCTCCATGCTATATTATCTACTACTTTGGACTATATTGGGCTTTATTTTCCACTTTTATATTATTTTTGGGACTAACCTATTAATCGGAGGCCCAGTCCAGAATTGCTGTTTTTTTTGCCTATTTCAGTGTTTCGAAGAAACGGAATATCAAATGGAGTCCAAACGGAATGAAACCTTCGGGAACGTGATTTTCTCACCGAACGTGATCTAGGAGACTTGGACCCTACGCCAAGGAACAAAAGAGGCGGTCACAAGGGTGGGGGGTGCACCCCCTGCCTCGTGGGCCCCTGTTGCTCCACCGACGTACTCCTTCCTCCTATATATACCTACGTACCCCCAAACGATCAGATACGGAGCCAAAAACCTAATTCCACCGCCGCAACTTTCTGTATCCATGAGGTCCCATCTTGGGGCCTGTTCCGGAGCTCCGCCGGAGAGGGCCGTCATCACGGAGGGCTTCTACATCATCATAGCCTCTCCGATGAAGTGTGAGTAGTTTACCTCAGACCTTCGGGTCCATAGTTATTAGCTAGATGGCTTCTTCTCTCTTTTTGGATCTCAATACAATGTTCTCCCCCTCTCTCGTGGAGATCTATTCGATGTAATCTTCTTTTTGCGGTGTGTTTGTTGAGACCGATGAATTGTGGGTTTATGATCAAGTCTATCTATGAATAATATTTGAATCTTCTCTGAATTCTTTTATGTATGATTGGTTATCTTTTCAAGTCTCTTCGAATTATTAGTTTGGTTTGGCCTACTAGATTGGTTTTTCTTGCCATGGGAGAAGTGCTTAGCTTTGGGTTCAATCTTGTGGTGTCCTTTCCCAGTGACAGAAGGGGCAGCAAGGCACGTATTGTATTGTTGCCATCGAGGATAACAAGGCATTACTCTGTTTTTAACTTAATACCCTAGTTGCATGCTGGATAGCGATCGATGAGTGGAGTAATAGTAGTAGATGCAGGCAGGAGTCGGTATACTTGTCTCGGACGTGATGCCTATATACATGATCATACCTAGATATTCTCATAACTATGCTCAATTCTGTCAATTGCTCAACAGTAATTTGTTCACCCACCGTAGAATACTTATGCTCTTGAGAGAAGCCACTAGTGAAACCTGTGGCCCCCGGGTCTATTCTCATCATATCAATCTCCATCACTTTATTATTTCTTTGCTTTTTTACTTTGCTTTTACTTTTCACTTTGCATCTCTATATCAAAAATACCAAAAATATTATCTATCATCTCTATTAGATCTCACTCTCGTAAGTGACCGTCAAAGGATTGACAACCCCTAATCGCGTTGGTTGCCAGGAGCTATTGTTTTTGTGTAGGTACGAGGGACTTGCGTGTAGCCTCCTACTGGATTGATACCTTGGTTCTCAAAAACTAAGGGAAATACTTACGCTACTTTGCTGCATCATCCTCTCCTCTTCGGGGAAAACCAAACGCAGTGCTCAAGAGGTAGCATCTACCACATATGCCATGCCGACGTTGAGTGCCAGGATTTTAAGGATTTCCTTGAGAGCAACCTAGTCAAATTCGTTACTGTAGACTTTGGTAACGACAAATAAGTCCTGCGTCGGATAGGCCTCGTTGTAGGGAACACCTTCGACCTCCAGAAGAATCGGCTGGTGTCCTCTTGTCAGCCTTCAATGCTGACCCTGGCAGGAGCCATGGTTCATCCTTCGTACGGTAAACTGGAGAAACCTCCATACACGTTTCATCGTCATGCATGGCAGCGGAATGTACTAGATATAGACCACATCCACTACGCTGCAATGGATGGCTACCTTTGCTTCAATATCTACAAGGGTTGGATGAAGAGCAACAGCCAAGTGTGCGGTTCAAGCAAGGAAGTATCAGCCAAGAGGAAGAGGAACAAGGACAAAGTCGAGGACGTGGACGAGGACTCCGAGTAAGGTGGCAGTGTCGTTGCTCATGGTGGTTCTAATGCAGTGTCTATCGGAATAGTTGCAAAGTTTAATTTCAGGTGTGCTTATTTTAATTTGAGGGGTGTGTTGTGCTGAGCCCCCAACAGAACTATGTTGTTTTTCTTCTCGTTACTTTAACTCTTCAGTACGTACATACTAGTATTTCTTACATTTCATCTTTTAGTTGGTATAGTACTACCACTCGTTTCTTCACATTATATACATACAATATATATGGCCGACATCATATAGCCAGCAATTTAGTTGTCAAAAAATTTCAGGGTGCTTAGTTTTGTCAAAGAATTCCAGGATGCTTAGAGGGTGCTTGGATCCAAGGGACTTATTTTAGTCTAACTAAAAATAGTCTCTTTAAGAGGCTAAAGTTCCAAGCACCCCTGACTAAAGATGGGCGAAAACTAGTCTTGAGACTAATTTTTTTTAGTTAGGGGTACCCCTACTAAAATGTGGATTAGTCCTCTCTCTACTCATTTAAGTCCTCTCCTTTAACACAGGCGAGTTCTAAATTGGAGGGTTTGGAGGATAATAAATGCTCATTAACTTGATTTTAGCCTTTTTAGTATTTGGATCCAAGCATGGGTGAGGCTAGCATGTTTTAGTCCCACTACTTTTAGTCATGGGACTAAATCGTATCCAAGCACCCTCTTAGTTTTATTTGAGGGGTGGGTTGTGCTGGACACCATTACTGTGACTAGCCTTTTTAATAGTACTATATGCATAATTTGGCGACGAGCGCTCTCTATATGTACCACCTTTTTTTAATTTCAAGTTTTGCTCCATGGCGCAATCCATCGATACTACTGCTGTACAAAAGTATACATTTTTTAAAAGGCTAGAGGGCGGGGCAGTCTAGCTTGGTCGGTTTCACGAGAGGCGAGGGCCTTTGTGATTTGACGGCTCATTACTGCTGGAAGGTGGGGCCTTGTGATTTGACTGCTCGTATAAATGCACCGACGACCTGATCGAGGAGGAGCAAAGAACCGTGCGGTATACTCAAGTTTTCCACTGGAGTAGTACTGCGAGGGAGGAGCACGAAACACGGCATCCCAGTGCCATATGGCGATAAAAGATGATCTAATTTGCTAGTCATCTCATTGTTAGCATTGTTCTATTCATTCCCTAAAAAAACTATTGTTCTATTCATGCCTCGCAGAGAACGTGACACGTGCGGTGAAACACCCAAAGCAAAAGATGAAACACATGAGCAAAAGAAGAAGGAAGATTATCACCCCAAATGATCTAATTCGCCGCGGAGTCATAACTGCTTCTTCATCGCCTCCACGACCTCCATCTCCTTGCGCGTCTCCTCCGCCATCTTCTTCATTCTGTCCATGACGCGGGATTTCTCGACGCGAGCCTTCATCATCTGTTCCACGGCCGCATTACGTACCTTGACAGCAGCCAGGCTCTCAATGCGGAGCTTCGCCAACTCCTCCTTCTGTTCCATGACGAGGGCCTGCAGCATCTTCATTAAGGAACTACTATTCTCATGCAACTTCTTCCAGTCGGTGTTCTTCTCCTTCAACAGGTCAATCTCGTGGCAGAGCTTCGCCTTGTCCTCCTGAAGTCGCAGGATTTCGCCGGTCACCTTCTTCTCTGAGGCAATGCTCTTCTTCAGCAGCATCACCAAGCCGGCGGTCAACTCCCCCTTCTGATTGAGCTCAGCGGGCATGTCGTCGAGGCTCTCCTTCAGCAACTCCATCAAGCCTTGGATGAACTCCTTCTGCTTATTGAGGTGCTTATTGAGCTGACCGGGCATGCCGTCGAGGGATAACGACTCCAGCTCTGCCGGCTCGGCATGTTCGCCTCCGCGGCTAGGGTGCTCCTGGGAGCCATCGCCTGCCCGTGAGAGATCTTTCGAGGTCTCTGCATGGCGGCGAGCCCTCTTTTTTTTTTCCGCAGCCTTGGTTGCCTCTCCCTTGTTATGAGTAGTTCACGACCTAGAGCTCTGCTCACCGGCCATGGCAACGACAGACGAAGAAGAAGCACTTATGAGGAGGAAAGGTAGAGTAATTTTCAGTTAGGTAGTTCCCCTTTTTATAATCTAAGTACTAGCACTAGTACTAATACTTTCATAGTGGGAACACGTTCAGGTTTGGTACGTACTAGTAGGTGTGAGCAGGCTTTCGAATGTGATGGGAACAAGGTAAAGATTAATTGATGGTTTTGGTTTCGAGGCCTGAAACGGCTCCCGATGAGTTTAGCGGAACGTAAATTTCAAGTACTACACTGCTCAAATGCGTAAATATTATGTTACTGTCAAAAATTGGCACGAAATATGAAGGAGACCAATGGAAGTACTACTAGCAACCCACGATTTAACTACTCGCATGCGCGCAATGGAGTAATAATGTCTTTCTTCCGCCCTCACGTCCACTCAATTTGCATGTGCTGTATTAATTGACCATCAATGAAGTGAACGACTTTACACGCGTCAAATTATCACATGGGGTGGATCTTGGTACAAAATTGTGTCTGCCCATGTACCCGCGTGTGCGTGCGAGGGAATGAGTGCGTGCGTGGCGTGCGTGCACATCTTCGCTTCGTGCATGTACCGCCAGTATGGCTCAGGGAGGATGAGTACATTCTTCTGGAACCAGCAGCACGTCACTGTGATCAACCCACACAAGGAGGTCGCGACAACGCCTCCACATGTGCCACGTGGCTTCATGAACTGTAAGAGAGACACTGTGTAGCGTGCCATTGGTATTCTAATTTACGTGTTTTGCACATACTCGAAGTACTAGTAAGGTACACGTGCATTGCACGCATCAGATTTTGCAACCAAATTATGATTAAATACCACACTATAGCATGTAAGCTCTGAGTCATATATGCTTGATGTAGCCCTTCGTTTAATTCTTATAGTTCATCTCATTCAAAATCAATTAGTTTTTATAAAAAAGCTAAGAACGCGGGAATAGGAAAAACATGGGATTATAGTGGAATATCATCTTGTATCCTACATGATTGTACGAGTGTTTGATTGTGCATAGAAAAAACGCAGAATTCTTTCAAAGAGGTTTGAGTGGATGGGATGTTTCCTATGAAATCTAGTGCAAATGAATCATATGGAAAAATTCCTATGGTTTACAATCCTACGAATCAAACAACCAAGATAGGAAAAATTCCTAATGATTAGAATCCTCCAAAATTCCTTTGAGAATCCTTTGAATCAAAGAAGCCCTTAAGCTAGTTTATGATTCATGGAATTGTGCGTTGTAAAGCATAAAGTAAAAACAAATAACGGAAATTCAAGTAGAAAAAAAGTTTGGGCAGTTATGATACGAAGGATTCTAGAACAAAAGAGAACCACTGTTGTTTTGAGGTTTGTGCATTATGCTTAAGTTCAACCATGGAGTCTGCTAGATTGTACATGTGGCAAAATCCGGTGGGGGGCTAGAAGATGGTGCGAGGGGCCGAGTGGAGGGAGACTATGAAGGAATGCACAAGTGCGAGATCGATATTTAGAGAGAGGGGGCGAACACGTGCGCTGTTGCGCGCAGTGGCAGAGCCATGAAAAATAAATGAGCTAGGGGGGCAAGCATTGCTAATCCTTTACGTGGAGGGTCAATTCATGAACTTAAACCATTTTTAGCAGCAATTGTCTAATGATCACATTCATATTAGCCTCGATATATAGTGATGTTAGGGGGGGAGGGGGGAGGGCCCTTACTGCCCCTGTCTTCGCCATTGTGCATGCGTCTGAGAGATGAAGCGGAAGGCATGGATGATAAGAGGGGGACGTTGGATATATAATTAATGTGGGTGTATTAGCTATATATGTTAATCCTATATAGAGAGGTATAGATTGATCGATGTGGACGTGGGAAAGAGGGTGAGACCTCACTGGATATATCGATTGATCGGTTTGTGTGGAAAACTATGAAAGACCTAGCTATATACACACATACATAGAGGAACATCGATCGTTCCGCATGCACGCGTGAGAGATAAAGAATGCCCGATATGATGGAGAGGGGGATGTGTGTGGGTGTGTGCCTTCATGGGAGACCGACCTGAAGAAAAAGATTGCATGCGTGCGATGGATAATGCCGACTGGTAGTGTGTGTGCATGCATGCACGAGAGAAAGTTAGTGGTACAATTATAAAGAGAAGACTACTGTGTGGGTGTAAAAGAATAGGTGAGGTCAGAATCAACGTAAAGTTGAATTCAAATATTTGAATAAGAGATCCTGATGTTTGAAACCCATGCATGCATGAATATAACGGAGATCTGCTCGGTGTGGTTTGGAAACGAGCATGTTGTAATGTATACACATTGAACAAGGTCAGACTGATTTGAATTTGAGATACCGATGGCATACATCATTTGGCCACGTCGCATCCATGCATGGACACACTATTCTAATTGGAGATGATGGGCGGCTTTCGCATCACATATCTATATCTATACCCCTATATATATATTATATTTTATATTTTTTATATTGTGTGCGGGTAACTTTAACTTTGAAAGATGGTCGTTGGATGAGGCGAATCCAATAGTCCAAAGATGGCAAATTTGAGCACTACTGGCCGTTGGATATCATCTAGATTCCACCAGATTTCGCCACATATATAATCTAGAAGACCCCATGGTTGAACTTAAGCATAATGCACAAACATCAAAACACAAGCACTTCTTAATTGTTGTAGAATCTTTCGTACTTGAATTGCCCAAATGTTTTTCTACATGATTTGCCATTATTTGTTTTTACTTTATGTCTTACGACGCACAATTCCATGAATCTTAAAATAGATAAGCTTTCTTATAAAAACTAGATGATTTTGAATGAAATGAACTATAAGAATTAAACGAACATCTACATCATGCATATATCATGTCTTATGACTCAAAGCCTGCATGCTATAATGTGGTATTTATTCATAATTTGGTTGCCAAATCTCGTGCGTGTAATGCATGTGTACCTTACTCTAGTCTAAATGGTGTTTGTGTGTGTGTTGTGCGTGTTGAGGTGCAAATTGTCTTTTTTTTTGGGTACACGTTAAGCTTGTTCTTCCGAAATTTCAAGCCGCGCCTTGTGATGCCGAAAATTCAAGCTAGCGTCTCTGTATATCGTGCTGCGAAACTCCCGCGTCTTCAACCCACGCCTTGTTAGCCCGAAATATTTAAGATATATCTTTGTCTCGTTGTGCTCCGACATCTCCCTCCATCTCAACCCGCGCCTTGCTATTTCAAAATTACAACGCGCGTGAAAACTCCCACCTCCTGTGAAATCCCGACACGTGAAATGCCCGTGGTACCCCTGAACCGAAAGAACCGCCTCAAATCGGTGGGGGTACTTCCGTAACTTACCCCACATTTCGGACAAGCGCGTCTCTAAGCCATGGTTCCCCACTGCCATCCCATCCGCCCACCCATTCATACACCGAGGCCGCGGAAACCCACGACGAAACCCCACACCGTGCTCCGTCTGCCACCCAGCCAGAGCCTCTTCCTCGACGACGTCGTCCACAGCAAAACCTCGATGTTCCTCATCCACCGTACCGGATGAGGATCCGTCGTCGATCTCATCGCCCCGCCGGTTCAGCCACCCCGTCCTCCACCTCCAAGGAGTTGCCCAGATGTTCCCCTCGTCTTTCGCGCCACCTCCATTCCCACACCGCTATCTTCACCTGCACCACCGGAAGAGCATCATCATCACCGTTTCCTCGGATGAAGCTGCGGCCTAATCGGCGCCACCAAAGAGGTTGTACACTAATTGCTGGATTTTCTTCTTGATTCAATCTCACGATGCTGCCGGCGCTCGGTCCCGAGCCGACCCGGCGCGGCTCCATCCACGGCGGCGTCGCCGGCCACTTCCTCCACGGCGTTGCTCCCTTGGCAGCGACGTCCACATCACTAGGAGCTGCTGCTGCTTTAGCTCTCGCTCGCGCTGCTGCTCTGCTCTTGCTCTCGGTCCCCTGCTTGGTCTGCTCTTTCTATTGCTCTTGCTCGCGCTGCTGCTCTCACTCTTGCTCTTGCTTGCGATGTTGCTCCGATTTAGCTACACTTCAGTCGACTGAATTGACTTTTGGGTCAGTCGATTTCCAGGGGTGGGGTGGGGGGGGGGGGGCTCACCGGGGTGAAGGAAGAACCAGCCGCAGTGGGGAGGGGGGCTCGCCGAAGAGGTACCCCACTATCTATCTTAGGGTTCAGGATGGGGGCGGTGGTCGCCGGCGGTGGCGGGGCGTTGGCGGGGCGGTGGCGTGGGGATCGCCGGAGAAAAAGCTCGGCTTGGGGGGGCCTAGAGGGATGGCCGGGGCGGCGGCGGACCGGCGGTGGGGAGTGTTTTCGGGGCGGGCAGGGCGGTGCACCGCCGGCTGCGGGCGGCGGGGGGCTACTGTTTCGCTGGTGGTGGCTGGCGGCTTAGGGGGTGGAGGTTGAAGATGAACCATAGGCCCTTTATTTCGTATCCAACGGCTGCAAAATCGACTGACCAGAGATGAATAAGTCAATCGACCGACGTGTAGCCTCACCTTGCTAGTGCGTTCAGTTTCGACAGCAAAATTCAGTTTCGACAGTTAAGTTCAGTTTCGACAGTTAAGTTCAGTTTCGATAGTTAAGTTCAGAGATGAGCGGCTGATGTATTTTACATCTAGCACTTTGTGGTTATGTATTTTACGTCATGTATTGGAGATGCTATTAGAATTCCACTCTGGTTAACGTTGTTCGTTGTCTCGTCCTGCTTCAGCCTCAGCGTCGTACAACTCACCGGAGCTGCTCCAACGATGAAACCCTCCATCACAGCGGAGCAGTACCTCGGGTTCCATCTCCAGACGCCTAAGATCTTCTTCCCCTCCTCCGACAGCAAAGTCAGCCGGAGCATCCTCACCGGCCAACCCAATCACGCTGAGATCGACATGGCTTCGCCAAAGAGGTTGTACACTTGTTGCATCTCTTTTTTACTCTACATGTTATATATATTGTCCACTGAGCACTCGTAGTAATGGGAAATACGATTATTTTATCCTACTATATGACAAGCAGTGAGGTACCAGGCAACTTAGCTATCCGTGATGGACTCTCTTGAACGCCCTCATTATTTATCTCTGCGCGTTTGAGCTGTGCATTTGTCGATGGGCCTGGGAGTTGAGCTAGTATGGCAGTGGCCTGGGTCCAAAGTAATAGAAGTAGCACAAAAACATTTTTTAGTGTAGGATTTTCCTTGCTCAAGCCTGCCTACTAGAATCGCTAGTGCTTGAAAGGAAAAGTGAATGAAAAACGTTAGAATTGGAAAGTTTCCTATGGTACTACTTTTCATGAATTTGGTGCAAAGGAATGGAGCAAAGGAAAACTGTAGGATTTGTTCCTTTAGTGTTTCCTTGAAAGAAAAACCGTAGGAATTCTAATTTCCATTCTCCTCCTTTTCATATTCCTATTCATCAAGCACAAGACTAAGAGATAGTAGCATAATAGCATTATAACCGTACATTTTCTTGTGGTTTGACTTAATCTCACCATGCTTTTTTGCATCCTGTGATCTTCCAATTGTTGTGAATCAAACACCCAGATTGGCAGAAATCCTGTGTTTTTAAATTCTCTATTTTGCACGTGCATTCCTATCCTATTCCTGTCTATTTCCTATCCCTGCATTGTTAGAATCCTCAAATTCAAACAAGCCCTTACTCAATTACTTCTGTTACAGATATGTGTCAAAGAAAACCTTGTGTGGTTTGTCCAGCTCCTGCGGCGCTGTATTCCACCCCAGCTCAGCTGCTCCAACGACGGAAGGGTTCACCACAGTAGAGATCCGCTCACCAGACTATCTTTCGCCGCCTCAGATCTTCTTCCCCGCCGCTAGCAGCCACGGGACTGCATTACCATCATCAACTGAGCAGATGACCTTGAGGACTACACGGGTCCGCAAGAGAGGTCACACTCTTCTGTGTCTGCTTACGTTATGCGTCGCTTAATATGATGACATGCTACATTATCGTCATGTTCTCCTATTAGACTCCGAGTCAGGTCCAAACTAATGCTGAAACTTGAGTTTTTAAATGGTTGTGGGGTACACATTGGGGCAGCAATCAATACTATCTGTCTACTATCTGGTTAATCTCCGGTGTCTACTATGAGTTTCATGTTGGGTGCAAACAAACATTAAAGGAGCCATTATCTGTATTTTTTAACTAAAGCTATTATCTGCCTGCTATCATTGGTTTTGGGTCTATCCACAGTTTGCTACCATCACTCTGGATTTGTGCATGCACTCCTTACATAATCTGACTATGTTTTATTCCTATGCATGCCAGTTATTGTACACAATGGAACTGATCATGTAGAGCAAAAGAGACGAGCCTTGCGTGGCAATAAAATTTCATGGAGACGTCGTTCCATGGTGGGCGCAAAGGCAGCCCCCCCTCCACTCATGTCGGATCGTAATCAAGAGGAAGATAACTGTTCTGAGGGGGATTCAAAAGGAGAAGACCACTCCTATTTACCCCATGAGGTCTTCGCTCTAACTTGGCATTCTGATGTTGGTAATATCATGCATATGGTGCCTTGGATTACTTACTGTATACATTAAAGATGTCATCTTCTTAGTTTAGACATGCTTTGTGTCAATGCCATCTGTTTAGTTTCTTTATCGTATATGTGAATCATGCAATGCCATCTTGTCAAGCTAGGCATCATATATGTGAATTTTGCAATGCCACCCTGTTTAGCCAGTCATCTTATATGTGAATTATATCATGCCATCATTTTTTATTACGTGTTAAATTTGTCAACAATTTTAGTACATTCAATTACTCTTCCTGTGCATCAGCCATTCGGCACGGTCATGGAAAAATCTGGAGTGGAAACAAGGTCTTAAGAGGAGACAATGCTATCTGACGAAGCACATGTCTTGCTGGTTACCGATTGCTCCTCATGGGAGGATTCAAAGACAGATGACCAGTCATATTCCCCCCCCCCCGAGGTGCATGCCCTAACTTGGCAGGGTTATGTTGCTCATATCGTGCGTATGGTATCTTGCATTGCTATGTCATTTGCTTAGTTTAGACATGCTTTGTGTGAATGCCACCTGTTTAGTGTCTAATTACCATATATGTGAATTATGCAATGCCATCTTGTAGCAAGACATTATATATGTGAATTATGCAATGTTATCTTGTTGCAAGGCATTATGTATGTGAATTATACAATGCCATGCTGTTTAGGCAAGTATATGTGAATTATATCATGCCGTCCTTTTTTTGTATTTCTCATTGCTTTCGTCGACAATGTTTGTATATTCAACTGCTCTTCCTGTGCATCAGCCATTTGAATTGGTGATGGAGAAATCTGGAGTGAAAACAAGGTCTTCAGAGCAGACAATGCTACCTGCTGAAGCAGATATCTTGCTGTTTACAGATAGCTCTTCAGAGGAGGATTCAGAGGCAGATGACTAGTCCTATTATCCGCCTGAGGTGTATGCTCAAACTTGGCAGGGTTATATTACTCATATAATGCATATGTTGTATTGCAATGCTTAGTTTTTACATCATATAGACAATATTGAATGCCATCTCCTTAGTTGACACATCATATATGCGATTGCCCTCTGCTCACTTCCTTAGTATATAAATCATATATTTGAATTATGTCATGCCATGATGTTTACATAGACAACATGTATCTGAATTATGGCATGTTGACCCATTTTCTAAAGACATAATATAGTTATATCATCTCATCCTGTTTACATAGTCATCATATTTTAAATTATGTCATTCTATCCGTGAATTATATCATGCCATCATGTTTCCATCAACGGCATGTTTGTGATTTATGGCATGCCAACCACTTTAATAGACACATCGTATAGTTATATCATGTCATCCTGTTTACATAGTCATCATATTTTGAAGTATGTCATTCTATCCTATTTAGTTAGCCATCATACATGTGAAATTGTGTCATGCTATCCTATTTAATTAGCCATCATATATGTGAAATTATGTCCTGCTATTCTGTTTGCTTAGACAACATAAATATGAATTATTTCATGCCATGTTTTCTTCCCTACTATCCATTGCACCTGTCTATCTTACAATGTCTGTACATTCAATTACTTTTCTTGTTTATCAACCATTTCAATTGGAGGGAGTGATGGCAGTATCTGTGGGAGTAAAAACACGGTCTTTAGAAAAGATCATGCTACCTGTCGATGCAGATAGAACCACGGTTGTACTTGCCCAAGAACCAACCACACCACACATAATCCACACTCATGCAGATTGTACCCCTACCCAGTTGGACAGAGAACCAGCTACACCCCTTCTAACCCCAACCCCAGCAGATAGACACCCATTTCCCATTGACACAACACCGTCTCCACCATAGAGCACCCAAACACGAGCAGTTAGTAAGGCAACTGCAGTGCCCAAATCACGAGGACCACCACCCCGAACCCGAAGTCAACGCTTAAAGCAGAAGAACAATTGTTCTCAGGTCAGGTTCCGTAGCTATGGTTCATACTACTTTGCTCTTGCATCACTGTATTTACTGATACCAACTAATTTCAAATTTGAAGGATGCAATTGAAACTCCAATGGCACAACATGTATGTTTTAAACCTGTTTCTTCAACATGTTTGGCTGTTTGCTGTTGTAACTTGCTCTATGTTGATTTCAGTTTCAATTGAATAAATATTTATGTTCTCATGCCATGCACATTACAAGTGTTGTTACTGCTATGTAGTTTCCCACACTTATATTCTGTCTATGCTGCTTTGTCTTAAATAGATATGATTTGAACTGTATCTATCTTGATTTGGCAACATAAACTAGAATGATATAGACCATACAGTGACCATACTACATAGATATATGTTTGTTTCATGTTGTTATCCTGTCCACCTTACTACTAAACTAGTTTACAAAAATGAGTTTCGTATACTACATTGTAAACCTGAGATGTGTTTGTTTGTTTCTCTTTCAGAACGCGGATAAAATATTGGAGAAGAGTACCCTGTTATGCAATGGTAAAAGAAGTAATGCAGATAAGGTTCAAGATAGTGAGACATCCCTGTTGGTCTCCAAGAAAGCTGATAAAAACTATATTGAAGACACTGAGACAACCCCAAAGTCCTGTCTTGATGTAGTGTTTGAGTTACTGGCTACCACTGCTGGCACCAGCTCTTCGAACTCATTGCCTGAATCAATTCGGCTTCTTGAGTCTCAACTTCAAGTTGAAAGACATCGATCAGATGTTATGCGACAGGAAGCCGAAGGACTGAGGAAGTCCTTGCAGAATTCAGATGCATACTTTCTGGTGCAGCAGCAAGCATTGGAGGACTTAAGAGCCAAACAAGAGAAAGTTAATAAGCTTGCTAAGCATCTTTCCAGCATTATGGGTACCCAGGATATTGCTTCTTGAGCTCTTCTGAAGTGATTTCAGTTCTGGACTTGTTTTGCCGTGGCGTTTATATGCTGCTGTGTTCCCTATATTTTCACTGGTGGCGAACTTTGATGCCCAGTGGATGTAATATGTGTAATAGCCGTGATAGCCTAGTGTAAGTTGCTTGCTTATTTATTTCCTTCTTGTCTTGTTTATTTGTTTGCTTGTAGTCAGTACAGTTCTTTTTCTGCGGTTTGCTAGTGGCTGCAATAACCTATTTTTTAAAACTAGGCCACAATAACCATGGGCTATATTTACTGTAGTGACACTGGGCCTCCTACGGGCCGTAGAAACAGTGGGCCTTCTACGGGCCGTATAAACAGTGGGCCTTCTACGGGCCGTAGAAACAGTGGGCCTTCTACGGGCCGTAGAAACAATGGGCCTTCTACGGGCCATATCATCAATGGGCCTTCTACGGGCCGTATCATAAATGGGCCTTCTACGGGCCGTATCATCAATGGGCCTTATACGGGCCGTATGATCGATTGGCCAAACATGGGCCAAACAGACCGCATTCTGGCCGTAAATGTGCTAGAGTTGGAATCGTCCGTTCATGGGCCGACCATAACGGGCCAACGTTAATATGCCATTTTTGATGACGCTATGAAAACGACCCAATGTATTAACGGACCACAAACGGGCCGACTGTAACCAGGGGCTGAATTTGGCCCACAAGCAGAAAATGACAATAACGGGCCGTAAGTAAATGAATGTTGGAAAATAGCCCAAGAATAAATGGGCTCTGAGAAGGCCGAAAGATAACATGGGCTGGAAACGGCCCAACGAAATAACGGGCCGTTAATGGGTATAAAGTGATACACTGTTCTTTACGGGCCAGTTTCACCACGGGCCGTTAATGGGTGTAAATTGATACACTGTTCATTACGGGCCAGTTTCACCACGGGCCGTTAATAGGGCAAGAGTTACATAGGGCCTCATATGGGCCGAAAGACGTCATGGGCCATACATGGGCCAGAAGTGAAAACGGGCTGGAATCATATTGGATGGCCCAGATAACGCTACTGGTCCTAATTCGAATAGGGCGTAATGGGCCTTGGGTTAGCGGGCTATAAATGGGCTATATGCGAACATGCCGTTAACAGGCTTTCCATGGGCCGGCCCGCCACCTTTTTACCAAGTCAAACGGGCCGGCCTTTTCACAGGAATGGGCCTCTGTTGGGCCGTGCCACGTGTCGACGTATCATAGGCGCCTTCTGTCCACTGAGTGGATGACATCTGTCCCAGCGATGAGCTGACACGTGTTTCCTCCAGCCAATGATGATTTTAGACGTGGAAAATCCACATTGGTCGGGGCTGTTAATGGGTTATCGGATCCAAAACCCGACCCGATAGCTTAACGGCGTTCCGTTACGGTGGATGCCATGTGTCGGTCACCCTTGACAAAAGCACTTCTGTGACGCGCGATTTATCATAATGGAAGTGGACACTTCCGTGATGATAATTTTGGTAATGTCATGGAACACTTCTATGACAGCACATGTATGACTATCTTGATTCTGTCATAAAATCGTCATGGATGTACATGCATGACAGAAAACGCGACCTACTGTGACAAACACGTATCATCACGGAAGTGTATTTTTTTGTAGTGTTTCACTTAGCCATAGGAGTTTGACGGTGGGACTACTATATAGCCCTTGGTACCTCCGCGCTCATCCGAATACGGGGCACGTACATACATGACCGGGAAACGGCCCTTCGTTAATGCGGAGGAATCCCGAAGATTCCGCTAAGTCATTGAGTGGTTGACTAGTCTCGCGCTTTATCATGACAGTCAGTTTTCGGCTTTCTCTACTGAGGTGCTCATTCGGATGAACCAGTGCACAATCGCAGTAGTTCTCCCGGTGCCACCTTAGCTGATAGAGCGGAACATAAGGTAGCAAAACACGAGAGCCGGGCAAACCCAACATTTGACCAAAGACATGATTTGGAGCTGATGCATATAAGGCCAAACTCGCGACGCCGAACACTCCCTAAGGTATTCGGTCTTTACAACATATACCGGGCTGAATAATGCCCTTGATGACGATCCCTGAGTGTCCAGGTACGTGCATTGTTCTGACGTGGCGAAATACCAATAACGTCAACATCGCTCTTGGTTATACTAAGTATCCGGAGGATGTGAACAACAAGAGACAGTAAAAAAGGTTTACACATGGTCTTAATCTAAAAAGAATCCTTTAAGCGGGTCCCTGCTGCACGTCTGCGCCTGTGTCTCCGTTGTGCCATATCCTAGAAGGGTGTAGCACGATTGTCGAAGGTAAAAGAGAAGAACTTAGGTGAAATTTGTCATGCGAAAAATTGGTTATTCTCAATAAACCATGAAAATTCAAGATAAGTAAAGTTGAGCCGAACTAGCCCTGTTTACATGCGGGAAGCCCCTGGTACCGCCTATGGGGGTATAATCATCAAACCAATCTCGGGTTTATCTAAGCTGTTATAGCTAGTAATGCGATGGACTCTTCTAGCCATGTCCGCGGTCTTGACGACCAATCATTTATTGTGGTTGGAGGGGCCATTTAGTGTACAGCTATTAAAGCCGTCGCACATTCTTCCGCGCGTAAGGAACGTTCAATATTTCCATTAATTGTGATGACGCCACGTGGACCGGGCATATTGAGCTTGAGGGAAGTGTAATGTGATACTGCATTAAAACGAGCAAAAGCTGGTCTTCCGAGTAGTGCTTGATAGCCACTTCGGAATGGAGCGATGTCGAAGGTTAACTATTCGCTTCGGAAGTTGTCGGGAGAATCGAATACAACCTCTAGTATTAGAGAGCCCGTGCAGCGAGCCTCTGGGCCTGGTATTACTCCCTTGAAGGTAGTATTACTGTGGCTGATTTTTGTTGGGTCTATCCCCATTTTGCGGGCTGTGTCCTGATATATCAGATTAAGACTACTGTCGTCATCCATAAGGACTCGTGTGAGATGGTATCCGTTTAATATTGGGTCTAACATCAAGGCAGCCAATCCGTTGTGCCGGATGCTTGTCAGGTGATCCCTGCGATCAAAAGTGATCGGGCTGGCCAACCAGGGGTTGAACTTAGGGGTGACGGGCTCTACGGCGCGTGTGTCTCAGAGTGCATGTTTGCTTCTCCTCTTCGTTGCGTGGATCATGTTCACTATTTTGACCTCTGGTGGGAATTTTTTCTGTCCCCCAGTGCTTTGCTGGCGAGGCTCGTCCTTGTCTTCACTTGGTGTCTCCCTCCCCTTGTGTTCGGCGTTTAGCTTACCGGCCTGCTTGAAGACCCAGCATTCTCCGTGGGTGTGATTTGCAGGTTTATCGAGGGTGCCATGAATCTGACATAGTTTGTCTAGAATCTTGTTTAGGCTGGACGGTCCATCTCTGCTGCCTTTGAAAGGCTTTTTCCGCTGACCCGGTCGAGAGCCCCTGAATCCGGCGTTTACCACCGTGTTATCTGGGCTGTCTTCTTTATTTCGACGCTTGCTTTTACTGCGTTGTTGTTTTCCATTGCCATCCCTTACTTCGGATATGCCTGGGTTGCTGGTGCTACTGTGGGCTAGCCAGCTATCTTCGCCCGTGCAAAAGCGGGTCATGAGGCTTGTCAGGGCTGCCATTGTTCTCGGTTTTTCTTGGCTGAGGTGTCTGGCGAGCCATTCGTTTGAGACGCTGTGTTTGAAAGCTGCTAAGGCTTCGGCGTCCGGGCAGTCAACGATTTGGTTCTTCTTAGTGAGAAATCTGTTCCAAAGCTTTTGGGCTGACTCTCCGGGCTGTTGAATTATATGACTTAAATCATCTGCATTCAGAGGTCGAACGTAGGTCCCTTGAAAATTAGCCCGAAAAGCATCCTCAAGCTCCTCCCAACTTCCAATTGAGTTTTTGGGGAGGCTCTTCAGCCAGTGCCGAGCTGGTCCTTGAAGGAAATAGGCCCTAGAGGCAATAATAAAGTTATTATTTATTTCCTTATATCATGATAAATGTTTATTATTCATGCTAGAATTGTATTAACCGGAAACATAATGCATGTGTGAATACATAGACAAACAGTATGTCACTAGTATGCCTCTACTTGACTAGCTCGTTGATCAAAGATGGTTAAGTTTCCTAGCCATTGACATGGGTTGTCATTTGATTAACGGGATCACATCATTAGAAGAATGATGTGATTGACTTGACCCATTCCGTTAGCTTAGCACCCGATCGTTTAGTATGTTGTTATTGCTTTCTTCATGACTTATACATGTTCCTATGACTATGAGATTATGCAACTCCCATTTACCAGAGGAACACATTGTGTGCTACCAAACGTCACAACGTAACTGGGTGGTTATAAAGGTGCTCTACAGGTGTCTCCGAAGGTACTTGTTGGGTTGGTGTATTTCGAGATTAGGATTTGTCACTCAGATTGTCGGAGAGGTATCTCTGGGCCCTCTCGGTAATGCACATCACTTAAGCCTTGCAAGCATTGCAACTAATGAGTTAGTTGCGAAATGATGTATTATGGAACGAGTAAAGAGACTTGCCGGTAATGAGATTGAACCAGGTATTGAGATACCAACGATCGAATCTCGGGCAAGTAACATACCGATGACAAAGGGAACAACGTATGTTGTTATGCGGTCTGACTGATAAAGATCTTCGTAGAATATGTGGGAGCCAATATGAGCATCCAGGTTCCGCTATTGGTTATTGACCAGAGACGTGTCTCGGTCATGTCTACATAGTTCTCGAACCCGTAGGGTCTGCATGCTTAACGTTTTGATGACAGTTATATTATGAGTTTATATGTTTTGAGTCCCGGATGTGATCACGGACATGACGAGGAGTCTCGAAATGGTCGAGACATGAAGATTGATATATTGGAAGCCTATGTTTGGAAAATCGGAAGTGTTCCGGGTGAAATCAGGATTTTACCGGAGTACCAGGAGGTTACCGGAACCCCCCGGGAGGTTAATGGGCCATAGTGGGCTTTAGTTGAAGAGAGGAGAGGCGGCCAGGGAAAGGGCTGCGCGCCCCTCCCCCCTATTCCGAATAGGACAAGGAGAGGGGGGCGGGGCCCCCCTTTCCTTCTTCTCCTCCACCTCTTTCCCCCCAAAGTCCTAATCCAACTAGGAAAAGGGAGGGAGTCCTACTCCCGGTGGGAGTAGGACTCCTCCTGGCACGCCCCCTCTCCTGGTCGACCGCACACCCCTTGCTTCTTTATATACGGGGGCAGGGGGCACCCCAAAGACACAACAATTGATCGAATGATCTTTTAGCCATGTGCAGTGCCCCCCTCCACCATAGTCCACGTCGATAATATTGTAGCGGTGCTTAGGCGTAGCCCTGCGTCGGTAGAACATCATCATCGTCACCATGCCGTCGTGCTGACGAAACTCTCCCTCAACACTCGGCTGGATCAGAGTTCGAGGGACGTCATCGGGCTGAACGTGTGCTGAACTCAGAGGTGCCGTGCGTTCGGTACTTGATCGGTCGAATCATGAAGACGTACGACTACATCAACCGCGTTGTGCTAACGCTTCCGCTTTCGGTCTATGAGGGTACGTGGACAACACTCTCCCCTCTCGTTGCTATGCATCACCATGATCTTGCGTGTGCGTAGGATTTTTTTTGAAATTATTACATTCCCTACAGTGGCATCCGAGCCTGGTTTTATGCACAAATGTCATATGCACGAGTAGAACACAAGTGAGTTGTGGGTGATATAAGTCATACTGCTTACCAGCATGTCATACTTTGGTTCAGCGGTATTGTTGGATGAAGTGGCCCGGACCGACATTACGTGTACGCTTATGCGAGACTGGTTCTACCGACGTGCTTTGCACACAGGTGGCTGGCGGGTGTCAGGTTCTCCAACTTTAGTTGAACCGAGTGTGGCTACGCCCGGTCCTTCTGAAGGTTAAAACAGCACTAACTTGACAAACTATCGTTGTGGTTTTGATGCGTAGGTAAGAACGGTTCTTGCTAAGCCCGTAGCAGCCACGTAAAATTTGCAACAACAAAGTAGAGGACGTCTAACTTGTTTTTGCAGGGCATGTTGTGATGTGATATGGTCAAGACATGATGCTAAATTTTATTTTATGAGATGATCATGTTTTGTAACCGAGTTATCGGCAACTGGCAGGAGCCATATGGTTGTCGCTTTACAGTATGAAATGCAATCGCCCTGTAATGCTTTACTTTATCACTAAGCGGTAGTGATAGTCGTAGAAGCATAAGATTGGCGAGACGACAATGATGCTACAATGGAGATCAAGGTGTCGCGCCGGTGACGATGGTGATCATGACGGTGCTTCGGAGATGGAGATCACAAGCATAAGATGATGATGGCCATATCATATCACTTATATTGATTGCATGTGATGTTTATCTTTGATGCATCTTATTTTGCTTTGATTGACGATAGCATTATAAGATGATCCCTCACTAAATTATCAAAGTATTAGTGTTCTCCCTGAGTATGCACCATTGCGAAAGTTCTTCATGCTGAGACACCACATGATGATCGGGTGTGATAGGCTCTGTGTTCAAATACAACGGGTGCAAAACAGTTGCACACACGGAATACTCAGGTTAAACTTGACGAGCCTAGCATATAACAGATATGGACTCGGAACACGGAGACCGAAAGGTCGAGCGTGAATCATATAGTAGATATGATCAACATAGTGATGTTCACCATTAAAACTACTCCATCTCACGTGATGATTGGACATGGTTTAGTTGATTTGGATCACGTGATCACTTAGAGGATTAGAGGGATGTCTATCTAAGTGGGAGTTCTTAAGTAATATGATTAATTGAACTTAAATTTATCATGAACTTAGTACCTGATAGTATCTTGCTTGTCTATGTTGATTGCAGATAGATGGCCTGTGCTGTTGTTCCGTTGAATTTTAATGCGTTCCTTGAGAAAGCAAAGTTGAAAGATGATGGTAGCAATTACACGGACTGGGTCCGTAACTTGAGGATTATCCTCATTGCTGCATAGAAGAATTACGTCCTGGAAGCTCCGTTGGGTGCCAGGCCTGCTGCTGATACAATGGACGACGTTAAGAACGTCTGGCAGAGCAAAGCTGATGACTACTCGATAGTTCAATGTGCCATGCTTTACGACTTAGAACCGGGACTTCAACGATGTTTTGAACGTCATGGAGCATATGAGATGTGTCAAGAGTTGAAGTTATTATTTCAAGCAAATGCCCGAATTGAGAGATATGAAGTCTCCAATAAGTTCTACAGCTGCAAGATGGAGGAGAATAGTTCTGTCAGTGAGCATATACTCAAAATGTCTGGGTATAATAATCACTTGATTCAACTGGGAGTTAATCTTCCGGATGATAGCGTCATTGGCAGAATTCTCCAATCACTGCCACCAAGCTACAAGAGCTTCGTGATGAACTATAATATGCAAGGGATGGATAAGACAATTCCCGAGCTCTTCGCAATGCTATAGGCTGCGGAGGTAGAAATCAAGAAGGAGCATCAAGTGTTGATGGTCAATAAGACCACCAGTTTCAAGAAAAAGGGCAAAGGGAAGAAGAAGGGAACTTCAAGAAGAACAACAAGCAAGTTGCTGCTCATCAGAAGAAACCCAAGTCTGGACCTAAGCCTAAGACTGAGTGCTTCTACTGCAAGCAGACTGGTCACTGGAAGCGGAACTGCCCCAAGTATTTGGCGGATAAGAAGGATGGCAAGGTGAACAAAGGTATATGTGATATACATGTTATTGATTTGTACCTTACTAATGCTCGCAGTAGCAACTGGGTATTTGATACTGGTTCTGTTGCTAATATTTGCAACTCGAAACAGGGGCTACGGGTTAAGCGAAGATTGACTAAGGACGAGGTGACGATGCGCGTGGGAAATGGTTCCAAAGTCGATGTGATCACGGTCGGCACGCTACCTCTACATCTACCTTCGGGATTAGTATTAGACCTAAATAATTGTTATTTGGTGCCAGCATTGAGCATGAACATTATATCTGGATCTTGTTTGATGCGAGATGGTTATTCATTTAAATCAGAGAATAATGGTTGTTCTATTTATATGAGTAATATCTTTTATGGTCATGCACCCTTGAAGAGTGGTCTATTTTTGTTGAATCTCGATAGTAGTGATACACAGATTCATAATATTGAAGCCTAAAGATGCAGAGTTGATAATGATAGTGCAACTTATTTGTGGCACTGCCGTTTAGGTCATATCGGTGTAAAGCGCATGAAGAAACTCCATACTAATGGACATTTGGAACCACTTGATTATGAATCACTTGGTACTTGCGAACCGTGCCTCATGGGCAAGATGACTAAAACGCCGTTCTCCGGAACTATGGAGAGAGCAACAGATTTGTTGGAAATCATACATACAGATGTATGTGGTCCGATGATGTTGAAGCTCGTGGCGGATATCGTTATTTTCTCACCTTCACAGATGATTTAAGCAGATATGGGTATATCTACTTAATGAAACATAAGTCTGAAACGTTTGAAAAGTTCAAAGAATTTTAGAGTGAAGTTGAAAATCATCGTAACAAGAAAATAAAGTTTCTACGATCTGACCGTGGAGGAGAATATTTGAGTTACGAGTTTGGTCTACATTTGAAACAATGCAGAATAGTTTCGCAAACTCACGCCACCCGGAACACCACAGCGTAATGGTTATCCGAACGTCGTAATCATACTTTACTAGATATGGTGCGATCTATGATGTCTCTTACTGATTTACCGCTATCATTTTGGGGTTATGCTTTAGAGACGGCCGCATTCACGTTAAATAGGGCACCATCGAAATCCGTTGAGACGACGCCTTATGAACTGTGGTTTGGCACGAAACCAAAGTTGTCGTTTCTGAAAGTTTGGGGCTACGATGCTTATGTGAAAAAGCTTCAACCTGATAAGCTCGAACCGAAATCGGAGAAATGTGTCTTCATAGGATACCCAAAGGAGACTGTTGGGTACACCTTCTATCACAGATCCAAATGCAAGACTTTTGTTGCTAAATTCAGAGTTTTTCTAGAGAAGGAGTTTCTCTCGAAAGAAGTGAATGGGAGGAAAGTAGAACTTGATGAGGTAACTATATCTTCTCCCCTATTGGAAAGTAGTTCATCGCAGAAACCGGTTTCTGCGACACCTACACCACTAGGATAAGATCCATTGAGTTCTCTTCGCATTCCTTTGTGAAAGAGTAGAATGAGAAAGCTAATGAATCTTAAACCCATTGCATTGATAAAAAGAAAAAAAAAGAGGATAAAGAATAATAATATAGTATAGTTAGGGAATAAAAGAGGAGGAAGAGGCCGAAGGAGATGACATTGCCGACGACGTTGCGGGCCGCGTCCGGGGAAATCATCTTGCTTTGCTCGCCGCGAGCGGGTGGGGACTTGGGATTGGTTTGGATTGGACCAGGCCAGAAGCTTCTCAAGCTCAAGCATTTACTTTTCTAGTTAGAGACCAACGTCTTGGAGCTAATGTGGGATCCGCTCAAGGACCCACAGGTTTAGGTAAATATCTAATGCGTTCCCCAACTGGGGAGGTTATCTTTGGAGGGGAAACTATGCGTTTTTGGGACCTTCGTGCTCCATGGTTAGAACCTCTAAGGGGCCCCAACGGTTTGGACTTGAGTAGGTTGAAAAAAGACATACAACCTTGGCAAGAACGACGCTCAGCAGAATATATGACCCACGCTCCTTTAAATTAGTGAGGAAGTTAATGATGATGATCATGAAACTTCAGATCAAGTTGTTACTGAACCTCGTAAGTCAACCAGAGTAAGATCCGCACCAGAGTGGTACGGTAATCCTGTTCTGGAAGTTATGTTACTGGACCATGACGAACCTACGAACTATGAAGAAGCGATGGTGAGCCTAGATTCCGCAAAATGGCTTGAAGCCATGAAATCTGAGATGTGATCCATGTATGAGAACAAAGTGTGGACTTTGGTTGACTTGCCCGATGATCGGCAATCAATTGAGAATAAATGGATCTTCAAGAAGAAGACTAACGCTGACGGTAATGTTACTGTCTATAAAGCTCTACTTGTTGCGAAAGGTTTTCGACAAGTTCAAGGGATTGACTACGATGAGACCTTCTCACCCGTAGCGATGCTTAAGTTTGTCCGAATCATGTTAGCAATTGCCGCATTTTATGATTATGAAATTTGGCAAATGGATGTCAAAACTGCATTCCTGAATGGATTTCTGGAAGAAGAGTTGTATATGATGCAACCGGAAGGTTTTGTCAATCCAAAGGGAGCTAACAAAGTGTGCAAGCTCCAGCAATCCATTTATGGAGTGGTGCAAGCCTCTCGGAGTTGGAATAAACGCTTTGATAGTGTGATCAAAGCATTTGGTTTTGTACAGACTTTTAGAGAAGCCTGTATTTACAAGAAAGTGAGTGGGAGCTCTGTAGCATTTCTAATATTATATGTGGATGACATATTGCTAATTGGAAATGATATAGAATTTCTGGATAGCATAAATGGATACTTGAATAAGAGTTTTTCAATGAAAGACCTCGGTGAAGCTGCTTATATATTGGGCATCAAGATCTATAGAGATAGATTAAGACGCTTAATTGGATTTTCACAAAGCACATACCTTGACAAAGTTTTGAAGAAGTTCAAAATGGATCTAGCATAGAAAGGGTTCTTGCCTGTGTTACAAGGTGTGAAGTTGAGTAAGACTCAATGCCCGACCACTATAGAAGATAGAGAGGAAATGAAAGATGTTCCCTATGCTTCAGCCATAGAATCTATCATGTATGAAATGCTGTGTACTAGACCTGATGTGTGCCTTGCTATAAGTCTAGCAGGGAGGTACCAAAGTAATCCAGGAATGGATCACTGGACAGCAGTCAAGAACATCCTGAAATACCTGAAAAGGACTAAGGATATGTTTCTCGTTTGTGGAGGTGACAAAGAGCTCATCGTAAATGGTTACGTTGATGCAAGTTTTGACACTGATCCGGACGATTTTAAATCGCAAACCAGATACGTGTTTACATTGAACGGTGGAGCTGCCAGTTGGTGCGGTTCTAAACAAAGCGTCGTGGCGGGATCTATGTGTGAAGCGGAGTACATAACTGCTTCGAAAGCAGCAAATGAAGGAGTCTGGATGAAGGAGTTCATATCCGATCTAGGTATCATACCTAGTGCATCGGGTCCAATGAAAATCTTTTGTGACAATACTGGTGCAATTGCCTTGGCAAATGAATCCAGATTTCACAAGAGAACCAAGCACATCAAGAGACGCTTCAATTCCATCCGGGATTTAGTCCAGGTGGGAGACATAGAAATTTGCAAGATACATACAGATCTGAATGTTGCAGACCCGTTGACTAAGCCTCTTCCACGAGCAAAACATGATCAGCACCAAGGCTCACTACAAAAAAATACACTTCCGTGATGATACGTGTTTGTCACAGTAGGTCGCGTTTTCTGTCATGCATGTACATCCATGACGATTTTATGAAAGAATCAAGATAGTCATACCTGTGATGTCGTAGAAGTGTTCCATGACATTACCAAAATTATCATCACGGAAGTGTCCACTTCCATGACGATAAATCGCGCGTCACAGAAGTGCTTTCGTCAAGGGTGACCGACACGTGGCATCCACCGTAACGGAACGCTGTTAAGCTATCGGGTTGGGTTTTGGATCCGATAACCCATTAACAGCCCCGACCAATGGGGATTTTCCACGTGTAAAATCATCATTGGCTGGAGGAAACACGTGTCGGCTCATCGCTGCGACAGATGTCATCCACTCATTGGACAGAAGGCGCCTATGATACGTCTACACGTGGCACGACCCAACAAAGGCCCATTCCTGTGAAAAGGCCGGCCCGTTTGACTTGGTCAAAAGGTGGCGGGCCGGCCCATGGAAAGCCTGTTAACGGCCTGTTCGCATATAGCCCATTTACAGCCCACTAACCCAAGGCCCGTTACGCCCTATTTGAATTAGGCCCAGTAGTGTCATCTGGGCCATCCAATATGATTCCAGCCCGTTTTCACTTCTGGCCCATGTATGGCCCATGACGTCTTTCGACCCATATGAGGCCCTATGTAACTCTTGGCCTATTAACGACCCGTGGTGAAACTGGCCCGTAATGAATAATGTATCACTTTACACCCATTAACGGCCCGTGGTGAAACTGGCCCGTAAAGAACAGTGTATCACTTTATACCCATTAACGGCCCGTTATTCCGTTGGGCCATTTCCAGCCCATGTTATCTTTCGGCCTTCTCAGAGCCCATTTATTCTTGGGCTATTTTCCAGCATTCGTTTACTTACGGCCCGTTATTGTCATTTTCTACTTGTGGGACAAATTCAGCCCGTGGTTACAGTCGGCCCGTTTGTGGTCTGTTAATACGTTGGGCCGTTTTCATAGCGTCATCAAAAACGGCCTATTAATGATGGCCCGTTATGGTCGGCCCGTGAACGGGCGATTCCAACTCTAGCCCGTTTACAGCCAGAATGCGGTCTGTTTGGCCCATGTTTGGCCAATCGATCATACGACCCGTATAAGGCCCATTGATGATACGACCCCTAGAAGGCCCATTGTTTCTATGGCCCGTAGAAGGCCCATTGTTTCTACGACCCGTAGAAGGCCCACTGTTTCTGCGGCCCGTAGAAGGCCCACTGTTTATATGGCCCGTAGAAGGCCCACTGTTTCTACGACCCGTAGGAGGCCCAGTGTCACTACAGTAAATATTAGCCCATGGTTATTGTGGCCTAGTTTTAAAAATAGGTTATTGCAGCCACTAGCAAATCGCAGAAAAAGAACTGCACTGACTACAAGCAAACAAATAAACAAGACAACAAGGAAATAAATAAGCAAGCAACTTACACTAGGCTATCACGGCCATTACACATATTACATCCACTAGGCATAAAAGTTCACCACCAGTGCAAATATAGGGAACACAGCAGCATATAAACGCCGCAGCAAAACAAGTCCAGAACTGAAACCACTTTAGTAGAGTGATAACCCAGAAGTATAGGGGATCAATTGTAGCCTCTTTTGATAAGTAAGAGTGTCGAACCCAACAAGGAGCTAAAGGTAGAACAAATATTCCCTCAAGTTCTATCGACCACCGATACAACTCTACGCACGCTTGACGTTCGCTTTACCTAGAACAAGTATGAAACTAGAAGTACTTTATAGGTGTTTTTGGATAGGTTTGCAAGGAAGTAAAGAGCATGAAAATAAAAGCTAGGGGCTGTTAAGATGAAGACACAACTAAATTAGTTTTAGTAAGAGCTTGTTGTCACGAGAAAGTTATTTGTCCCTAGGCAATCTATAACTAGACCGGTAATCATTATTGCAATTTTATTTGAGGGAGAGGCATAAGCTAACATACTTTCTTCACTTGGATCATATGCACTTATGATTGGAACTCTAGCAAGAATCCGCAAATACTAAAGATTCATTAAGGTAAAACCCAACCATAGCATTAAAGTATCAAGTCCCCTTTATCCCATACGCAAACAACCTACTTACTCGGGTCTGTGCTTCTGTCACTCACGCCACCCACCATAAGCAAATCATGAACATATTGCAAACCCTACAGAGGGAATCCCTCACGCTTGCGCGACACAAAGAGCACCATAGGACATCACCAATAATAAAACATACAACTCAAACCAGTCTTGATCATCGAATAGCCCGTAGGACAAAACAGATCTACTCAAACATCATAGGATAGCCATACATCATTGGGAAATAATATATAGCGTTGAGCACCATGTTTAAGTAGAGATTACAGCGGGTAAGAGAGAGGTTACACCGCTGCATAGAGGGGGGAAGAGTTGGTGATGATGGTGGTGAAGTTGATGGTGAAGATGACGGTGATGATGCTGGCCCCCGGCAGCGCTCCGGCGCCACCGGAAGCAAGGGGGAGAGGGCCCCCCTTCTTCTTCTTCTTCCTTGACCTTCTCTCTAGATGGGACAAGGGTTTCCCCTCTGGTCCTTGGCTCCCATGGCGTGGGAGGGGCGAGAGCCCCTCCGAGATTGGGTCTATCTCTTTGTCTCTCTCTGGTTCCGCGTTCTGTTCTGGCTCTGTTTCACTGTTTCGTGTATATATGGAGATCCGTAAGTCCTATTGGCCTGAAACCTTTGCCGTGATTTTTTTCCGAATATTAGCTTTCTTGCGGCAAAATAAGAACATCAACCGCCTTACGGGTGGCTCACGAGGGTAGGGAGCGCACCCTGGGGGGCCCCTACCTCATGACCACCTCGGACACTGGTTCGCGTTGATTTTACTTCCAGATTTTCCATATTTTCCAAAAATAAGCTCCGTCCGTTTTTATCCCGTTTGGACTCCGTTTGATATGGATATTCTGCGAAGCCAAAAACATGCAACAGACAGGGACTGGCACTGGGCACTCGATTAATATGTTAGTCCCAAAAATAATATAAAAAGTTGCCAAAAAGTATATGAAAGTTGAATAATATTGGCATGGAACAATCAAAAATTATAGATACGATGGAGACGTATCAGCATCCCCAAGCTTAATTCCTGCTCGTCCTCGAGTAGGTAAATGATAAAAAAGATAATTTTTGATGTGGAATGCTACCTAGCATAATCTTGATCATATGTCTAATCATGGCATGAATATTAAGACACGAGTGACTCGAAGCAATAGTCTATCCTTTGACATAAAAATAATAATACTTCAAGCATACCAACCAAGCAATTATGTCTTATTGAAATAACATAGCCAAAGAAAGCTCATCCCTACAAAATCATATAGTCTGGCTATGCTCCATCTTCACCACACAAAATATTTACATCATGCACAACCCTGATGACAAGCCAAGCAATTGTTTCATACTTTTGACGTTCTCAAACCTTTTCAACTTTCACGCAATACATGAGCGTGAGCCATGGACATAGCACTATAGGTGGAATAGAATATGATGGTGGGGGTTATGTGGAGAAGACAAAAAAGGAGAAACTCTCACATCAACGTGGCTAATCAACGGGCTATGGAGATGCCCATCAATTTATGTCCATGTGAGGAGTAGGGATTGCCATGCAACGGATGCACTAGAGCTATAAGTATATGAAAGCTCAAACTGAAACTAAGTGGGTGTGCATCCAACTTGCTTGCTCATGAAGAGCTAGGGCATTTGAGGAAGCCCATCGTTGGAATATACAAGCCAAGTTCTATAATGAAAATTCCCACTAGTATATGAAAGTGATAACTCAAGAGACTCTCTATATGAAGAACATGGTGCTACTTTGAAGCACAAGTGTGGTAAAAGGATAGTAACATTGCCCCTTCTCTCTTTTTATCTCTTTTTCTCTCATTTTTTCTTTTTTCTTTTTTGTTCTTTCTCTTTTTTGGGGGCCTTCTCTTTTTTTGGCCTTTCTCTTCTTTTTTTAATATTTTTTTTATTTTTTTTCGTCCGGAGTCTCATCCCGACTTGTGGGGGAATCATAGTCTCCATCATCCTTTCCTCACCGGGGCAATGCTCTAATAATGATGATCATCACACTTTTATTTACTTACAACTCAATATTACAACTCGATATCTAGAACTAAGATATGACTCTATATGATGCCTCCGGCGGTCTACCGGGATGTGCAATGATCTAGCATAGCAATGACATCAAAAAACGGACAAGCCATGAAAACATCATGCCAGCTATCTTACGATCATGCAAAGCAATATAACAATAAATGCTCAAGTCATGTATATGTTGATGATGGAAGTTGCATGGCAATATATCTCGGAATGGCTATGGAAATGCCATGATAGGTAGGTATGGTGGCTGTTTTGAGGAAGATATAAGGAGGTTTATGTGTGACAGAGCGTATCGTATCACGGGGTTTATGATAATCGTTTATTATCCATGCTAGAATTGTATTGATAGGAAACTCAGATACATGTGTGGATACATAGACAACGCCATGTCCCTAGTAAGCCTCTAGTTGACTAGCTCGTTAATCAATGGATGGTTACGGTTTCCTGACCATGGACATTGGATGTTGTTGATAATGGGATCACATCATTAGGAGAATGATGTGATGGACAAGACCCAATCCTAAGCCTAGCACAAGATCATGTAGTTCGTATGCTAAAGCTTTTCTAATGTCAAGTATCATTTCCTTAGACCATGAGATTGTGCAACTCCTGGATACCGTAGGAGTGCTTTGGGTGTGCCAAACGTCACAACGTAACTGGGTGGCTATAAAGGTACACTACGGGTATCTCTGAAAGTGTCTGTTGGGTTGGCACGAATCGAGATTGGGATTTTGTCACTCCGTGTAAACGGAGAGGTATCTCTGGGCCCACTCGATAGGACATCATCATAATGTGCACAATGTGACCAAGGGGTTGATCACGGGATGATGTGTTACGGAACGAGTAAAGAGACTTTCCGGTAACGAGATTGAACAAGGTATCGGTATACCGACGATCGAATCTCGGGCAAGTACCATACCGCTAGACAAAGGGAATTGTATACGGGATTGATTGAGTCCTTGACATCGTGGTTCATCCAATGAGATCATCGTGGAACATGTGGGAGCCAACATGGGTATCCAGATCCTGCTGTTGGTTATTGACAGGAGAACATCTCGGTCATGACTACATGTCTCCCGAACCCGTAGGGTCTACACACTTAAGGTTCGATGACGCTAGGGTTATATAGGAAGCTTGTATGTGGTTACCGAATGTTGTTCGGAGTCCCGGATGAGATCCCGGACGTCACGAGGAGTTCCGGAATGTTCCGGAGGTAAAGATTTATATATAGGAAGTCCTGTTTCGGCCATCGGGACAAGTTTCGGGGTCATCGGTATTGTACCGGGACCACCGGAAGGGTCCCGGGGGCCCACCGGGTGGGGCCACCTGCCCCGGGGGGCCACATGGGCTGTAGGGGGTGCGCCTTGGCCTACATGGGCCAAGGGCACCAGCCCCTAGAGGCCCATGCGCCAAGATATAGGAAAAAGGGGAGAGTCCTAAAGGGGGAAGGCACCTCCGAGGTGCCTTGGGGAGGATGGACTCCTCCCCCCCTCTTAGCCGCACCCTTCCTTGGAGGAAGGGGCAAGGCTGCGCCTCCCCCCTCTCCCCTGCCCCTATATATAGTGGAGGGGAGGGAGGGCATCCATACCTGAGCCCTTGGCGCCTCCCTCCCTCCCGTGACACCTCCTCCTCTCCCGTAGGTGCTTGGCGAAGCCCTACAGGATTGCCACACTCCTCCATCACCACCACGCCGTTGTGCTGCTGCTGGATGGAGTCTTCCTCAACCTCTCCCTCTCTCCTTGCTGGATCAAGGCGTGGGAGACATCGTCGAGCTGTACGTGTGTTGAACGCGGAGGTGCCGTCCGTTCGGCACTAGGATCATCGGTGATCTGAATCACGACGAGTACGACTCCATCAACCCCGTTCACTTGAACGCTTCCGCTTAGCGATCTACAAGGGTATGTAGATGCACTCTCCTTCCCCTCGTTGCTAGTCTCTCCATAGATAGATCTTGGTGACACGTAGGAAAATTTTGAATTTCTGCTACGTTCCCCTACAGTGGCATCATGAGCTAGGTCTATTGCGTAGATTCTTTGCACGAGTAGAACACAAAGTAGTTGTGGGCGTCGATATTGTTCAATATGCTTGCCGTTACTAGTCTTATCTTGATTCGGCGGCATCGTGGGATGAAGCGGCCCGGACCAACCTTACACGTACGCTTACGTGAGACCGGTTCCACCGACAAACATGCACTAGTTGCATAAGGTGGCTGGCGGGTGTCTGTCTCTCCCACTTTAGTTGGATCGGATTCGATGAAAAGGGTCCTTATGAAGGGTAAATAGCAATTGGCATATCACGTTGTGGTTCATGCGTAGGTAAGAAACGTTCTTGCTAGAAACCCATAGCAGCCACGTAAAACATGCAAACAACAATTAGAGGACGTCTAACTTGTTTTTGCAGGGTATGCTATGTGATGTGATATGGCCAAAAAGGATGTGATGAATGATATATGTGATGTATGAGATTGATCATGTTCTTGTAATAGGAATCACGACTTGCATGTCGATGAGTATGACAACCGGCAGGAGCCATAGGAGTTGTCTTTATTTATTTGTGACCTGCGTGTCAACTTAAACGTCATGTAATTACTTTACTTTATTGCTAACCGTTAGCCATAGTAGTAGAAGTAATAGTTGGCGAGGCAACTTCATGAAGACACGATGATGGAGATCATGATGATGGAGATCATGGTGTCATGCCGGTGACGATGATGATCATGGAGCCCCGAAGATGAAGATCAAAAGGAGCAAAATGATATTGGCCATATCATGTCACTATTTGATTGCATGTGATGTTTATCATGTTTATGCATCTTGTTTACTTAGGACGACGGTAGTAAATAAGATGATCCCTTAAAACAATTTCAAGAAGTGTTCTCCCCTAACTGTGCACCGTTGCGACAGTTCGTGTTTCGAAGCACCACGTGATGATCGGGTGTTAGATTCTAACGTTCACATACAACGGGTGTAAGACAGATTTACACACGCGAAACACTTAGGGTTAACTTGACGAGCCTAGCATGTACAGACATGGCCTCGGAACACGGAGACCGAAAGGTCGAACATGAGTCGTATAGAAGATACGATCAACATGAAGATGTTCACTGATGATGACTAGTCCGTCTCACGTGATGATCGGACACGGCCTAGTTTGACTCGGATCATGTAATCACTTAGATGACTAGAGGGATGTCTATCTGAGTGGGAGTTCATAAGATGAACTTAATTATCCTGAACATAGTCAAAAGGTTTTTGCAAATTATGTCGTAGCTCACGCTATAGTTCTACTGTTTAGATATGTTCCTAGAGAAAAATTAGTTGAAAGTTGATAGTAGCAATTATGCGGACTAGGTCCGTAAACTGAGGATTGTCCTCATTGCTTCATAGAAGGCTTATGTCCTTAATGCACCGCTCAGTGTGCTAAACCTCGAACGTTGTCTGTGGTTGTTGCGAACATCTGACATACACGTTTTGATAACTACGTGATAGTTCAGTTAAACGGTTTAGAGTTGAGGCACCAAAGACGTTTTTGAAACATCGCGAAACATATGAGATGTTTTGAGGGCTGAAATTGGGATTTCAGGCTCGTGCCCATGTCAATAGGTATAAGACCTCCGATGACTTTCTTAACCTGCAAACTAAGGAGAAAAGCTCAATTGTTGAGCTTGTGCTCAGATTGTCTGAGTACAACAATCATTTGAATTGAGTGGGAGTTGATCTTCCAGATAAGACAGTGATGGTTCTCCAAAGTCATTGCCACCAAGTTGTTAGAGCTTCGTGATGAACTATAACATATCAGGGATAGATATGATGATCCTTGAGGTATTCGCGATGTTTGACACCGCGAAAGTAGAAATCAAGAAGGAGCATCAATTGTTGATGGTTGGTGAAACCACTAGTTTCAAGAAGGGCAAGGGCAAGAAGGGATACTTCATGAAACGGCAAATCAGCTGCTGCTCTAGTGAAGAAACCCAAGGTAAAACCCAAACCCGAGACTAAGTGCTTCTGTAATAAGGGGAACAACCACTAGAGCAGAATTACCCTAGATACTTGGTAGATAAGAAGGCTGGCAAGGTCGATAGAAGTATATTGGATATACATTGTGTTAATGTGTACTTTGCTAGTACTCCTAGTAGCACCAGGGTATTAGATACCGGTTCGGTTGCTAAGTGTTAGTAACTCGAAATAAAATCTACGGAATAAACGGAGACTAGCTAAAAGTGAGCTGACGATATATGTTGGAAGTGTTTCCAAGTTTGATGTAATCAAACATCGCACGCTCCCTCTACCATCAAGATTAGCATTAAACCTGAATGGTTGATTGAATCTCGATCGTAGTGATACACATTTTCATGCCAAAAGATAGTAATGATAGTACCACTTACTGGTGGCACTGCCATGTAAGTCATAATGGTATAAAACGCATGAAGAAGCTCCATGTTGATGGATCTTTGGGCTCACTCGTTTTTGAAAAGTTTGAGACATGTGAACCATGTCTATTGGTGTATACGCATGAAGAAACTCCATGCAGATGGATCGTTTGGACTCACTTGATTTTGAATCACTTGAGATATGCAAATCATACCACATGGGAAAGATGACTGAAAAGCCTCGGTTTCAGTAAGATGGAACAAGATAGCAACTTGTTGGAAGCAACACATTTTGATGTGTGCAGTCCAATGAGTGTTGAGGCATGCAGTGAATATCGTTATGTTCTTACTTCACAGATGATTCGAGTAGATGTTGAGAATATTTACTTGATGAATCACGAGTCTGAATTATTGAAAGGTTCAAGTAATTTCAGTGTGAAGTTGAAAGATCGTCGTGACAAGAGGATAAAAGATCTATGATATGATCATAGAGATGAATATCTGAATCACGAGCTTGGCACAGAATTAAGACATTGTGGAAATTGTTTCACAACTGATACAGCCTGGAACACCATAGTGTGATGGTGTGTCCAAACGTCATAGTTGCACCCTATTGGATATGGTGCATACCATGATGTCTCTTATCGAGTTACCACTATCGTTCATGGGTTAGGCATTAGAGACAACCACATTCACTTTAAATAGGGCACCACATAATTTCGTTGAGACGACACCGTATGAACTATGGTTTGGAGAAACCTAAGTCGTCGTTTCTTAAAAGTTTGGGGCTGCGACGCTTATGTGAAAAAGTTTCAGGATTAAGCTCGAACCCAAAGCGGATAAAGTACATCTTCATAGGACACCCAAAACAGTTGGGTATACCTCCTAATTCAGACCCGAAAGCAATATGAATTGTTTCTAGAATTGGGTCCTTTCTCGAGGAAAAGTTTCTCTCGAAAGAATTGAGTGGGAGGATGGTGGAGACTTGATGAGGTTATTGAACCATCACTTCAACCAGTGTGTAGCAGGGCACAGGAAGTTGTTCCTGTGGCACCTACACCAATTGAAGTAGAAGCTTATGATAGTGATCATGAAACTTCAGATCAAGTCACTCCCAAATCTCGTAGGGTGACAAGGATACGTACTACTTCAGAGTGGTACAGTAATCCTGTCTTGGAAGTCATGTTGCTAGACAACAATGAACCTACGAGCTATGGAGAAGCGATGGTGGGCCCGGATTCCGATAAATGGCTCGAGGCCATAAAATCCGAGAACGGATCCATGACTTTGGAAGAAATACTTGATGGTCGTAAGGCCATTGGGTACGGATGGATTTTGAAAGGAAGACAGACAATGATGGTAAGTGTCACCATTGAGAAAGCTCGACTTATCGTTGAGATGTTTTTCGACAAGTTCAAGGAGTTGACTACGATGAGATTTTCTCACTCGTAGCGATGCTAAGAGTCTGTTGGAATTATATTAGCAATTACTGCATTATTTATGAAATCTTGCAGATAGGATGTCAAAAACATTGTTTCCTCGACGATTCTCGAGGAAAGGTTGTATGTGATACAACCGGAAGGTTTTGTCTATCCTGAAATATGCTAATAAGTATGCAAAGCTCCAGCAATCCTTCTGAGGACTGGAGTGAGCATCTCGGAGTTGGAATGTATGCTTTGATGATGATCAAAGATTTTGGGTGTATACATAGTTTATGAGAAACTTGTATTTCCAAAGAAGTGAGTGGGAGCACTATAGAATTTCTGATGAGTATATGTTGTTGACATATTAATGATCAGAAATGACGTAGAATTTCTGGAAAGCATATAGGGTTATTTGGAAAGTGTTTTCAATGGAAAACCTGGATTAAGCTACTTGAACATTGAGCATCAAGATCTATAAGGATAGATCAAAACGCTTAATAGTACTTTCAAATGAGCACATGCCTTGACGTGATCTTGAAGGTGTTCAAGATGGATCAGTCAAAGAAGGAGTTCTTGCCTGAGTTGTAAGGTATGAAGTTAAGACTTAAAGCTCGACCATGGCAGAATAGAGAGAAAGGAACGAAGGTCGTCCCCTATGCTTAAGACATAGGCTCTACAGTATGCTATGCTGTGTACCGCACCTGAAGTGTGCTTTACCATGAGTCAGTCAAGGGGTACAAGAGTGATCCAAGAATGGATCACAGGACAGCGGTCAAAGTTATCCTTAGTAACTAGTGGACTAAGGAATTTTCTCAATTATGGAGGTGGTAAAAGAGTTCGTCGTAAAGGGTTATGTCGATGCAAGCTTAACACCTATCCGGATAGCTCTGAGTAGAGATACCGGATACGTATAATGGAGCAACAATTCAGAATAGCTCCAAGTAGAACAGTTATTTGGAATAGCTCCAAATAGAACGTGGTAGCTGCATCTAGGAGATGACATAGAGATTTGTAAAGCACACACGGATCTAAAAGGTTCAGACCCGTTGACTATAACCTCTCTCACAAGCATAACATGATCAAACCCAGAACTCATCGAGTGTTAATCACATGGTAAATGTGAACTAGATTATTGACTCTAGTAAACTCTTTGGGTGTTAGTCACATGGGGATGTGACCTTGAGTGTTAATCACATATCGATGTGAACTAGATTATTGACTCTAGTGCAAGTGGGAGACTGTTGGAAATATGCCCTAGAGGCAATAATAAATTGATTATTATTATATTTCCTTGTTCATGATAATCGTTTATTATCCATGCTAGAATTGTATTGATAGGAAACTCAGATACATGTGTGGATACATAGACAACACCATGTCCCTAGTAAGCCTCTAGTTGACTAGCTCGTTAATCAATAGATGGTTACGGTTTCCTGACCATGGACATTGGATGTCGTTGATAACGGGATCACATCATTAGGAGAATGATGTGATGGACAAGACCCAATCCTAAGCCTAGCACAAGATCATGTAGTTCGTATGCTAAAGCTTTTCTAATGTCAAGTATCATTTCCTTAGACCATGAGATTGTGCAACTCCCGGATACCGTAGGAGTGCTTTGGGTGTGCCAAACGTCACAACGTAACTGGGTGGCTATAAAGGTACACTATGGGTATCTCTGAAAGTGTCTGTTGGGTTGGCACAAATCGAGATTGGGATTTTGTCACTCCGTGTAAACGGAGAGGTATCTCTGGGCCCACTCGGTAGGACATCATCATAATGTGCACAATGTGACCAAGGGGTTGATCACGGGATGATGTGTTACGGAACGAGTAAAGAGACTTGCCGGTAACGAGATTGAACAAGGTATCGGTATACTGACGATCGAATCTCGGGCAAGTACCATACCGCTAGACAAAGGGAATTGTATACGGGATTGATTGAGTCCTTGACATCGTGGTTCATCCGATGAGATCATCGTGGAACATGTGGGAGCCAACATGGGTATCCAGATCCCGCTGTTGGTTATTGACCGGAGAACATCTCGGTCATGACTACATGTCTCCCGAACCCGTAGGGTCTACACACTTAAGGTTCGATGATGCTAGGGTTATATAGGAAGCTTGTATGTGGTTACCGAATGTTGTTCGGAGTCCCGGATGAGATCCCGGACGTCACGAGGAGTTCTGGAATGGTCCGGAGGTAAAGATTTATATATAGGAAGTCCTGTTTCGGCCATCGGGACAAGTTTCGGGGTCATCGGTATTGTACCGGGACCACCGGGTGGGGCCACCTGCCCCGGGGGGCCACATGGGCTGTAGGGAGTGCGCCTTGGCCTACATGGGCCAAGGGCACCAGCCCCTAGAGGCCCATGCGCCAAGATATAGGAAAAAGGGGAGAGTCCTAAAGGGGGAAGGCACCTCCGAGGTGCCTTGGGGAGGATGGACTCCTCCCCCCCTCTTAGCCGCACCCCTTCCTTGGAGGAAGGGGCAAGCCTGCGCTTCCCCCCTCTCCCCTGCCCCTATATATAGTGGAGGGGAGGGAGGGCATCCATACCTGAGCCCTTGGCGCCTTCCTCCCTCCCGTGACACCTCCTCCTCTCCCGTAGGTGCTTGGCGAAGCCCTGCAGGATTGCCACGCTCCTCCATCACCACCACGCTGTTGTGCTTCTGCTGGATGGAGTCTTCCTCAACCTCTCCCTCTCTCCTTGCTGGATCAAGGCGTGGGAGACATCGTCGAGCTGTACGTGTGTTGAACGCGGAGGTGCCGTTCGTTCGGCACTAGGATCATCGGTGATCTGAATCACGACGAGTACGACTCCATCAACCCCGTTCACTTGAACGCTTCTGCTTAGCGATCTACAAGGGTATGTATATGCACTCTCCTTCCCCTCGTTGCTAGTCTCTCCATAGATAGATCTTGGTGACACGTAGGAAAATTTTGAATTTCTGCTACGTTCCCCAACAGGATGGACCGGCGAAGTTTGCACCAACTCTCGAGGTGAGAAAGGGCAATGCACGGTACCGAAGAGGCTAGCAATGATGGAAGGGTGAGAGTGCGTATAATCCATGGAATCAACATTAGTCATAAAGAACTCACATACATATTGCAAAAATCTATTAGTCATCGAAACAAAGTACTACGCGCATGCTCCTAGGGGGATAGATTGGTTGGAAAAGACCGTCGCTTGTCCCCGACCGCCACTCATAAGGAAGACAATCAATAAACACCTCATGCTCCGACTTCGTTTCATAACGGTTCACCATATGTGCATGCTACGGGACTTGCAAACCTCAACACAAGTATTTCTCAATTTCACAATTACTCGACTAGCATGACTCTAATATCACCACCTTTATATCGCAAAACTATTGCAATGAATCAAACATATCATATTCAGTGATCTACAAGTTTTATGTAGGGTTTTATGACTAACCATGTGAATGACCAGTTCCTGTCATCTCTCTAGATAGATATAAGTGAAGCATGAGAGTTTAATTCTTTCTAAAAAAGATATGCCCACGCTCTAACAAATATAAGTGAAGAAAAAGAGCATTCTACAGATGGCGGTTGTCTAAGTAAAGAGAAACAGGCAATCCAAACTTCAAATGATATAAGTGAAGCACATGAAGCATTCTATAAAGCCATACTCAAAAGATATAAGTGAAGTGCAATGAGCATTATATAAATCAACCAAGGACTATCTCATACCAGCATGGTGCAAAAATGAAAACTGAAAACTAAATGCAAAAGACGCTCCAAGATTTGCACATATCACATGAATGAAATGAATCCGAAAACATACCGATACTTGTTGAAGAAAGGGGGGATGCCTTCCGGGGCATCCCCAAGCTTGGACGCTTGAGTCTCCTTGAATATTTACTTGGGGTGCCTCGGGCATCCCCAATCTTGAGCTCTTGCCTCTCTTCCTTCTTCTCACATCGAGACCTTCTCGATCATCGAACACTTCATCCACACAAAACTTCAACAGAAAACTCGGTATGATCCGTTAGTATAAGAAAGCAAATCACTACTCTAAGTACTGTTGAAAACCAATTCATATTTTGTTTTTGCATTGTGTCTACTGTAATATAACTTTTTCATGGCTTAATCCACTAATATAAATTGATAGTTTCATCAAAACAAGCAAACTATGCATCAAAAATAGAATCTGTCTAAAACAGAACAGTCTGTAATAATCTGAACATTCACCATACTTCTGATACTTGAAAAAATCTGCCAAAATTAGGAAAAATAAACAATTTTTATGTCAAGACATTTTAAAAAGAATCAGAACCATTTGACATTCCAGTAAAAAAATAAATTCGTGCACTACAGCCAAAGTTTCTGTCCTGCACCGCACAAACCAACAAGCATCGTAAACATCCTAAAGGCAAACCTTGGAACATTATTTTTATAATACAATGGAATTGTACAAGGGGATAATTATTTTTGTTGAAAAGTTTCTGTAATCAAGACTCACAAAGTTTCCGTGAGCATGAACAAGGTTCAAGGCTAGCTCCCACTTAAACAATGCTCGTCTTTTCTCACTTTCACTTTCCTTTTTGAAAAAGTTTTGGGTTCCCCTATTTATTTTTGTTGTTTTTAAACTATATGAAATCACTCAACAGAAATAAATGACTCTCTAAAACTTCTGGGTTGTCTCCCTCGCAGCGCTTTCTTTAAAGCCATTAAGCTAGGCATATAGTGCTCAAGCAGTGAATCCACCCGGATCCCAAGGTATATCAAAGCCAATTTTAATTAGCAATGATTTGTAATTTAGTAGTGAGCACAAAGCAACATATATCATGAAACAACAAAGTCTAACTCTCTTCCTATGCATCGGCATGTCATAAAAGAACAATTCATGCACACATAGTAAAGTCCAATGCATAGTATAAATAGTTTCTTGCAATTTTATCGTGTTGGAAACATAGAGAGGTGGAGATATAGTTCCTCTCTCATAATAATTGCAAGTAGGAGCAGCAAGCACATGCATATTATATTCATCAAAATCATCATGTGCAACGGTAAAAGGCAACCCATCAATATAATCCTTAATAAAAGCAAACTTCTCCGATATAGTGTAGTTGGGAGAATTCAAAAAGATAATAGGACTATCATGCGTGGGTGCAATAGCAACAATTTCATGTTTAACATAAGGAACTATAGCAAGTTCATTTTCATAAGCACAATTCATATTGGCATCTTGGCCACAAGCATAGCAAGCATCATCAAAAAGGGATATTTCAAAAAAATCAATGGGATCATAATAGTCACCATAGCAATCATCCTTCGGTAAGCACGAATGGGAATTAAACAATGTATGAGTTGAAGAGTTACTATCATTAGAAGGTGGGCACGGGTAGCTAATCCGCTCTTCCTCCTTTTGTTCTTCGCTCTCCTCATCATCTTTTTCATCCAATGAGCTCACAGTTTCATCAATTTCTTCTTCCATAGACTCCTGCAAAATATTTGTCTCTTCTTGGACAGCGGAGTACTCCTCAATATATGGTTTAACATAGGCATTAGAAGCATAATTATCATAGCAATATTTAAGTATGGCAAAATTATCAAATTTGTAAAGAGTAGCATCATACTTTTCAATCAAAGAAGCAATTTCAAAAGCACCCTTAAAAGCAACAAATTCTTCAATTTGTTGAACATCATAGTAATTATAAACACCCTTAGCAAACGAAGATATGATTCCATTATCACTAAACTGACATTGATAGGGAAGGTGCTTCTTAGGGTTTTCAGAACAACAAGTAAAATCATATATTTCACATAAATTCCAAGCATAGCATTGCAAATGATGAATTTGATCCACTAAACGTTTCCCTTTTTCATATATACGGTGTCGCACATAACAAGCATGCTCATCTAAAGATTTGCCCTCAACTAAGCTAGTTGAGATTTCAGCACGAGCACATATGGATCGAAGATGATCAGAGTAATAAGCTTCAGCAGTGTGATAGATTTTGAGTGGTTCTTCACCCATTGGTTCAGTAGGTACAACTATTTTTTTTGGTATTTTGCATTTCATACCCATAACTAAAGATAGAAAACAACTAAGAACAGCAAATAAAAATTACTTAGTGATAAAGCAAACACGCACACACGAGAATATTCACCCCACGCTATTGCTCCCCGGCAATGGCGCCAGAAAAAGGTCTTGATAACCCACAAGTATAGGGGATCAATTGTAGCCTCTTTCCATAAGTAAGAGTGTCGAACCCAACGAGGAATAAAGGTAGAACAAATATTCCCTCAAGTTCTATCGACCACCGATACAACTCTACGCACGCTTGACGTTCACTTTACCTAGAACAAGTATGAAACTAGAAGTACTTTGTAGGTGTTTTTGGATAGGTTTGCAAGAAAGTAAAGAGCATGAAAATAAAAGCTAGGGGCTGTTTAGATGAAGACACAACTAAATTAGTTTTAGTAAAGAGCTTGTTGTCACGAGAAAGTTATTTGTCCCTAGGCAATCGATAACTAGACCGGTAATCATTATTGTAATTTTATTTGAGGGAGAGGCATAAGCTAACATACTTTCTCTACTTGGATCATATGCACTTATGATTGAAACTCTAGCAAGCATCCGCAACTACTAAAGATTTATTAAGGTAAAACCCAACCATAGCATTAAAGTATCAAGTCCCCTTTATCCCATACGCAAACAACCTACTTACTCGGGTCTATGCTTCTGTCACTCACGCCACCCACCATAAGCAAATCATGAACATATTGCAAACCCTACAGCGGGAATCCCTCATGCTTGCGCGACACGGAGAGCACCATAGGACAACACCAATGATAAAACATACAACTCAAACCAATCTTGATCATCAAATAGCCCGTAGGACAAAACATATCTACTCAAACATCATAGGATAGCCATACATCATTGGGAAGTAATATATAGCATTGAGCACCATGTTTAAGTAGAGATTACAACGGGTAAGAGAGAGGTTACACCGCTGCATAGAGGGGGGAAGAGTTGGTGATGATGGTGGTGAAGTTGATGGTGAAGATAACGGTGATGATGATGGCCCCCGGCAGCGCTCCGGTGCCACCGGAAGCAAGGGGGAGAGGGCCCCCCTTCTTCTTATTCTTCCTTGACCTTCTCCCTAGATGGGAGAAGGGTTTCCCCTCTGGTACTTGGCTCCCATGGCATGGGAGGGGCGAGAGCCCCTCCGAGATTGGATCTATCTCTCTGTCTCTCTCTGGTTCTCCGTTCTGTTCTGGCTCTGTTTCACCGTTTCGTGTATATATGGAGATCCGTAACTCCGATTGGCCTGAAACCTTTGCCGTTATTTTTTTTCCGAATATTAGCTTTCTTGCGGGAAAATAAGAGCATCAACCGCCTTACGGGTGGCTCACGAGGGTAGGGGGCGCGCCCTGGGGGGGGCCCTACCTCATGACCACCTTGGACACTGGTTCGCGTTGATTTTACTTCCAGATTTTCCATATTTTCCAAAATGAGCTCTGTCCGTTTTATCCTGTTTGGACTCCGTTTGATATGGATATTCTGCGAAACCAAAAACATGCAACAGACAGGGACTGGCACTGGGCCCGGATCAATATGTTAGTCACAAAAATAATATAAAAAGTTGCCAAAAATTATAGATACAACGGAGACGTATCAAAGAGCTCAAGAAACAATATCCTGGGTACCCATAATGCTGGCAAGATGCTTAGCAAGCTTATTAACTTTCTCTTGTTTGGCGCTTAAGTCCTCCAGCGCTTGCTGTTGCACCAGAAAGTATGCATCTGAATTCTGCAGGGACTTCCTCAGTCCTTCGGCTTCCTGTCACATAACATCTGATTGATGTCTTTCAACTTGAAGTTGAGACTCAAGAAGCCGAACTGATTCAGGCAACGAGTTTGAAGAGCTGGTGCCAGCAGTGGTAGCCAGTAACTCGAACACTACATCAAGAATGGACTTTAGGGTTGTCTCAGTGTCTTCAATATAGTTTTTATCAGCTTTCTTGAGACCAACAGGGATGTCTCACTATCTTGAACCTTATCTACATTACTTCCTTTACCATTGCATAACAGGGTACTCTTCTCCAATATTTTATCCGCGTTCTAAAAGAGAAACAAACAAACACATCTCAGGTTTACAATGTAGTATACGAAACTCATTTTTGTAAACCAGTTCAGTAGTAAGGTGGACAGGATAACAACATGAAACAAACATATATCTATGTAGTATGGTCATTGTATGGTCTATATCATTCTAGTTTATGTTGCCAAATCAAGATAGATACAGTTCGAATCATATCTATTTAAGACAAAGCAGCATAGACATAATATAAGTGTGGGAAACTACACAACAATAACAACACTTGTAATGTGCATGGCATGAGAACATAACTGTTTATTCAATTGAAACTGAAATCAACATAGAGCAAGTTACAATAGTAAACAGCCAAACACGTTGAAGAAATAGGTTTAAAACATACCTGTTGCGCCATTGGAGTTTCAATTGCATCCTTAAAATTTGAAATTAGTTGGTATCAGTAAATATAGTGATCCAAGAGCAAAGTAGTATGAACCATAGCTACGGAACCTGACCTGAGAACAATTCTTCTTTTGCTTTAAGCGTTGACTTCGGGTTCGGAGTGGTGGTCCTCGTGATTTGGGCACTGCAGTTTCCTTACTAACTGCTTGTGTTTGGGTGCTCTGTGGTGGAGACGGTGTTGTGTCAACGGGAACTGGGTGTCTATCTGCTGGGGTTGGGGTTAGAAGGGGTGTAGCTGGTTCTCTGTACAACTGGGTAGGGGTACAATCTGCATGAGTGTGGGTTATGTGTGGTGGGGCTGGTTCTTGGGCAAGTACAACCATGGTTCTATCTGCATCGACAGGTAGCACGATCTTTTCTGAAGACCGTGTTTTTACTCCCACAGATACTGCCATCACTCCCTCCAATTGAAATGGATGATAAACAAGAAAAGTAATTGAATGTACAGACATTGTAAGATAGACAGGTGCAACGGATAGTAGGGAAGAAAACAGGGCATGAAATAATTCACATTTATGTTGTCTAAGTAAATAGAATAGCAGGACATAATTTCACATATATGATGGCTAATTAAATAGGATAGCATGACACAATTTCACATGTATGATGGCTAACTAAACAGGATAGAATGACATACTTCAAAATATGATGACTATGTAAACATGATGACATGATATAACTATACGATGTGTCTATTAAAGTGGTTGGCATGCCATAAATCACAAACATGCCATCGATGGAAACATGATGGCATGATATAATTCACGGATAGAATGACATAATTTAAAATATGATGACTATGTAAACAGGATGAGATGATATAACTATATTATGTCTTTAGAAAATGGGTTGGCATGCCATAATTCAGATACATGCTGTCTATGTAAACATCATGGCATGACATAATTCAAATATATGATTTATATACTAAGGAAGTGAGGGCAATCACATATATGATGTGTCAACTAAGGAGATGACATTCAATATTGTGTATATGATGTAAAAACTAAGCATTGTAATACAACATATGCATTATATGAGTAATATAACCCTGCCAAGTTTGAGCATACACCTCAGGGGGATAATAGGACTAGTCATCTGCCTCTGAATCCTCCTCTGAGGAGCTATCTGTAAGCAGCAAGATATCTGCTTCAGCAGGTAGCATTGTCTGCTCTAAAGACCTTGTTTTCACTCTAGATTTCTCCATCACCAATTCAAATGGCTGATGCACAGGAAGAGCAGTTGAATATACCAACATTGTTGACAAAAGCAATGAGAAATACAAAAAAAGGACGGCATGATATAATTCACATATATGACGCTTGCCTAAACAGCATGGCATTGCATAATTCACATACATAATGCCTTGCAACAAGATAACATTGCATAATTCACATATATAATGTCTTGCAACAAGATGGCATTGCATAATTCACATATATGGTAATTAGACACTAAACATGTGGCATTCACACAAAGCATATCTAAACTAAGCAAAATACACAGCAATGCAAGATACCATACGCACGATATGAGCAACATAACCCTGCCAAGTTAGGGCATGCACCTCGTGGGGGGGGGGATATGACCGGTCATCTGTCTATGAATCCTCCTCTGAGGAGCTATCGGTAACAAGCAAGACATGCGCTTCGTCAGATAGCATTGTCTGCTCTGAAGACCTTGTTTCCACTCCAGATTTTTCCATGACCGTGCCGAATGGCTGATGCACAGGAAGAGTAATTGAATGTACTAAAATTGTTGACAAATTTAACACGTAATAAAAAAATGATGGCATGATATAATTCACATATAAGATGACTGGCTAACCAGGGTGGCATTGAAAAATTCACATATATGATGTCTGGCTAGACAAGATGGCATTGCATGATTCACATATACGATAAAGAAACTAAACAGATGGCATTGACACAAAGCATGTCTAAACTAAGCAGATGACATCTTTAATGTATACAGTAAGCAATGCAAGGCACCATATGCATGATATTACCAACATCAGCATGCCAAGTTAGAGCGAAGACCTCATGGGGTAAATAGGAGTGGTCTTCTCCTTCTGAATCCCCCTCAGAACTGTTATATTCCTCTTGATTACGATCCGAAATGGGTGGAGGGGGGCTGCCTTTGCGCCCACCATGGAACGATGTCTGCATGAAATTTTGTTGCCACGCAAGGCTAGTCTCTTTTGCTCTACATGATCAGTTCCATTGTGTACAATAACTGGCATGCATAGGAATAAAACATAGTGAGATTTTGTAAGGAGTGCATGCACAAATCCAGAGTGATGGTAGCAAACTGTGGATAGACCCGAAACCAATGATAGCAGGCAGATAATAGCTTTAGTTAAAAAATACAGATAATGGCTCCTTTAATGTTTGTTTGCGCCCAACATGAAACTCATAGTAGACACCGGAGATTAACCAGATACTAGACATATAGTACTGATTGCTGCCCCAATATGTACCCCACAACCATTTAAAAACTCAAGTTTCAGCATTAGTTTGGACCTGACTCGGAGTCTAATAGGTGAACACGATGATAATGTAGCATGTCATCATATTAAGCGACGCATAACGTAAGCAGACACGAAAGAGTGCGACCTCTCTTGCGGACCCGTGTAGTCCTCAAGGTCATCTGCTCAGTTGATGATGGTAATGTAGTTGTCGTGGCTGCTGGCGGCGAGGAAGAAGATCTGAGGCGGCGAAAGACAGTCTGGAGAGCGGATCCCTGCTGTGGTGAACCCTTCCGTCGTTGGAGCAGCTGAGCTGGGGTGGAACACAGCGCCGCAGGAGCAGGACAAACCACACAAGGTTTTCTTTGACACATATCTGTAACAGAAGTAATTGAGTAAGGGCTTGTTTGAATTTGAGGATTCTAACAATGCAGGGATAGGAAATAGACAGGAATAGGATAGAATGCACGTGCAAAACAGAGAATTTAAAAACACAGGATTTCTGCCAATCTGGGTGTTTGATTCACAACAATTGGAAGATCACAGGATCCAAAAAAGCATGGTGAGATTAAGTCAAAGCACAAGAAAATGTACGGTTATAATGCTATTATGCTACTATCTCTTAGTCTTGTGCTTGATGAATAGGAATATGAAAAGGAGGAGAAGTGGAAATAAGAATTCCTATGGTTTTTCTTTCAAGGAGACACTAAAGGAACAAATCCTATAGTTTTCCTTTGCTCCATTCCTTTGCACCAAATTCATGAAAAGTAGTACCATAGAAAACTTTCCAATTCCGATGTTTTTCATTCACTTTTCCTTTCAAGCACTGGCGATTCTAGTAGGCAGGCTTGAGCAAGGAAAATCCTACACTAAAAAATGTTTTTGTTCTACTTGTATTACTTTGGACCCAGGCCACTGCCATACTAGCTCAACTCCCAGGCCCATCGACAAATGCATAGCTCAAATGCGCAGAGATAAATAATGATGGCGTTCAAGAGAGTCCATCACGGATAGCTAAGTTGCCTGGTACCTCACTGCTTGTCATATAGTAGGATAAAATAATCATATTTCCCGTTACTGCAGTGCTCAGTGGACAATATATATAACATGTAGAGTAAAAAGAGATGCAACAAGTGTACAACCTCTTTGGCGAAGCCATGTCAATCTCAGCGTGATTGGGTTGGCCGGTGAGGATGCTCCGACTGACTTTGCTGTTTGAGGAGGGGAAGAAGATCTTAGGCGTCTGGAGATGGAGCCTGAGGTACTGCTCCGCTGTGGTGGAGGGTTTCGTCGTTGGAGCAGCTCTGATGAGTTGTACGACGCCGAGGATGAAGCAGGACAAGAGAGACAACGAACAATGTTAACCAGAGTGGAATTCTAATAGCTTCTCCAATACATGACGTAAAATACATAACCACAAAGTGCTAGATGTAAAATACATCAGCCGCTCATCTCTGAACTTAACTGTCGAAACTGAATTTTGCTGTCGAAACTGAACACACTAGCAAGGTGAGGCTACATGTCGGTCGACTGGCTTTTTCATCTTTGGTCATTCAATTTTGCAGCCATTGGATACGAAATCAAGGGTCTGCGGTTCATCTTCAACCTCCACCCCCTTAGCCGCCAGCCACCACCGGCCAAACAGCAGTCCCCCGCCGCTCGCGACTAGCAGTGCTCTGCCTCGCCCGCCTCGAAAACACTCCCCACCATTGGTCCACCGCTGCCCCGGCCATCCCTCTAGGCCCCCCCCATGCCGAGATTTTTCTCCGGCGATCCCCACGCCACCGCCCCGCCAACGCCCCGCCACCGCCGGCGACCACCGCCCCATCCTGAACTCTAAGATAGATAGTGGGGTACCTCTCCGGCGAGCCCCCCTCCTTGCTGCGGCTGGTTCTTCCTTCACCCCGGCGAGCCCCCCCTGAAAACCGACTGACCCAAAAGTCGATTCAGCCGACAGAAGTGTAGCTAAATCAGAGCAGCATCGCAAGCAAGAGCAAGAGCGAGAGCAGCAACGCGAGCAAGAGCAATAGCAAGAGCAGACCAGGCAGGGGACCGAGAGCAAGAGCAGAGCAGCAACGCGAGCAAGAGCTAAAGCAGCAACAGCTCCTACTGATGTGGACGTCGCCGCCGAGGGAGCGACGCCATGGAGGAAGTGGCCGGCGATGCCGCCGTGGATGGAGCCGCGCCGTGTCGGCTCGGGACCGAGCGCCGGCAGCACCGTGAGATCGAATCAAGAAGAAAATGCGGCGATTAGTGTACAACCTCTTTGGTGGTGCCGATTAGGCGTAGCTTCATCCGAGTAAACGGTGACGATGATGCTCTTTCGGTGGTGCAGGTGAAGACAGCGGTGTGGGAATGGAGGTGGTGCGGAAGACGAGGGCAACGTCGGGGTAGCTCCTTGGAGGTGGAGGACGGGGTGGCTGAACCGGCGGGACGATGAGATCGATGACGGATCCTCATCCAGTACGGTGGATGAGGGACGTGGAGGTGTTGCTGTGGACGACGTCGTCGGGGAAGAGGCTCCGGCTGGGTGGCGGCCGGAGCAGGGTGTGGGGTTTCGTCACGGGTTTTCACGGCCTCGGTGTATGAATGGGTGGGCGGATGGGATGGAAGTGGGGAACCATGGCTTAGAGACGCTCTTGTCCAAAATGTGGGGTAAGTTACAAAAGTACCCCCACCGATTTGAGGCGGTTCTTTCGGTTCAGGGGTACCATGGGCATTTCACGTATCGAGATTTCACAGGAGGTGGGAGTTTTCGCGCGCGTTGTAATTTCGGAATAGCAAGGCGCGGGTTGAGATGGAGGGAGTTGTCGGAGCACAACGAGACAAAGATATATCTTAAATATTTCGGAAGAACGAGCTTAACATGTAACCAAAAATAAAGATAATTTGCACCTCAACACGCACAACACACACACAAACACCATTTAGACTAGAGTAAGGGACACGTGCATTGCACGCATGAGATTTGGCAACCAAATTATGAATAAATACCACATTATAGCATGCAAGTTTTGAGTCATATATGCATGATGTAGATGTTCGTTTAATTCTTATAGTTCATTTCATTCAAAATCATCTAGTTTTTATAAGAAAGCTTATCTATTTTAAGATTCATGGAATTGTGCGTCATAAGACATAAAGTAAAAACAAATAATGGCAAATCATGTAGAAAAACATTTGGGCAATTCTGATACGGAAGATTCTAGAACAAATACGAAGTGCTTGTGTTTTGATGTTTGTGCATTATGCTTAAGTTCAACCATGGAGTCTTCTATATTATACATGTGGCGAAATCTGGTGGAATGTAGATGATATCCAACGGCTAGTAGTGCTCAAATTTGCCATCTTTGGACCATCGGATTCGCCTGATCCAATGACCATCTTTCAAAGTTAAAGTTACCCGCACACAATATAAAAATATATAAAATATAATATATATATGGGTATAGATATAGATATGTGATGCGAAAGCCGCCCATCATCTCCAATTAGAATAGTGTGTCCATGCAAGGATGCGACGTGGCCAAATGATGTCTGCCATCGGTATCTCAAATTCAAATCAGTCTGACCTTGTTCAATGTGTATACATTACAACATGCTCGTTTCCAAATCACACCGTGCAGATCTCCGTTATATTCATGCATGCATGGGTTTCAAACATCAGGATCTATTTGAATTCAACTTTACATTATTATGACCTCACCTATTCTTTTACACCCACACAGTAGTCTTCTCTTTATAATTGTACCACTAACTTTCTCTCGTGCATGCATGCACACACACTATGAGTCGGCATTATCCATCGCACGTATGCAATCTTTTTTCTTCAGGTCAGTCTCCCATGAAGGCACACACCCACACACATCCCCCTCTCCATCATATCGGGCATTCTTTATCTCTCACGCGTGCATGCACAACAATCAATGTTCCTCTATGTATGTGTGTATATAGCTAGGTCTTTCATAGTTTTCCACACAAACCGATCAATCGATATATGCAGTGAGGTCTCACCCTCTTTCCCACATCCACATCGATCAATCTATACCTCTCTATATAGGATTAACATATATAGCTAATACACACACATTAATTATATATCCAACGTCCCCCTCTCATCATCCATGCCTTCCGCTTCATCTCTCAAACGCATGCACAATGGCGAAGACAGGGGGCAGTAAGGGCCATGCCCCCTCCCCCCTAACATCACTATATATAGAGGCTAATATGAATGTGATCATTAGACAATTGCTGCTAAAAATGGTTTAAGTTCATGAATTGACCCTCCTCGTAAAGGATTAGCAATGCTTGCCCCCCTAGCTCATTTATTTTTCATGGCTCCGCCGCTGCGTGCAACAGCGCACGTGTTCGCCCCCTCTCTCTAAATATCGATCTCGCACTTGTGCATTCCTTCATAGTCTCCCTCCACTTTGCCCCTCGCACCATCTTCTAGCCCCCACCGGATTTTGCCACATGTACAATCTAGCAGACTCCATGGTTGAACTTAAGCATAATGCGCAAACCTCAAAACAACAGTGGTTCTCTTTTGTTCTAGAATCTTCCGTATCATAACTGCCAAACTTTTTTTTTCTAGTTGAATTGCCATTATTTGTTTTTACTTTATGCCTTACAATGCACAATTCCATGAATCATAAAATAGATTAAGGGCTTCTTTGATTCAAAGGATTCTCAAAGGAATTTTGGAGGATTCTAATCATTAGGAATTTTTCCTATCTTGGTTGTTTGATTCGTAGGATTGTAAACCATAGGAATTTTTCCATATGATTCATTTGCACTAGATTTCATAGGAAACATCCCATCCACTCAAACCTCTTTGAAAGAATGCTGCGTTTTTTCTATGCACAATCAAACACACGTACAATCCTGTAGGATACAAGACGACATTCCACTATAATCCCATGTTTTTCCTATTCCCGCGTTCTTAGCTTTTTTTATAAAAACTAATTGATTTTGAATGAGATGAGCTATAAGAATTAAACGAAGGGCTACATCAGGCATATATGACTCAGAGCTTACATGCTATATTGTGGTATTTATTCATAATTTGGTTGCAAAATCTGATGCGTGCAATGCACGTGTACCTTACTAGTACTTCAAGTATGTGCAAAACACGTAAATTAGAATACCAATGGCACACTACACAGTGTCTCCCTTACAGTTCATGAAGCCACGTGGCACATGTGGAGGCGTTGTCGTGACCTCCTTGCGTGGATTGATCACAGTGATGTGCTGCTGGTTCCAGAAGAATGTACTCGTCCTCCCTGAGCCATACTGGCAGTACATGCACAAAGCGAAGATGTGCACGCACGCCACACACGCACTCATTCCCTCACACGCACACGTAGGTACATGGGCGGACACAATTTTGTACCAAGATCCACTCCATGTGATAATTTGACGCGTGTAAAGTCGTTCACTTCATTGATGGTCAACTAATACAGCGCATGCAAATTGAGTGGACGTGAGGGCGGAAAAAAGACATTATTACTCCACTGTGCGCATGCGAGTAGTTAAATCGTGGGTTCCTAGTGGTACTTTCATTGGTCTCCTTCGTATTTTGTGCCAATTTTTGATAGTAACATAATATTTACGCATTTGAGCAGTGTAGTACTTGAAATTTATGTTCCGCTAAACTCATCGGGAGCCGTTTCGAGCCTCAAAACCAAAACCATCAATTAATCTTTACCTTGTTCCCATCACATTCGAAAGCCTGCTCACACCTACTAGTACGTACCAAACCTGAACGTGTTCCCACTATGCAGGTATTAGTACTAGTGCTAGTACTTAGGTTATAAAAAGGGGAAATACCTAACCGAAAATTACTCTACCTTTCCTCCTCATAAGTGCTTCTTCTTCGTCCGTCGTTGCCATGGCCGGTGAGCAGAGCTCTAGGTCAAGAACTACTCGTAACAAGGGAGCGGCAACCAAGGTTGTGGAAAAAAAAGAGAGGGCTCACCACCACGCAGAGACCTTGAAAGATCTCTCACGGGCAAGCGATGGCTCCCAGGAGCGCCCTAGCCGCGGAGGCGAACATGCCAAGCCGGCGGATCTGGAGTCGTTATCCCTCGACGGCATGCCCGATCAGCTCAATAAGCAGAAGGAGTTCATCCAAGGCTTGATGGAGTTGCTGAAGGAGAGCCTCGATGACATGCCCGCTGAGCTCAATCAGTAGGGGGAGTTGACCGCTGGCTTGGTGATGCTGCTGAAGAAGAGCATTGCCTCGGAGAAGAAGGCGACCGGCGAAATCCTGTGAATTCAGGAGGACAAGGCGAAGCTCTGCCATGAGATCGACCTGTTGAAGGAGAAGAACGCCGGCTGGAAGAAGATGCATGAGAATAGTAGTTCCTCGATGAAGATGCTGCAGGCCCTCGTCATGGAACATAAGGATGAGTTGGCGAAGCTCCGCATCGAGCACCCGGCTGCTGTCAAGGTACGTAATGCGGCCGTGGAACAGATGATGAAGGCTCGCATCGAGAAATCCTGCGTCATGGACAGAATGAAGAAGATGGCGGAGGAGACGCGCAAGGAGATGGAGGCCGTGGAGGCGATGAAGAAGCAGTTATGACTCCGTGGCGAATTAGATCATTTGGGGTGATAATATTCCTTCTTCTTTTGCTCCTGTGGTTCATCTTTTGCTTCGGGTGTTTCACCGCACGTATCACGTTCTCTGCGAGGCATGAATAGAACAATGGTTTTTTTGAGGGAATGAATAGAACAATGCTAACAATGAGATGACTAGCAAATTAGATCATTTTTATCGCCATATGGCACTGGGCTGCCGGGTTTCGCGCTCCTCCATCGTAGTACTACTCAAGTGGAAAACTTGAGTACACCGCACGGTTCTTTGCTCCTCCTCGATCAGGTCGTCAACGCATTTATACGAGCAGTCAAATCACAAGGCCCCACCTTCCAACAGTAATGAGCCGTCAAATCACAAAGGCCCTCGCCTCTTTTGAAACCGACCAAGCTAGACTGCCCCGCCCTCTAGCCTTTAAAAAAAATGTATACTTTTGTATAGTAGTAGTATCGATGGATTGCGCCATGGAGCAAAACTTGAAATTAAAAAAAGGTGGTACATATAGAGAGCGCTCGTCGCCAAATTATGCATATAGTACTATTAAAAAGGCTAGTCACAATAATGGTGTCCAGCACAACCCACCCCTCAAATAAAACTAAGAGGGTGCTTGGATACGTTTTAGTCCCATGACTAAAAGTAGTGGGACTAAAACATGCTAGCCTCACCCATGCTTGGATCCAAATACTAAAAAGGCTAAATTCAAGTTAATGAGCATTTATTATCCTCCAAACCCTCCAATCCAGAACTCGCCCATATTAAAGGAGAGGAGTTAAATGAGTAGAGAGAGGACTAATCCACATTTTAGTAGGGGCACCCCTGACTAAATTTTTTTAGTCTCAAGACTAGTTTTAGCCCCTCTTTAGTCAGGGGTGCTTGGAACTTTAGCCTCTTAAAGAGACTATTTTTAGTCAGACTAAAATAAGTCCCTTGGATCCAAGCACCCTCTAAGCATCCTGGAATTGTTTAACAAAACTAAGCACCCTGAAATTCTTTGACAACTAAACTGCTGGCTATATGATGTTGGCCATATATATTGTACGTATATAATGTGAAGAAACGAGTGGTAGTACTATACCAACTAAAAGATGAAATGTAAGAAATACTAGTATGTACGTACTGAAGAGTTAAAGTAACGAGAAGAAACATAACATAGTTCTGCTGGGGGCTCAGCACAACACACCCCTCAAATTAAATTAAGCACACCTGAATTAAACTTTGCAACTATTCCGGTAGACACTGCATTAGAACCACCATGAGCAATGACATTGCCACCTTACTCGGAGTCCTCGTCCACGTCCTCGACTTCGTCCTTGTCCCTCTTCCTCTTGGCCGATACTTCTTTGCTTGAACCGCACACTTGGCTGTTACTCTTCATCCAACCCTTGTAGATATTGAAGCAAAGGTAGCCATCCATTGCAGCGTAGTGGATGTGGTCTATATCTAGTACATTCCGCTGCCATGCATGACGATGAAACGTGTATGGAGGTTTCTCCAGTTTACCGTACGAAGGATGAACCATGGCTCCTGCCAGGGTCAACATTGAAGGCTGACGAGAGGACACCAGCCGATTCTTCTGGAGGTTGAAGGTGTTGCCTACAACAAGGCCTATCCGACGCATGACTTCTTTGTTGTTACCAAAGTCTACAGTAACGAATTTGACTAGGTTGCTCTCAAGGAAGTCCTTAAAATCCTGGCACTCAACGTCGGCATGGCATATGTGGTAGACCAAGCATAAGTCATGCATGCAAACCTGGATCACGGCGGGCTTCTTCCTCTCTTCGTCCTTTAGATCCTTCTCTCGTCCCAGGACTGTGGTGTACTCAACATCTAGCCCAGTGACCCACTCATCATCTGAGTCTTTGAACATGCGTCTGAAGCGAGAAAGGCATCCTTTCACCGTCGCGGAAGAATGGGTGTAGATGACGTCGAACTCATCGCCGGTGATGGTTCTAACCTTGTACTCACCACCGATCGTGGAGATTTGGGATGCCATGGATTTGGGAGGAGGGTTAGGATTAGTGGAACTGCCGTAATGTGAATGGACGGGACGACTAGGAGCGAACCGCCATAGTTTTGAAGGACGTGCAGGGACAAGTAGGAGCGAACTTCCAGCGTGCGAACGGCAGGGTAGTGGCTTTCCATTCTCCCATGATACGGGCTTCCGAGAGGCCTTGGATCTGAGATCGAACGATTGCATGGTGTGATTCTAGACCTATGGGTGAATATCCTATCCTGGAGGGTTATTCTGCAAATTTTCAGCAACTTAGCATGCGACTGTTTGATCTCAGATCCAAGGACTGCCAGCAGCCCGTATCATGGTCACGCCTACCATGACCATCGCGTCGCTCGCGTGGTCGCGCCCTTGGAGATTTAACACGGTGCGTTAGGCTATCTGATGTTGGCATGTCATACATAGTCATCACTTAGTCACTCATACTACAACAAGGTTGGCTATAAGTGTATTTTTTTACTCCTCTCTATCTCTTTCTTCGTACTCCCTCTGTCCCATAATATAAGAACATTTTTGACACTAGTGTAGTGCCAAAAACGTTCTTATATTATGGGACACAGGGAATACTAGTATTTATTGCATTTGCCAAGGAGTGACCTCTTCCAATGAAATAGTGTTGCTAAGTTTGCTTCATTTAATTAGCTATAGACTCAAAATTGTCTTTTCACCTAGGTACACACGCTTAGCACCGTTTCTTCCTTGGGTCACCAAACTAGTCTCTCTCTTCTTGATTAACTTGCCACATCATACTTTATGCCTATGTGGCAAGCTTAAGCACCTGTAGGAGCAAGTAAAAGTAAGTACAATAGTGCACTTTACATGGCATTTTTGCATATGTGGAGGAAAGAGAGGCAAGGAAAAAGTGGATAAGTGGGCTCTCATGCAAGAGCCAGCCTCTACTACATGGTGGAGCATTGGGAGAGGCACCTGTATGGAGGTGGTCAGGAATCGGGAGACTCACGCCGGTCGTAGCGCCGCAGTTAAAATGATAATGGCAAGTTAAATCACAGGGCCCCACCTGTCCAGCAGTAACTCGCTGTCAAATCACACATCCCTACGTTTGCAGCAGCCTACTCCCTCGTCTTCTCGCGTCTCTGTCGAACCGACTAGGCGGAACTGCCCCGCCTACGCGCAGGACAAGCCCCGCCCTCGACTTTTAAATAGTATACAGTATACTAATTTTGTATCCATGGATTGCGCCTCCGCCATGGAGGAAAGCGTCTAGAAAACGGCGGTACACATGTATGGAGTATACAGCACGGCCGTCGCGTTCGCGTCACACCCCAGACAGTCGGTCGGTCTGGCACGCTGCTCTCCAAATGGAAGCGCATCATATTGCGTTTGCACACACATGTGGGATGGCAATTGAGAACCGACCATAGGCACACTCCCTGGCCCCGCAAGTCGGGTGACTTAATAGAAGAGGGAGACGAGCGATAGTACTAGAGAAGTGTTGTACTACGTTGGTGCCTGGACGATCCCTGCAAGACATGGAACATCAGTTCGTCCATGCATGTGACCAGACTCCAGCAGACACGCCTGGATTGCCTATCGTCTACATATCGTGCAGGCTGTGTTGTACATGGCTGTAGTTGTGGTGAGAAATCTAAAAAAATGTTTCTTGTCATCTCGCAAAATTAGGTGTCATGTGCTTCGGTTCACTGCGAGGGTTAAACAGCGTCAACTGAGTTGGGCTAGTCATTGGGGGCACATGCACGAACAGTGACTACTCGGCTGCCATCTAGGTCAAGCCGGCTATGTTAATTAGGACATCTATCGATGGACCCCTTTTCTACGAGTTTATCTTTAATTTGAGCTTTGTTCCTCGTCTAGTTTGTTCGTCGGGATTCATGTTGTCTCCTTTGGGGAGTGAGGTTATGATTTCTTATCATGTGGCATTTTTTTGTGTTATATGTTGTAATCCGGCGCTTCAGATAAAAATGACGACAACTGCGCCTCCGGGCCACGTGCATGAAGACTTCTCGACAGTCATTGATGAGGTCAAGCCGGCTCCGGTAGACCAAAGAAAACTAGTACTACTCCACTATATAGGCAGGATCCTCTGCGCTTGCTTGCTAGTGTTGCTCTCTTCACACTGTCTCGGCCTCTCCAGATCTAAACACGACAGCTGTGGCCACACACTCTCTCTCTCTACTCACCGCTGGTCACAGATCCAGCCGGATCCTCTCCACCGGGGAAGGTGAGAAGGTGCAATGTTCACGTGGTCGTCCTCGGCGACGGCTCTTACCCACTGCTGGGCGCGTCCCAATCAGCCTGCCTTGCCGTTCTCTCCCAAGCACCGTTGGTGAAGGAGGGCCTCCGACCCCTTCTTCCTCGCTGCCGTAGTGTGGGCAGATCCGGCCTCCCGCCTCCCACCTAGCAACATCTCGACGACCATCAGGTATAACTTCCTTCGAAACCGGCCTTGCTCTACTTCTCGAGCTCCTGACGTCGCTGCATTTGTATCTTTTACTATTTCTCAGGCCCCCTTGTAGATAGGATCGATCAGCTGTTCGAAAACAACCTAATTTTTTTATGTTTAAGAGGTAAAACTAGTTCATGCACTCGAATCTAGTACTACTTGGTTCAAACAAGGAAGAAAGGGGGTGGGGGTGGGGGAGGATTTGTTACCTGAATCTAGGACTTGGTCGAAAGAGGAAATAATGCGGGCGAAAAGTAGCAGAGACTGGCTATCCAACTGGTCTCTAGGTCTAATAGGGAAATAAAGGGAAACACAGTACAAACTCAATATAAACCCGATCTATTGGTTGAAAAAGGAAAGAAAGTGGGGACTAGGGGACAAGACAACAGAATAAGTCCAGCACTAGATTTGCTAGCCTCACGTAGTATAAGGTGGCTATACCGAAAAAAATGGGACCAACCTAGATATCCTATTCTGATGTTTGTTGCCCCGAGCCACTCTTATGCAATGCCACTTGTAAAATGTAGCAGTTGCACTGTTAAAAGTAAGGACACGTTAAACCAATGTTGTTTTCAATGTAATGCCTCCAGTAATATGAATCAATGGCACTTCTTTACATGTCCTACTAAAATTTCCCATTAAGATAAGTTGGTTCTTTTCGTTAGAAATGCAACTGTCCTGGTCCGCCTACTCTCCCGTGCCCAAAGTAATGTCGTATTTAACGGTTGTCATAGTTAATCCTAATGCCCACACTAATATCTAGCAATGCCAGTGCTTTAGAAATTGCTACTGTCCTTGTAGGATTGTCATTCATATAAGGAACATGCTTCTTTTCATTTGATGCATGTTTCATCACTTGTTAGTCACCCTCCTTTCCACCTTTTTTGTGCAAACAGAGATATACATTTCACGCTCGATCTTAGTTGAACTTCTCGGGTGGTAGGTGCGACATATGCCAACGGGTGGCTTATCATTGTGGGAGCCAATAAGACGTCGCCGGTGCCTGGAAGCGGGATGAGGCGAAGACATGCACGCCGGCGAATCTTACCCAGCTTCGGGGCTCTCCGTGGAGATAACACCCCTACTGCTGCTCTGTGGGGTCTCCACATGATCACTAGATGAACAAGTGGCTACAAGATGCTCCTTGAGTTGTTCGGTGAGAGGAAGAAGAAGGGAGAGGCTAGCTCTCCTCTTCTCTCTATGTGGTGTCTAAAACTAGCTGAGATCAACCCTTTGCATGGGTGCTCCGGGGGGTTTATATAGGCCTACCCCCCGGGGATACAATGGTAATCCAGCTGGGCGCGGGCCCTAGCTGTCAGTGTCTGTGCTCGCCGGCTTCTCCGCCGGCTGCTGGGGCCCGCAGGACGGTGGACCCCACCGGCTGCCGGCTCCCTGGTCGACAAGCTGGCCCCACTGCTAAGGGCCTTATCGGGGGCTGGTTACTATTGCCTCAATCCTGGTGACGAGGGCTTTGTCGAGGTAAGCGTGGCTACAATGCCGCCGCCTGGCGGGTGATCACTGTAGCCTCACCTCGTCTTGTCTCCTTAATAGGGCTCCTCCTTCGAGGAAGGGAGCGAGCCGGCTATGGGAAGCCGGCTTTGTCTCGGGCCGACTGGGGGAGGCCTAGCCGCCTTCGGGTGTCTCTCTGCCTGAAGGGGACCACCGCCCGTGGGCCGTGCTAACAACCCGTCGTGGATGGCATCATGGTCAACATGGCAATAGTGCGGCGCCGGACGGGTCATGGCCACCCCGTACGGCGTACTGTGCCAGGCGTGCTCCGAGATTCGGGGGTGGCAGGCTTAACTGTAGCCACGCCCCTGTCTCATCGCCGTTATGTGGATGCGGAATCCGAGGGTACGATCTTGACCGCTTTGTGGGAGCCGGCTCCTTGGAGTCGGCCTTCTCGTGGTCGGCTTCCTGAAGCCGGCCCTCCCGCGGCTTTCTTCATGAGGGTTAGGGCCGGGCCGCCTTCCGATAGTCGGCCTGGGCGACAGCCGGCCAGGGGAAGGCGGCCCCATGTCTTGGGTTCTTGAAGGTCGGATCGGCTTGTAATTTTTTCAGAAGAGCCAGGGGAGCCGGCTAGGCTACCCGTGGTCATTTACTCTGACAATAGTCCCCGAAGCTGGTCGAGCTTCGAGGCTGACAAGGGGACGAGAAGCTTGATCAACTTCCTATCCTGAGAAGCCGACAGCTAGGATCCGGCTTTGCTTATGTGCGGCGTCTTCAGAAAACTTCGGGGTCTTGTAGGCGGGAACGTGGGCCAGTTCGCGTGCTGACCGCGCGCCGCCCTGCGGGCTACGTGGCGAAAAAGGTCTGCCAACGCACGCGTGTGACGGGACATCGCCGCAGGCCCAGGCCCGCCACTCCATGGCCTCGGCCCAAGCGCGGATCTTCTGCGGCCCAAAACGGACCGCTCACCTCCCCGCGGCGGTTCCATCACGCCATTAGGGCGTAATAATCGCGGGACGTGGGGGAGTGGGTGCAGTTAATCCCACGTTCCCCCACGCACGCCTCCTCGGCTCCGCCGCACAAGCCTATAAGTAGGGGGAGGAGAGGGAGCGGCAGAGGCTTGCACGCTCTCCCTCGCTCCACCCTTTCCCAACTTCTTTCTCCTTCCTTCCGCCGCCGCAGCGCCCCATTGCCGCGCCACTCCACCACCGGACCTTTCGGTTTCTCCAGTCTCGCCGTAGCGGGGTCGCGCGCATCTCTGCCACCGCGCCTTGTTCCTCGCTGCGCCGCTCCCATGGCGTTATCGAGCTCGTGGGATGGCTCTAACGTCCATGAAGACCACGTCGAGTTCCTCCGTCGGACGCGGCGTCTGCGAGGTTCCTCCGTCGGACGTGAACTACGTGCGGGTTCGTCGCGCTCCAGCGAGGGAGATCTCACCGGCACCGGAGGAGGGCGAGCGGGTAATCTTCTGCTCGCACTGCCTGCGTGGCTTCGGCCTCCCGGCGAGTGGGTTTCTTCCCTCCTTTCTTCAGTTTTATCGCCTCCAGCCGCATCACCTCACACCCAACGCGGCGATGCTGCTGTCGGCCTTCGTCACCCTGTGCGAGGGCTTTCTCGGTGTTCTCCCCACTCTCGAGCTCTGGGGAGAATTCTTCCAGTGCAAGCTCGGCACCGTTGTCGCGGGCGTGCCCGCCCCATGCGGAGCCTTCATCGCCATGAGGCGGACGGGCGAGAACAATCCGTTCCCGTCCATCTCGCTGATCCAGTCAGTGAACCTCTGGCAGAAATCCTACTTTTACGTGAAGAACGTCGCCCAGCAAGGCGACTTCGTCAACCTGCCAGCTTACGTAGCCTGCCCGCCGGCTGGGAGGCAGCCCTCGTGGAGCTTCCGGGCCAAGTCGCTGTCTCAGGCCAGGAATGCCGCCATTGCCCAGCTCCGGGTGATGACCCAGTCAGAGGGCCTGACCGGAGCCAACCTGGTGGCCGCCTTTGTGGAGCGCCGAGTACTCCTGCTCCAAGGCCGGCCTCACATGATTTGTCAGCTGAGTGACCGCTTTGATCCATGCCGGCTGAGCACCAGGGAGATGCCCCACGTCGAGGTATCTTATATGGTGAACTACATCTCCAACTGCAAGCTCGCCGAGGATTAGCGATATGGCAAGGAGCCATATTCTCGCACCAACCCTCCGCCTGCGGTAAGTTTTTCTTCTTTTCTCTCTTTTTGTAGCCGGCTTCATGATGGCCGGCTTCTGATCGGCCGGTTTGTTTTTAGCAGAACCCCCTTCTTCCGCCGGCGGCCGGGGCCGTGGGGGTAGAGCGCCAGCTCCTCCCCGACCGAACGGTGGATGACGTCGATGATCCGGACCTGGGATCAGCTGCCATGGAAGATGCCGTCACAGGGGAAGGTGATGAGGTAGGCGGCGCGGGGCTCGGGGCCGCCCTTGAGGACTGGGCGGATGATGACGAGGTCGAAGTCGTCCCGCACCGCCAGCCGCCCATGGCGGCGCGCCGAAGCGCCGGGCTGTGTCGACCTACTTCGGCAGTCGGCCAAAGAAACCTAGGGGCACCGCTGCCGCGACCAAGCGGGATGAAGCGGCCGCGAAGGCAGCCCGTTTTTGCAAGGTGGTGAAGCAGCCGCAGGCGGTTTCGGCGTAAGTGTCAACTGTCTTGTACTTTTTATTGTTTTCTTCGATTGAGGCTCCTCTGAGCTTTTTCTTGGCTCATCGATCAGGGTGCCGCTTTCCCTCGAGCGGGGTCCTGCCGGTTCCGTAGTCGGGCCAAATGTAGGGTCCTCGGGCTCCCGCCGCGTGGATCCCCGCGCCGACCTCATGGAGGCTATGGAGCAGAACATGCGGGAGGCGGCGGAGAGAAGGGCCGCCCAGGCGGCGAAGGAGAAGTCGGCCGAGGCGCAAGCTGACGCGGCAGCCAAAGCTCGGGGAGAGGCGCCGGCCGCGGAGAAGGAGGCGGAGACCTCGCGCAACCAGCCTCCACAGCTCGTCATTCACCTCCGCACCGTGGCCCCTAACGTCCCCGTGCCCCCGTCGGAGGAAACCGACCGCGACTGGTCGGAGACGGAGAGGAGGGAGGGCAACGAGGTCGTCTTGGAGGAGGTGCCGCAGATGGAGCCGACTGGAGAAGGCCAAAGCGGCCAACTAGCTGTGGCGCTAGAGCAGCCGGCCGGGAGCGAGCCGGCGGTAGGAGCCGGCCTCGAGGTGCAGCCGACATTTCGTCGGTGCGCAGGAGGAGCTACATCTGCGCCGGAACCGCACAGAGCTGCGAGCGCCCGCCGGACGGCAGAGGACTTAGAGGCGGCCAGCACCAGCACGTCCGAGTGGACGCCCAGTGGGGGGACGGCCGAGCTGAACACGGCAGCCCAGGAGGTCCGGAACCGGCTTCATGCCCAAGCCGCCTCATTGCAGCGATATACCCAAGAGTTCGTCTCGACGCGGGCCGTCATCCGGGTGAGTCTTCTGGCCTTGGTTGATTTGCTTTTCTTGATTTCTTCCATGGGGGCGCCTCAGCGCACCCACTGGGTGTAGTCCCCGAGTTCCGAGTCGGCTGCTGAGCAGGCGGCTTGGAACTTACTAGGTCTTGACAGCTATCTTATTCTTGTTTGCATCCTGTCCAATCTTTCAGGAATACCATAACCTCTGTGCTACTGCCTTCAACTCCCAGGCTCGGGAGCTGAGTTAGAAGGCCGAGGACCTGACCAACAGCCGGAGTGCGTGCTTCGTTTCCTTCACCTCCTGTGGGGGCGCGTCAGCGCACCCACTGGGTGTAGTCCCCGAGATTTGGGCCGACTGCTGAGCAGTCGGGTCGGATCTTCCCCGATGACCTCACCTTATTGATTTTTCCTTTTCTTCATGCTTGCAGGAGCCAACGCCGACTTGATGGAGCAGCTCGGCGGGGCCCAGACCGCCCTTGGCGCTAAGGAGGCCGAGTGCAGCGTCTTGGCCCAGGAGCGTGACCGCCTGGCCAAGAAGCTGGCCGACCAGGAGGAGAGCCACAAGGCGGCCCTGAAAGCTGCGCAGGACGGTGAAGCCTCCCTCAAGGCCGAGTATAAGACTGAGGCAGCGGGCTGGGCCGAGGAAAAACAAGCGCTAAGCGAGGGTTACAACCAGGTCGAGGATCTGATTGATGGTAAGCCGCCTTCCTCACTCTTTGCTTGCCCCTTGCCCTCTGGTTTATCTTCTAACTTGTGCTGCTTTTTTTCTTTATGCAGAATATTTCCCCAGCTAGGCCGTCGTTGCTGCCCAGACCATCGAGGCCCACCGTGAGGCACGTCGGCAAGAGGGGGTTGAGGTTGCGCCGGATGCGAGCCGGACGCTTGAGGAGCAGCTCTTGGCGATCCAAGCCCGGCTGCAGCCGGCTCATCGCATGCTCCGCCGCCTCCAGCGCGCCGGGGCGCAAGTGCTGGCCGCCCTCTGGCTTGGCGAGGCAATTCCCCGCACCCCGAGTCGGACTGCCGACTGGCTGGAGGTTGCGGTTGGCTGTTTCGAGGCTTGTAAGGCATCGGCGGCCCAGCTTGGTGCTGGGCGGGCGCTGGAGTTCGTCCGAGCCTGGTATCCCGGGCTGAACCTGGACCAACTACGCACCTGGCGACTGGAAGCCGACGAAGAGATGGAGGAGGTGCGGCCGACTATCGCCCAGCGTGCCTCGACGATCGCCGAGTGTACTGATATCAGCGTCTTCGCTCCTAAGATGGACGACAACGGTGTTGCCCAGCCGGAGGAGTGGTTCGGGTTGAACCCAGCTGAGGGTGAGGATTCGGCGGAGGAGATCGCTTCCAGCAATGATGGCGAGGACGAAGAGGGGGAGGAAGGTGAAGACGTCGAGCCAGCCGGTGAAGCGCCCAGCCAGCCTCAGCTTGATCGTGCCTCCAGCAACGAGGCGCGTGCTAGCGTGCCTTCTGCGGGAGGTGGTGATCATGTCGAGGTTCGCCAGCCGGCCACTCCTTCGGCCAGCACTGCCGTCTCTACCGACCTGCCCGACTCGCCAGTCGTTCCTTTGGCTTAATCTGCCTGTTACTCTTTGAACAATTTTTATTAAACTTGCGCAGTTCCACCCACTGGGGGTGTATTCAAACTTTATGTTGAACTCCGGCCTTTGGAAGGCTTTTGTGTAAATATAATCATGCATGTGTTTGATTTCCATTCGCATTTGCTTTTTATCCTTAGGCTGTTTCCTTTGCCGCCTTCCCCTGCTTGCCGCCTTCCCAGCCGGCAGCTGCTTTGTAGTCTGTGGCTAAGGAAGAACTTGGCTATATTTTTGGGGAAGGCAAGTACTCGAGCTTTCTTAGATTATAGCAAGGTGAATGAAAGTTGGCCGACCGGCTATTCTGGTAGTCGGCCGGCGGTGGGAAAAACGGCTTTTGTTATATTAGTCCGTTAGTCCCTAGCCGTTTTTCATGTGGGCACCCTTTCCTGCCTTTGACTCTTGCCAGTCGGACAGCCGATTCTTCGAACTGCGACTTTCAGCAAGAGAGGGCTTGGGTGCCGGCACACTACTTGTCTGACCGCGGGTAGGACTTCTAACATAACTCAAGGCAGCCAGTCCCCGGGTCGACTAGTCGAACCCGGTGCCGGACGAACAAAGTGAATGCAATGACATAATCATAAGCATGACACTCTTCATTCATATATAAAAGATGGCAGTCCTAGAGTTCTCCTCGGGGGCCCTATTGTCTCGTACTTAGTACAAAAGGTAGCGTGATACATACTGCATTTCAACTGTAAAATCTTCGGAGAAGGTTGGCGTTCCACGGTCGTTCCAACTCCTTGCCGAAGTCGTCTCTCTTTCGTGCCTTCGGCTTCTGTGCGTCGATCAGGTAGTAGGAGTCGTTTCCCAGTGCTATGCTGATGACGAAGGGGCCTTCCCAAGGGGCCGAGAGCTTGTGCTGGCCGGCTGTTCGCTGGATTAGCCGGAGCACAAGGTCGCCCTCTTGGAAAGATCTTGGCCTGACCCTCCGGCTGTGGTAGCGGCGCAAACCCTGCTGGTAGATGGCGGAGCGGCTGAGGGCTAACAGCCAGCTCTCTTCTAGCAGGTCGACGCCATCTTCTCGTGCTTCCTGGGCCTCCGCCTCTGTGTACATGGTTACCCGAGGCGAGTCGAACTCGATGTCAGTTGGGATGACCGCCTCTCCTACAATCCTTCTCTTTTCCTCCGACAGTCGGCGGAGGGGCTGCTTGACTGGTTTTGCACCTTCTCGGACGTGTAGCTTGTGCTCGGCGAATTCCTTCGGAACACCCGGCATGTCCTTGGGGGACCATGCAAAGATGTCCCGATTCTCACGGAGGAAGTCGGCGAGCTCGCCTTCCTATTTGCTATTCAAGTTTGCCCCAATGACGGCAAACCTTTCTGGGTGCTCGGGGTCAAGAGGTATCTTCTTTGTTTCCTTGGCCGGCTGGAAGGAACCTTGTGCGTCACTCTCCTTGGGGTCGGGGGACAGGGCCGGCTGCTTGCCGGCCATGGCCACGACTCGGTCCAGCATCTTATTTTCTTTGGCAATCACAAGGGACTCAGCCAGCTGGCTGCTGGCTGCTGGGCACTCAGAGGATTTCTTGTAATCGCCGGCTATGGTGATGCTGCCCTTGGTGCTCGGCATCTTCATGTTGAGGTAAGCGTAGTGGGGAACAGCCATGAACTTGGCCAAGGCAGGACGGCCGAGCAGCGCATGGTAGGGGCTCTCAAGGTCCACCACTTCAAACCAGATCGCTTCCTGGCGGAAATGATCCTTGTCCCCAAAGAGGACATCAATCTTGATCTTGCCAATGGGGGCGCAGGACAGGCCGGGTACAATGCCATGGAACACGGTCCGAGTAGGCATGAGTTGCTTCGTCTTGATGTTCAGCTTCTCCAGGGTGTCACGATACAGGATGTTGATGCTGCTCCCGCCGTCTATCAGCACATGGGAGAAACGGGCGGCGCGTCTATTCGTTGCAAGGGTGGCATCCAGAACCAACGCATAAGAGCCGGGAGATGGCATCACCTCTGGGTGGTCGGCCCGGCTCCAGCTGATGGGCTTTTCTGACCAGTGCATGTGCTCGAAGGGGTTGGTGGCGACTGCGTTGACTTCCTGCTGCTCTCGGCGCCTGTTGTGCCGGTCTTCGGGCTGGCTTGTAAAGACGACATAGGCGGCATGCTCGTCAGGGAACTCATCGTGCACGGCTCCGACTGCTGGCCGAGTGGCCGACTGCTGAGGAGCCGGAGGCGGCTGACCAGCAGGCGGAGGTGGCACGAGCCCTTCGCCTTTGGAGATTCGGGTGAGCCAGTGGCATTTCCGGGTTGTGTGGTTGGACGGCTTCGCGCCGCTGTGGAACTTGCATGGGGCGTCGAGAGCCTGCTCGTAGGAGAAGGCCGGCTGCCAAGCCGGCTTGCCGCCTTTCTGCTTCTTGGGTGCGGGCCGCCCTTCGGGCTGCTCGCCTTCGACCGTGGCCACCTGCCGACTGGTGGAAGGCGGCATGGGGCCCTTGCGCTTGTGATTGTTCTGGTACGGGCGTCGGCCGGAGTCCCCAGCCGGCGTCTTGGGCGCCGGGTTGAGTACCTTCCCGGACGCGTCTACCCGGAGTTCTGTGTTCATTGAGGAGTCGACAGTGGCGTACTTGTCTGCTATGACCAGGAGCTCATCGAGGGTAGTCGGCTCGTAGCAGAGGAGCTTGTGCTTGAGGAGGGTGCCTTCTCGGCACCCGATAGTGAAGTATTCTATGGCTTGCACCTCGTGCACCCCTTCGCAGGAGTTGCGGAGCTCAGCCCAACGTGTGAGGTAGTCGCGAGTGGATTCAGCGGGGCCTTGCACGCACAAGGAGAGTTGTCTGGGCTTGGGAGCCCGCTTGTAAGTGCTGGTGAAGTTGCGGACGAAGGCTTCTGTGAAGTCTAGCCAGCTGTTGATGCTGTATGGCTTGAGGCTGTTGAGCCAGGTCCGCGCTGTTCCTTGGAGCATGAGGGGCACGTACTTCACGGCAACGCGCCTAGTGCCGTTAACTATGCGTATTGCGGTGGAGTAGTCGATCAACCAATCTTCCGGCTACACGGAGCTATTGTACTTGGGCGTGTCTCTTGGGAGCGAGAACCCTTTAGGGAAAGGCTCGTCGCGGATGCGGGGACCGACGCAAGGCGGGCTGACATCATCTTCTTCTTCTAGCGCCAGGGATCGCGCTAGGCGGTCGATCCGGTGGCGGGCGTCGTTCTCGCTGACTCCTTCGCGGCGACCTAGTCGGCCACTGAGAGTCGGATGCGTGACAGGCGGCGGGGTGGGATATCTCTCCCCACGAGGCGGAGGCAGAGGTGGGTTGCCCTGCCGCTCCACGGCTCGGGGGCGGCCTTCTGTGTCTCGCTCGACGGAGACCCGGGTTCGGCTCCGGCTGGCAGCCGACTCTTTCTCGTGTCGTGCGTGGGTTTTACCCGCAGTCGGCGTCCGGGACGTCGCGCCGTGATCTCGGCACGGGGGAGGGCTTTCCGCATGGGCGCCGTCTTCGTGCCGCTGTGCGGCTGCATTGATTAGCTGCTGGATGCGTCTGGTCATGTGGGGGAGTTCTTTGGCCCCCAGCCCATCCAGCTCGTCTACGGCCGCCAGGGCGGCGCGCAGGTTCTTGAGAGGAGTGGCATAGACTGGGCGGTCAACCCCCAACATGTCGGTGATGGAAGCGCCGCGCTGTCTGACAACACCGGCTTGGCTTGGCCCGCCAGGAGGTGGCGTGCCAAATGCGGCACGGTTGTCTTCGCGCTGGTGGGCCTTAGTGAGGCGTCTCATGGAAGCTAACTTCCGGCCCTCCGCGAGGAGGGCGAGGCGGCGAGCCTCCAGTGCTTCGGCGTCGGCATCAGCCCGGGGGGGGGGGACGGACAGGTCGTGGATCGCCGCCTGCGGGGCGTTGGGGGCATTCTTGGCAGAAGCGCCGCCGTGGCTGATGACCATCACCTCGGTGATGGCTCCATCACAGCCGTCGGCTTGGGGAAGCGGGTCGTTGTAGATCACGACGTTGGTGGGGAAAGCGTCGAGCGAGGCCGTGTCAGAGTCGACAGGCATGGATCGATGGAGCAACGGACTCCACATCCACAGCAGGCTCGCTGGAGACGTGGAGCTGGTCGAGAAGGTTGGCGAGGGGGTCTGTGCCCGCGTCGGAGGCGGGCTCGTCGGAGATGTGGGTCTCGCCAAGGAGATCGGCGAGGCTGCTCGCTGCACAGACATCGGTGACGCCTTGCAGCGCGTCGTGGCAAGCGCCATCAGGCGTGCCGGGCTGGCTACGCTCGCTGGGGAGGAAGAGGGCTCCCATCCAGAACAGGTCTCCGTGCGATGGTGCACCTGGCCCCACGGTGGGCGCCAAATGTCGGGTGGTAGGTGCGACATATGCCAACGGGTGGCTTATCATTGTGGGAGCCAATAAGACGTCGCCGGTGCCTGGAAGCGGGATGAGGCGAAAACATGCACGCCGGCGAATCTTACCCAGCTTCGGGGCTCTTCGTGGAGATAACACCCCTACTGCTACTTTGCGGGGTCTCCACATGATCACTAGTTGAACAAGTGGCTACAAGATGCTCCTTGAGCTGTTCGGCGAGAGGAAGAAGAAGGGCAAGGCTAGCTCTCCTCTTCTCTCTATGTGGTGTCTAAAACTAGCTGAGATCAACCCTTTGCATGGGTGCTCCGGGGGGTTTATATAGGCCTACCCCCTGGGGGTACAATGGTAATCCGGCTGGGCGCGAGCCCTAGCCGTCAGTGTCTATGCTCGCCGGCTTCTCCGCCGGCTGCTGGGGCCCGCCGGCCAGTGGACCCCGCCGGCTGCCGGCTCCCTGGTCGACAAGCTGGCCCCACTGCTAAGGGCCTTGTCGATGGCTGGTTACTGTTGCCTCAATCCTGGTGACGAGGGCTTTGTCGAGGTAAGCGTGGCTACAGTGCCGCCGCCTGGCGGGCAATCACTGCAGCCTCACCTCGTCTTGTCTCCTTAATGGGGCGCCTCCTTCGAGGGAGGGAGCGAGCCGGCTATGGGAAGCCGGCCTTGTCTCGGGCCGACTGGGGGAGGCCTGGCCGCCTTCGGGTGTCTCTCTGCCTGAAGGGGCCCACCGCCCATGGGCCATGCTGACAGCCCATCGTGGATGGCATCATGGTCAACATGGCAACAGTGCCGCGCCGGACGGGTCATGGCCACCCCGTACGGTGTACTGTGCCAGGCGTGCTCCGGGATTCGTGGGTGGCAGGCTTTACTGTAGCCACGCCCCCGTCTCATCGCCGTTATGTGGATGCGGAATCCGAGGGTACGATCTTGACCGCTTTGTGGGAGCCGGCTCCTTGGAGTCGGCCTTCTTGTGGCCGGCTTCCTGAAGCCGGCCCTCTCGCGGCTTTCTTCATGAGGGTTAGGGCCGGGCCGCCTTCCGATAGTCGGCCTGGGCGATAGCCGGCCAGGGGAAGGCGGCCCCACGTCTTGGGTTCTTGAAGGCCGGATCGGCTTGTAATTTTTACAGAACAGCCAGGGGGAGCTAGGTAGGCTACTCGTGGTCATTTACTTCGACAGAACTGCACAAATGATATCCAAATTATAGTTGAGCATTCCAGGAGCTTCACAACCAACCTTGATATCGCTCAATTTTATTGCAACTAATGAAGAAGAAGCTCTGTGGGTTTTGTTTTCTGATGGAAATGGAACTAGGGCTGGAGCCCTTTTCTTAAAAAAATTGAAGAAGAAGCTGCTAGCTCACGTGACATTGCTTCATTTTAGGTGAACTGCACCAAAAGGTCCCATGAATTGAATCATCCATGTTGGTGACTGAAAGAGCCAGCTTCAGCATCCCAGTCTAAGCACCCCCGGCCTCCATCCTTGCGACACACGGCACACCTCGTTTGCCACCTACTCGACCCTAGTGTCACTGATAAAATGAAGTAATAATACAGTTAAAATAGAGCGAGTGTCATCTCTATCATTTCATTTCCAATGTAGATAAATAAAGTGCTTCTCTTTGTTAATGTATGTTTCATCAACTAGTCCCATTGTTAATGTTTAAGCATTTATGCAAACTGGGGTGCTTAATTTTAGTTGATATGTACAAAAATAGAGATTTGAATGTCTCAAGGCGCCTCCTTGTACTACCACTGTACACTGATGTTCATCACTGGCAGAAGGTGTATCTGGGAGACTTGGGACGATGTCCAGTATGAGGCGTACCGTATGAGGTGTCGCAAGGCCCATCTCGCCCTCGCAGCATGGCATACTATGATACTATCGCAATATTTTCTTCTATTTATTTTGTGTGTTTCATCAACTAGTGCCACTATAATGTAATCACACTTTTTCATTATCTGTGCAAACAGGGTTATTCAGCTGCATTTTGGTGGAACTGCACAAATGTACGTATGGAACCGGCATATATGCAGAGTGCGAGGCCAAGTAAAAAATTACCGACACCAACCATGCTGCATGCACGCATTGGCATCCACCACCACCAGTGGGATGTGTGGCGCTCTCTGTGGACGGATCTTTCTCGGCAGCAAATCATCTAACCAAATACTAGTAGCTTATATTGGCAGTTTTCTAGGGAGTACTCTTTTCTGAAAGAAGCACCAATCTATTTTTCTTTATTTGTACACTGTGTCACAACTTTGACCCAATGGTCCAGAGCTATATTAGGGTGATTGGCGTAGTACTCGGAGACTGATTGTAAGCATGATTTTCATTAGCTGTCACACTGATTGTAAGCATGAGCAGGTGGAAGATTAGGTTAGTGCGAAGCTTACCTTAAACCCTACCGCCGCCGTTGAAACGAGGCGAGCATCGAGGGAACCATGGAGAACGGCGGGGAAGCGACGTCGCGCCATCCGGCCTCCACTTGCGGTGGGAGAATGAATACTCCTGTGGCTCCGGCTGGCTCTGCACCCTCACGAACGGCACACCATACTCGATCGATTCATTATCCTCTAGGTGCTCGACCTTCGACCTGTACGCCCACCACCTCTGCCTGACTTTCGCCTCGGGAGAATCTATCTGCTCCATCGCCCAGAGGAGATACTCGATGAACTCGGAGGACTGTGGCGTGACTACCGCCGAGGAGTACATGTACATCGCTGCCCTCATCGCCGCCGTCTCGCTCTTTCGCATACATTGCCACATGGCCTGCACCGTCCTCGAAATCTCCCACTCATTGTCAAACCAACTAAGGATCTCCTTCAACCTGGCTAACTTTGCCTGGTCGCAGCCGGTGATCTGCCTGATTCGCTGCTGCATCCTCTCCATAGATGTCCTTCTGAGTGGTCTAGTGCTAGCTTTGGAAGATGGGAGGAGAGACGGTGGTCTTGCAATAGAGAAGAGGGAGAGGCGAGACGGTGGTTTTGGAATGGAGATGATGGAGAGGAGAGGAGGTGGTTTTGCAATGGAGAAGATCAGAAGAGGGAGAGGCGAGATAGTGGTTTTGGAATGGAGATGATGGAGAGGAGAGGAGGTGGTTTTGCAATGGAGAAGATCAGAAGAGGGAGAGGCGAGATGGTGGTTTTGCAATGGAGATGATGGAGAGGAGAGGAGGTGGTTTTGCAATGGAGAAGAGGGAGAGGAGCGTGCGGCAGCGATTTAGGATTGGGCAAGAGGGCCGGCGTGCTGTGACTGGATCAAAATCAAAATCAATTTACCCTTCAATTAAGAAAGCGACCCACATTAACTAGTCTCCCTTTTATTATGGGTCATAATTGATCATGATTTTCGCACATAAAATATATGTTATACGTTGCAAAAATAATATAATTTGAAAGTACATTCAGATACGAACCAAACAATACAATTTCTGGTGACATGCATTCACATTTTGCTTGTCAAATACAGTACGTGGTCAAACTTTGACCCAAAATACGCAAAACAATAAAAAAAATACTTCATGCAGCGCCGCTCTTCCGCTCTTCTCCTCTTAAACCACCGCTGCTCCTCTCCTGTTCCAATCTAAATGCAGCGCCGCTCCTCTCCTCGTCCATTTCAAAACCACTTCCCTTCCTCTCCTGTTCCAGTCCAAAACCAGCGTCGCTCCTCTCCCGTTCTAATCCAAAACCAGCGCTGCTCCTCACCTCTTCCATTCAAAAACCACCGCCGGCGAGTGAAGGTGCTGTGGAGAAGTAGATCGATGGAGGAGTACAACCGATACGTGAGGATCGCAGATGGCGACCCTGTGAAGCTAGCTAGGATGTTGGAGATACAGTCCTGGTTTGATAACAAGGACCAACTAGCGGCGGCGGCGACATCCATGGCCAAATATCTGCAACAGAGCGAAAAGGCGCCGATCTCCCAGAGGGAGTCGCGCCGGAGTACATAGAGCTGCTCCTCTGGGCCATGGAGCAAACAGATCCACCGAATCCAATCGTGAGGGAGCGGTGGTGGGAGTATCGATCCCAGATGGAGCATCCACCAAAGATTGAAGGATCGAGCATCTACAGGGTGCCGTTTGTGAGGATGTCCTGCCAGAGCGAGCCGGTGGAGTCTTCGTCGACCGAACCCAACTGCAAGATGAGAAAAGCAGTTGGCCCGACGATGCTTCCCCGCCATTGTCTCCCTCGCCGTTCACATCGTCTCACGGGGCGGCTGTCTGCCGCCGAGGAATAGGAGGGGGCTGCCCCCCCAGCCCAATAGTCGGGCAGGTTGTGAATTGTCAGGAGGAGCTTAGGGTTGTCAGTATTTGCAGGTTGTGGATTGTGTTTTGTGTTGTGTATTTTGAGAGTACTTTCATATATGAATGTCTTTTGAATTTCAGATTTGCAGTATTGAGCATATGAAGTATTTTATGAATTCTAGATATCTATTTTTAGCACTTAAAAAAATGTAGTTTCATAGGAGTATAAAAGTGCAGACAATGTGATTCCCAGAGAAGAAACTGTAAGTTTCAGTTTCAGATAAGAAACTACAAGTTCAGTTTCAGATAAGAAACTGCAACTTTCAGAGGCAGAGCATTTATATTAACACGGCCTTTTCAAACAGGGTTAACATCATGTTGGAAGTTTTATTCATGGTCGAAAATGGAACTACCAGCCAGTTAACATCATGCTGATCAACATTCATGCATAGCACATCTTCATATGATGCACAGTCAAAATGCCCACACAATGTCGAGTGTGCGAAACACAGAGAAAACGAGGGACGAAGTTTTGGCAAGTGTTGGACGTGGTTTTGGGCTGTCTCGTCTAGGCTTTCATTTTTAACATGCGCAGCCCACGACCTCGGATGGGAGGTCCATAGGCATGTTTGTATTTTCTTAGGGCCGTCATGTATCGACCGACCTATGGACCTCCCATCCGAGGTTTTATTTTTGGCAGCCCAATTTATGTATTTTTTTGAAGAAAACGCAGAGGTCTATTCTATTTTTCTATATAAGAATAGGAACGCCAGGTCCAGCTTATGTTTCCCTTCTAACTATATTATATATATTTAAATTATTTTATATGTTTTTATATATTATTTTTATTGTTATGATATATTTAACAGATACTTACATATGTAAGAAAACAATATCCCACATCTTATTAACTTATAAAAATAATTTCTTAACAAATAAAATCCTGGATTGTTTTGGCACGAAAATCCTAGTGATTGTGTACAAAAGCTTGGTAAGATTTAAGGACGAATGTAATAATATCACTTATTATTTGAATATATTTATAACAAAATGCTCAGCCCCTTTTTATTTTTTGATAACATTGCTGGCCCAACCCAACATTATAATTAGAATCAGCCCAGCAAAATTGTGTATTTCGAGAAAGTGCAAATGGGCTGCATGGACGCTACATTATTTGTTCACCCAGCCCAGCTAATGGATGTAATTAAAAAAAAGATCAAATTGACTGTAAATTCTACCGGCAAAAAAAAGACTATAAATTCTGAAAAATTGGGTTGAATACGTGCCACATTTTTGGAGGCTGAAATGTGGGCCAATAGGTCGAAGCCAACGCAAGTCGTTATCAATTTAGTCAACAAATGATTCTGACATGTTAGCCGTTGGATTTACATCCAACGACCGGCATCCATCTTCAATCTCTCGTCTTCTTCCTCTAGAGCCGCCGGGACCACCTCCCGCCTCCTCCTTCTAGCAGCTCTGCTTAGCATGCTTCGCTATGAAGTGCTACTCCACCGTTGGCCAGGCCATCCCTCCACCCCTCCACACCTCCTGTTCTTCTCCACAGACAGCCGAACCACACCGCACTAGAACCAGTTAACCCTCGTACACCTCTCCGTCTGCGACTCTACTCCCGCGTCTTCCCATCTCCGGCTCGTTGCTGTCCGGGGCCTCGCCGTCGTCCACCACCTTAGATGCGCTTGGTGCGGCGTGGTCAACGTGGTCAACGAACGACACCATCGGAATTAGACTGTGCATGGAGAGGCTAAAAGCTGGGTCCACGGCTGCACACAAGGAAATGCCTCCTTATTACACGCAAAATAATGATTCCTCCACCTAACATCTGGGACCCACTGGAAGGGCCTCTATATTTTGCGAAAATAACATGCCCCCCGCTAACATGTCGGACCCACCAGCCATCTTCGCACGCAAGGAAGTCCCTCCTTATTACGTACAAAAAATGAATATTCCCCCTGCCAGCTGGAACCCAGCATACTGGGAGGCTGACTTGTGGGCCTACCAAGTTGACGGGGACGAATGGCTTTGTAAACTTAGTCAATATGAATGATTCTAGCTCCTGCTACCATACGATATTCATCCAACGGCCGTAGTGCTTCTTCAACCTCTGGTCTTCTTGCTCCAGCCACCCAAACCAGCGCCGGTCGTGTCGCGTGCTCCTGCCTCCCATGGCTGACTGTGATGCCGCGGAGGCCTCACTGCCCCCTACTACTCCTACCGCTGGCCAAGCCATCCCTCTACTCACCCACACCCCTTGTTATTCTGTGGCGACAGCAGCCTCACGCCGCAGCCGAACCAGTGAACCCTCGTACTCCTCTTTGCATGGGCATCCACTGCTGCGTCTTCCCCGGCTCCGAGTCGTCCCCTTCCTAGTCCTCGACGTTGTCCACCGCCGTGGTGCTCTCGGTGCGGCGTGGTCAACATGGTCAAGGAACGACTTCCATCGGACGAGGACTGTACGTGGAGAGGCTGACAACTAGGTCCACGGCCGCAGCAAGGAAGTGCCTCCTTATTATGTGCAAAATAATGATTCCTCCACCTGACAGCGAGGACCCACCGGACGGGCCACCATATTTCGCGAAAAAAACGTCTCCCCCTGACTGCTGGGACCCACCAGCTACATCTTCACATGCAAGTGCGTCCGGGCAAAAAAAAAACGATTTGCCCCCCTGACTGCTGGGACCCACCGGCTACATCTTCGCACGCAAGGAAAGTGCGTCCGGGCAAAAAAAACGATCCGCCCCCTGACTGTTGGGACCCACCAGCTACATCTTCGCACGCAAGGAAGTGCCTGACAGTCGGGACCCACCTGGTCGAAGCGTACATTGCGTTGTCATTCTGGTCGCGAACGTGTACGTACATATATACTGGTGGATGTAGAGGCGCGCACGTGTCGTAGTAGAGGCGCTTCCGTGTCGTAGTAGAGGCGCGCGCGTAGCATGTACACGTACGTACAGCGGCCAGGGTGCAAGAAAGAAAATACGGCCACATATGTGTACATACAGGCGGGGTCTCGAACGCCTACTCGCGCATACGTACGGCCATGGCTCATGTACATGGCTGGGTCGGAACGGAGAAACAACGTCGTCGTCGTGTTCATGGGGAGGCAATGGAATGCTCGTGTTCATGGGGAGGCAACAGAATGCGTCGTGTTCATCGGGAGGCAACGGAACACGTGGGAGCCAACCGGCTGGGTCGGAACGGAATGCGTGGTCGTGTTCATCGGGAGGGCTTGGACGGAACAGGCGATGGAAACAAGGCCTGGCGTACCGCACAACGGAGGAAACTGACCTCCTATGTTTGGAATGGGGTCCTATTGATTGGGAGGGGTGTGGCGTATCGCAAAACGGAGGAAACGGACCTCCTATGGTTGAAACGAGGGTCCTGTTGATCGGGAGGGGTGTGGCATACCGCAAAACGGATGAAACGGACCTCCTATGGTCGAAACGGGGGTCCTATTGATCGGGTGGGGTGTGGCGTACCGCAAAACGGACGAAATGGACCTCCTACGGTCGAAACAGGGGTCCTGTTCATCGGGAGGGGTGTGGTGTACCGCAAAACGGGACTGCACGGGATACTGTTCATCTCCACCATCGACCTCCTCCAGCCTCCACGGGCTACCGCCGACCTCCTCCAGCCTCCACGGGCTCCTGTTCATCCAGCCTCCACCGCGCGCTACTCCACCGGCTACTGTTCAACCACCCTTCCACGGGCACCCCTCCACCGTCTACTGTTCATCCAGCCCTCCACACCACGGGGTCCTGTTCAACCACCCCTCCACGGGCACCCCTCCACTGTCTACTGTTCATCCAGCCCTCCACACCACAGGGTCCTATTCATCCAGAGGCAACACCACCGCTCACTGTTCATCCAACCCCCCCCCCACCCGCAACGCTCACTGTTCATCCAATCGATCGGCTTTAGTTTGCAGCAGTAGCGAAGGAATCGCTCGATTGAGTTCAGTTAACAGCCATCAATCGATCGCTCGGGTTCAGTAACGCGTAGCATGCAGTGCAATCGCTTGGGTTCAGTTAGAGCCCAACGCCTCGCTCGGGTTCAGTTAGAGCCAATGCCTCGCACACACGCGCGTACGTGTACGAGAGAAACGCGCATCGCTCGGCCCCCGAACTCCCACCGTAACCGGGAACTCCCCGAAATTTTCCTCCCCCTCGCTTCTACCACGGTTTTTTCCGTCATGGAAGGCCCAAAGAATGTCATGCAGCTGTGTCTCCGGCCCGCCCAGGACGAAAAGCCCATTTCCTATCATGATTTTTCATCATAGAAGTAGGAGCCCACCACATCTATGATGATACTGGGTTTTGTCACAATTATCGTCATAGAAGTGTCATATGTATGACAGAATTTTTTTCATTCGGCCCAAAATGTCACGGATGTGTCTTTTTTTGTAGTGAAAGTGTTAAGCAATATAGTCCGATTGCCTCGTTCGCATTATATGCATGGGGCTGAAGCCAACGACTGCAAACTTTCAGGTTATATACATATATACATAAACGGTCGCATAGGAGGCATCATAATACTTTTAGGCAAAAGTATAAACACAGCCTTTATAATTTAATAAACATTGTTCTCACAATAGGAATACATGTCATTAGAACATAATATTCTTCGAGCACTGAGCCTCTGTTAAACGAGCGCCTTCAAGGACTTCTTCAAAGTAGTGCTTGGCCGATACTCGGCCCACGGCCGAACTATGGGTTGCAATAGCGGTGGCCTCCATCTCTGCCCAAGATGTGTTGACATGGGCAAGAGCCATCCGCGCACCCTCTATGCATGCCGACCTCTTCATAGCGCCGATGCGCGGCACAACACCAAGGAACTGTTGCACTAAACTAAAATAACTATTCGGGCTTGGCCCTTCCGACCAAAGATGATCCACAACAGACCTCATGGCAAGCCCGGACAACCTATGGAGCTCGGCCCACTCGGCCATTCGCTCATTCAACAGCAGCGGACACACTGGAACATTGAACTATGACCAGAACCGCTTTTCCACTTCACGATCTTTTTGATCTTTAAAAAACTCGACCGCATCAGCAGCACTCGCCGCCAAATCCACGTATACGTCTGCAGAACTCCATAGTTGATCAAGAGGGGCATACTTAGGATCTCCGAACTTCGTCAGCAACAAAAAGGGCTTCCCAGCCGCGATATCCCCGGCTTGACGTAGCTCCTCCTTCGCCGCTTTGATTTTAGAGCGGGCGTCCTTGGCCGCTACCATGGCCTTCTCCAGGTCCGTCATCTTCGTTTGCTTTTCCTTTTCAAGAAGCTCGTAACGGTTGGCGGCATCTTTCAACTCAACATCCATCTTGGCTATTTTCTCCTTGCTTTGGCAATGCGCAGCTTGTTCGGCTCTCAGCTCTTCGACCACCTTTAGAGCGGCCGCATCACTCTTCCTGGCTTGTTCCTTGGCTCGGGCAAGTTCCGCCCGAAGGGTCTCCACGGCGGTAGCCCCATCTACAGTCACAACATATTAAAGATACTAGCGTCATGATCCTCTTAATATGTGTCGATCACCGGAGAAAACACGTACCATGTGCCTCGTCAAGTCGCTTGTTTACAAGCACGATCTCGGCATCTGCCGCATCAAGTTGCCGCTTCAGCTCGGCAAACTCACCAGTCCGGCTAGCCACTGGACCTCCAGCCACCTGCACACGAAGGCGGCCTGATTATTACCTGGGACTATGATCCTCTGTTTGCCGCTGTTCTCGACAGCAACTAGAGTCTCAGGGGCTACTATCTGCATAGGGCACACCTAGCATGTGCGGTACCGTAAAAACATATACTACTTCACGTACCTCAAAGCCTTTCAGCATACTCATAAAAGCTTCATGCAACCTGCTTTCGGCGGATGGAATCCTCTCAACCACCGTGCCCATTAGAGCATGATGCATTTCCAAGACAGCCGCTTGCTCCAGAAGATTCATCAGTGCGTCCGATCGCACACCGGATGGTTCCGGACTCTTTCTGCGGCTCTCCTTAGGAGCCGAATACTCCAGACTTCGGGGGGCCGAAGGGTTACCCCTGGCCTTAGCGGATCAGGAAAAATCCTCCGTGACGACACCTCAGGGTCGCCCACTTCACGAGGCGGGGAGGCACGGGGAGGTGTTTCGCTCTCCATCATCTTTGGAAGAAGATCCCCCGAAGACGAACTCTGTCGAGAAGGGCTACGATCCGAACTACAAGATGCACGCTTCGGTTATCATTCTCGAAAACGAAGCAGGATATATTTACTATAAAGAATTTTCGTTTACTTACAGCTCGGTAGAGGGCTGGTCCCCTTGCGGGTACTGTGCGGTAAGGATGCCCTCCGGGGTAGGACCCTCCGACAAAGGATTCTTCCCTCGCTTGGAGACCATTACTTCCAAGTCTTCAGAGGCGGTCCTCTTCCTTCCCTATGGAGAGGGAATTTTAGATTCTCCCCCCGGTTATCCTCCTTCGAGGAGGCACTAATTCCCCCGGTTTGGATGAATAGTGAGTAAGTCTTGCTCTCGGCCTCTTCGTTCCTCCCTTTACCTTCCCCTGATGGCACTTGATAAGGCGCAAGCTCAAGCATCCTGGCTAGTACAGGATCTGGTGAGCCCTCAGGAAGGGCGGCCGGACACCTGATCATCTTTGCCTTTTTTATCCAGTCCTGGTCAAAAGGCGACTTTTCAGAATGATGTTGTGATAAATTAAAAGACAACATGTGCGGCCACGAGATTACTTACTTGAGTGTCTGGACGATTGCAGTTCATACCCGCATCCTCGGAGGTGTCCGGACACTCTATTTGTGATCCGAAGAACGATCTGTACATATCTTCGAGCGTCACGCCGAAGAAGTGCTGAATAGTTCGCGGTCCTTCCGGGTTGAACTCCCACATACAGAGAGATCGACGTTTGCAAGGCAGGGCTCGACGAACTAGCATAACTTGCATCACCTTAACAAGGCTGACATCTCTCTCGTGGAGATCTCAGATGCGACTCTCCAATGTCGGCACATCATTTACTGGCCCCCAGTCCAGCCCCTTGTTAACCCATGACGCAAGTTGTTGAAGGAAATATGCCCTAGAGGCAATAATAAAGTTATTATTTATTTCCATATATCATGATAAATGTTTATTATTCATGCTAGAATTGTATTAACTGGAAACATAATACATGTGTGAATACATAGACAAACATAGTGTCACTAGTATGCCTCTACTTGACTAGCTCGTTTATCAAAGATGGTTATGTTTCCTAGCCATGGAGAAAAGAGTTGTCATTTGATTAACGGGATCACATCATTAGGAGAATGATGTGATTGACTTGACCCATTCCGTTAGCTTAGCACTTGATCGTTTAGTATGTTCCTATTGCTTTCTTCATGACTTATACATGTTCCTGTAACTATGAGATTATGCAACTCCCGTTTACCGGAGGAACACTTTGGGTGCTACCAAACGTCACAACGTAACTGGGTGATTATAAAGGACTACTACAGGTGTCTCCAAAGGTACATGTTGGGTTGGCGTATTTCGAGATTAGGTTTTGTCACTCCGATTGTCGAAGAGGTATCTCTGGGCCCTCTCGGTAATGCACATCACTATAACCCTTGCAAGCAATGTAGCTAATGAGTTAGTTATGGAATGATGCATTACATAACGAGTAAAGAGACTTGCCGGTAAGGAGATTGAACTAGGTATTGGATACCGACGATCGAATCTCGGGCAAGTAACATACCGATGACAAAGGGAACAACGTATGTTGTTATGCGGTTTGACCGATAAAGATCTTCGTAGAATATGTAGGAGCCAATATGGGCATCCAGGTTCCATTGTTGGTTATTGACCGAGAATAGTTCTAGGTCATGTCTACATAGTTCTCGAACCCGTAGGGTCCGCATGCTTAAGGTTTCGATGACAGTTATATTATGAGTTTATGAGTTTTGATGTCCCGAAGGATTTCAGAGTCCCGGATGAGATCGGGGACATGACGAGGATTCTCAAAATGGTCGAGACGTAAAGATCGATATATTGGACGACTATATTCGGAGTTCGGAAAGGTTCCGAGTGATTCGGATATTTTCGGGGGTACCGGGGAGTTACAGGAATATGAGGAAGAAGCAATGGGCCTCATGGGCCAAGTGGTGGAAGAGAGGAGGCAGGGCGCGCGGCCCCCCTAGCCCAAACCAAATTGGACTAGGGGGCCGACCCCCCTTCCTCCTTTTCCTCCCTCTCCTTCCTTCTCCTTCTCCTTCCCTTCCTTCCCCTCTCCTACTTGGACTAGGAAAGAGGGGGGAATCCTACTTGGAGTAGGATTCTCCCCCTTGGGCGCGCCTCCTCCCCTTGGCCGCCCCCTCCCCCTTGCTCCTTTATATACGGGGGCAGGGGGGCACCCCATGACACACAAGTTGATCTACGGATCGTTCCTTAGCCGTGTGCGGTGCCCCCTCCACCATATTCCACCTCGGTCATATCGTCGCGGAGTTTAGGCGAAGCCCTGCGCCGGTAGAACATCATCATCGTCAGCACGCCATCGTGCTGACGGAACTCATCCCCGAAGCTTTGCTGGATCGGAGCCCGGGGATCATCATTGAGCTGAACGTGTGCTGAACTTGGAGGTGCCGTACGTTCGGTGCTTGGATCGGTCGGATCGTGAAGACGTACGACTACATCAACCGCGTTGTCATAACACTTCCGCTTACGGTCTACGAGGGTACGTGGACATCACTCTCCCCTCTCGTTGCTATGCCATCACCATGATCTTGCGTGTGCGTAGGAAATTTTTGAAATTACTACGTTCCCCAATAGTGGTATCAGAGCCTAGGTTTTATGCGTTGATGTTATATGCACGAGTAGAACACAAGTGAGTTGTGGGCGATACAAGTCATACTGCTTACCAGCATGTCATACTTTGGTTCGGCGGTATTGTTGGATGAAGCGGCCCAGACCGACTTTACGCGTATGCTTACGCGAGACTGGTTCTACCGACGTGCTTTGCACACAGGTGGCTGGCGGGTGTCAGTTTCTCCAACTTTAGTTGAACCGAGTGTGGCTATGCCCGGTCCTTGCAAAGGTTAAAACATCACTAACTTGACGAACTATCTTTGTGGTTTTGATGCGTAGGTAAGAACGGTTCTTGCAAAGCCCGTAGCAGCCACGTAAAATTTGCAACAACAAAGTAGAGGATGTCTAACTTGTTTTTGCAGGGCATGTTGTGATGTGATATGGTCAAGACGTGATGAGATATAAGTTGTTGTATGAGATGATCATGTTTTGTTGAAGTTATCGGCAACTGGCAGAAGCCCTATGGTTTCTCTTTGTTGCATAAGATGCAAGTGCCAAATAATTGCTTTACTTTATCGATATGCGATAGCAATAGTTGCAAGAGCAATAGTTGGTGAGATGACCATGTGATGACACATTGATATAGATCAAGATGATGAAGATCATGGTGTCGTGCCGGTGATGATAGAGATCATGACAGTACTTTGGAGATGGAGATCAAAGGCGCAAGATGATCATGGCCATATCATGTCACATATTTTGATTGCATATGATGTTTATCTGTTATACATCTTATCTTGCTTTGATTGATGGTAGCATTTTAAGATGATCTCTCACTAAATTATCAAGAAGTGTTCTCCCTGAGTATGCACCGTTGCCAAAGTTCATCGTGCCCAGACACCACGTGATGATCGGGTGTGATAAGCTCTACGTCCATCTACAACGGGTGCAAGCCAGCTTTGCACACGCGGAATACTCAGGTTAAACTTGACGAGCCTAGCATATGCAGATATGGCCTCGGAACACAGAGACCGAAAGGTCGAGCGTGAATCATATAGTAGATATGATCAACATAGTGATGTTCACCATTGAAAACTACTCCATCTCACGTGATGATCGGTTATGGTTTAGTTGATTTGGATCACGTGATCACTTAGATGACTAGAGAGATGTCTGTCTAAGTGGGAGTTCTTAAGTAATATGATTAATTGAACTTAAATTTATCATGAACTTAGTCCTGGTAGTATTTTGCAAATTATGTTGTAGATCAATAGCTCGCGTTGTTGCTTTCATATGTTTATTTTGATATGTTCCTAGAGAAAACTATGTTGAAAGATGTTAGTAGCAATGATGCGGATTGGATCCGTGATCTGAGGTTTATCCTCATTGCTGCACAGAAGAATTATGTCCTTAATGCACCGCTAGGTGACAGACCTATTGCAGGAGCAGATGCAGACGTTATGAACGTTTGGCTAGCTCAATATGATGACTACTTGATAGTTTAGTGCACCATGCTTAACGGCTTAGAATCGGGACTTCAAAGACGTTTTGAACGTCATGGACCATATGAGATGATCCAGGAATTGAAGTTAATATTTCAAGCAAATACCCGAGTTGAGAGATATGAAGTCTCCAACAAGTTCTATAGCTAAAAGATGGAGGAGAATCGCTCAACTAGTGAGCATGTGCTCAGATTGTCTGGGTACTACAATCGCTTGAATCAAGTGGGAGTTAATCTTCCAGATAAAATAGTGATTGACAGAATTCTCTAGTCACCATCACCAAGTTAGTAGAACTTCGTGATGAACTATAGTATGCAAGGGATGACGAAAACAATTCCCGAGCTCTTGTGATGTTGAATCGACGAAGGTAGAAATCATGAAAGAGCATCAAGTGTTGATGATTGACAAGACCACTAGTTTCAAGAAAAGGGCAAAGGGAAAGAAAAGGAAACTTCAAGTAGAATGACAAGCAAGTTGTCACTCCCATGAAGAAGCTCAAAGCTGGACCTAAGCCTGAAACTGAGTGCTTCTACTGCAAAGGAAATGGTCACCGGAAGTGGAACTACTCCAAATATTTGGTGGATAAGAAGGATGGCAAAGTGAACAAGGGTATATTTGATATACAGGTTATTGATGTGTACCTTACTAGTGTTTCTTGTAGCCCCTGAGTATTTGATACTTGTTCGGTTGCTAAGATTAGTAACTCGAAACGGGAGTTGCAGAATAAATAGAGACTAGTTAAGGGTGAAGTGACGATGTGTGTTGGAAGTGGTTCCAAGATTGATATGATCATCATCGCACACTCCCTATACTTTCGGGATTTGTGTTGAACCTAAATAAGTGTTATTTGGTGTTTGCGTTGAGCATGAATATGATTTGATCATGTTTATTGCAATATGGTTATTCATTTAAGTTAGAGAACAATTGTTGTTCTGTTTACATGAATAAAACCTTCTATGGTCATACACACCAACGAAAATGGTTTGTTGGATCTCGATCCTAGTAATACACATATTCATAATATTGAAGCCAAAAGATGCAAAGTTAATAATGATAGTGCAACTTATTTGTAAAGCGCACGAAGAAACTCCATGCTGATGGGATTTTGGAATCACTTGATTATGAATCACTTGATGCTTGCGAACCATGCCTCACGGGCAAGATGACTAAGACTCCATTCTCCGGAACAATGGAGCGAGCAACTGACTTATTGGAAATAATACATACTGATGTATGCGATCCGATGAGTGTTGAGGCTCGCGGCGGGTATCGTTATTTACTGACCTTCACAGATGATTTGAGCAGATATGGGTATATCTACTTGATGAAACATAAGTCTGAAATAGTTGAAAGGTTCAAAGAATTTCAGAGTGAAGTGGAAAATCATCGTAACAAGAAAATAAAGTTTCTGCAATCTGATCGTGGAGATGAATATTTGAGTTACGAGTTTGGTCTTCAATTAAAACAATGTGGAATAGTTTCACAAACTCACGCCACCTGGAACACCACAATGTAATGGTGTGTCCAAACGTCGTAATCGTACTTTACTTGATATGATGCGATCTATGATATCTCTTATCAGTTTACCACTATCATTTTGGGGTTATGCATTAGAGACAGCTGCATTCACGTTTAATAGGGCACCATCTAAATCCGTTGAGACGACACCGTATGAACTATGGTTTAGCAGTAAACCTAAGCTGTCGTTTCTTAAAGTTTGGAGTTGCGATGCTTATATGAAAAAGGTTTTCAACTTGATAAGCTCGAACCCAAATCGGAGAAGTGCGTCTTCATAGAATACCCGAAGGAAACTGTTGGGTACACCGTCTATCACAGATCCGAAGGCAAAACATTCGTTGCTAAGAATGGATCCTTTCTAGAGAAGGAGTTTCTCTCGAAAGAAGTGAGTGGGAGGAAAGTAGAGCTTGATAAGGTAATTTGTACCTTCTCCCGAATTGGAAAGTAGTTCATCACAGAAATCAGTTCCAGTGATACCTACACTAATTAGTGAGGAAGCTAATGATGATGATCATGAAACTTCAGATCAAGTTACTACAAAACCTCATAGGTAAAACAGAGTGAGATCCGCACCAGAGTGGTATGGTAATCCTGTTCTGGAGATCATGTTACTTGACCATGACAAACCTACGAACTATGAGGAAGCGATGATGAGCCCAGATTCCGCGAAATGGCTTGAGGCCATGAAATCTGAGATAGGATCCATGTATGAGAACAAAGTGTGGACTTTGATTGACTTGCCCGATGATCGGTGAGTCATTAAGAATAAATGGATCTTCAAGAGGAAGACAGATGCTGATAGTAGTGTTACTATCTACAAAGCTAGACTTGTCGAAAAAGGTTTTTGACAAAGTTCAAGATGTTGAATACAATGAGATTTTCTCACTCGTATCGATGCTTAAAAGTCTGTCCGAATCATGTTAGCAATTGCCACATTTTATGAAATCTGGCTAATGGATGTCAAAACTGCATTCCTTAATGGTTTTCTTAAATAAGAGTTGTATATGATGCAACCAGAAGGTTTTGTCAATCCTAAAGGTGCTAACAAAATGTGTAAGCTCCAGCGATCCATCTGTGGACTGGTGCAAGCATCTCGGAGTTGGAATATATGCTTTGATAAGTTGATCAAAGCATATAGTTTTATACGGACTTGCAGTGAAGCCTGTATTTACAATAAAGTGAGTGGGAGCACTACAGCCTTTTTGATAAGTATATGTGAGTGACATATTGTTGATCAGAAAGGATGTAGAATTTTTCTGGAAAGCATAAAGGAGTATTTGAAAGGAGTTCTTTAAAAGAAAGACCTCAGTAAAGCTACTTACATATTGAGCATCAAGATCTATAGAGATAGATCAAGAGGCTTGATAAGTTTTTTCAATGAGTACATACCTTGACAAGATTTTGAAGTAGTTCAAAATGGAACATTCAAAGAAAGAGTTTCTTGCTTGTGTTACAAGGTGTGAAATTGAGTAAGACTCAAATCCCGACCACGGCAGAAAATAGAAAGAGAATGAAAGTCATTCCCTATGCATCAATCATAGGTTCTATAAAAGTATGCATGCTATAGACCAGACCTATTGTATACTCTGCCATGGTTTGGCAAGAGAGTACAATAGTGATCTAGGAGTAGATCACTGGACATTGGTCAAAATAGTGGAATAAGGATATGTTTCTCGATTATGGAGGTGACAAAAAGGTTCGTCATAAAGGGTTACGTCGATACAAGTTGTGGCACTGATCCAGATGACTTTAAGTCTTAATTTGGATACATATTGAAAGTGGGAGCAATTAGCTAGAGTAGCTCCATGCAGAGCATTGTAGACATAGAATATTTGCAAAATACATACAGCTCTGAATGTAACAGACCCGTTGACTAAACTTCTCTCACAAGCAAAACATGATCATACCTTAGTACTCTTTGGGTGTTAATCACATAGCGATGTGAACTAGATTATTGACTCTAGTAAACCCTTTGGGTGTAGATCACATGACGATCTGAACTATGGGTATTAATCACATGGTGATGTGAACTATTGGTGTTAAATCACATGGTGATGTGAACTAGATTATTGACTCTAGTGCAAGTGGGAGACTGAAGGAAATATGCCCTAGAGGCAATAATAAAGTTATTATTTATTTCCTTATATCATGATAAATGTTTATTATTCATGCTAGAATTGTATTAACTGGAAACATAATACATGTGTGAATACATATACAAACATAGTGTCACTAGTATGCCTCTACTTGACTAGCTCATTTATCAAAGATGGTTATGTTTCCTAGCCATGGACAAAAGAGTTATCATTTGATTAACGGGATCACATCATTAGGAGAATGATGTGATTGACTTGACCCATTCCGTTAGCTTAGCACTTGATCGTTTAGTATGTTGCTATTGCTTTCTTCATGACTTATACATGTTCCTGTAACTATGAGATTATGCAACTCCCGTTTACCGGAGGAACACTTTGGGTGCTACCAAACGTCACAACGTAACTGGGTGATTATAAAGGAGTACTACAGGTGTCTCCAAAGGTACATGTTGGGTTGGCGTATTTCGAGATTAGGTTTTGTCACTCTGATTGTCGGAGAGGTATCTCTGGGCCCTCTCGGTAATGCACATCACTATAAGCCTTGCAAGCAATGTAGCTAATGAGTTAGTTACGGAATGATGCATTACGTAATGAGTAAAGAGACTTGCCGGTAACGAGATTGAACTAGGTATTGGATACCGACGATCGAATCTCGGGCAAGTAACATACCGATGACAAAGGGAACAACGTATGTTGTTATGCGGTTTGACCGATAAAGATCTTCGTAGAATATGTAGGAGCCAATATGGGCATCCAGGTTCCGCTATTGGTTATTGACCGAGAATAGTTCTAGGTCATGTCTACATAGTTCTCGAACCCGTAGGGTCCGCACGCTTAAGGTTTCGATGACAGTTATATTATGAGTTTATGAGTTTTGATGTACCGAAGGAGTTCGGAGTCCCGGATGAGATCGGGGACATGACGAGGATTCTCAAAATGGTCGAGACATAAAGATCGATATATTGGACGACTATATTCGGAGTTCGGAAAGGTTCCGAGTGATTCGGGTATTTTCGGGGGTACCGGGGAGTTACGCGAATACAAGGAAGAAGCAATGGGCCTCATGGGCCAAGTGGTGGAAGAGAGGAGGCAGGGTGCGCGGCCCCCCTAGCCCAAACCGAATTGGACTAGGGGGCCGGCCCCCCTTCCTCCTTTTCCTCCCTCTCCTTCCTTCTCCTTCTCCTTCCCTTCCTTCCCCTCTCCTACTTGGACTAGGAAAGAGGGGGGAATCCTACTTGGAGTAGGATTCTCCCCCTTGGGCGCGCCTCCTCCCCTTGGCCGGCCCCCTCCCCTTGCTCCTTTATATACGGGGGCAGGGGGGCACCCCATGACACACAAGTTGATCTAGGATCGTTCCTTAGCCGCGTGCGGTGCCCCCCTCCACCATATTCCATCTCGGTCATATCGTCGTGGAGTTTAGGCGAAGCCCTGCGCCGGTAGAACATCATCATCATCACCACGCCGTCGTGCTGACGGAACTCATCCCCGAAGCTTTGCTGGATCGGAGCCCGAGGATCATCATCGAGCTGAACGTGTGCTGAACTCGGAGGTGCCGTACGTTCGGTGCTTGGATCGGTCGGATCGTGAAGACGTACGACTACATCAACCGCGTTGTCATAACGCTTCCACTTACGGTCTACGAGGGTACGTGGACATCACTCTCCCCTCTCGTTGCTATGCCATCACCATGATCTTGCGTGTGCGTAGGAAATTTTTGAAATTACTACGTTCCCCAACAGTTGTGGCGGGGGGCCCGAGCGGAAGGCAGGGGCGGTTACCCACTTGGTACCCCGGGGAGCTGTGATATAAAACCACTCCTGTTTCCATAAACTGGACACCTCCGGGAAGGAACCCTCTGGCCATGGAACATCGGCGCCTTTGCTTATTACGGCACCTCTGTACTCTGCATGTCGCCCCTCAATCATCTTCGGCTTCACATTAAAGGTCTTGAGCCATAAGCCCAAGTGTGGGGTAATGCGGAGGAAGGCTTCACACATGACGACGAACAACGAGATGTGAAGGATGGAATCTGGAGCCAGATCATGGAAATCGAGCCCGTAGTAGAACATAAGCCCTCTGACAAACGGATCTAGACTGAAACCTAGCCCTCGGAGGAAGTGGGAGACGAATACGACACTCTCGCCAGGTTCGGGAGTGGGAATGACCTGCCCTCGAGCAGGCAGCCTGTGCGAGATTTTGTCGGTCAAATACCTAGCTTCTCTTAGCTTCTTGATGTCCTCCTCTGTGATGGAGGAGGGCACCCACCGACCTTGAAGGTTGGATCCGGACATGATTGTAGGTCCGAAGCGCCTAGCCTGAGCCTTGGGTGTTGGAACTCGAGGTGGGGGGAGGATTCGATTGAGCGCGTGAGGAAGGTGATAGGCCTAGGCCTCTTTATAAAGGGGATGAACATCAAGCGTCCTCCGCGTGGCCGTTTGGGACTTGCCTAAATCGAGGAGTTATACCAACAGGCACGATTGGGTTACCTATACCCGTATTGATGAGAATCCCGTAAAAAAAGGGACACGATCTCTGCTTCGACAGGACGTGCCAATGAAAACCGCCTCGCAGCACGTGCAGTGGCAGGCTCGGAAAAACGGTTCGTCATGACCAGACCACGGCAATACGTCACATTATGAAAAGCGGCCGGCAGATTGGATTTGTGGAAATATTATTCTCTCTATGGTGGTATGTGGAATTTGTTTTGCAGAGACGGACACTATCCTTGTGTACAAAATCTTCTATTGAGTATTCGGAGGAGGAACCCGCCTTGCAATGCCGAAGACAATCTGCGCGCCGGACTCATCGTCATTGCAGCCTGGTTCAGGGGCTACTGACGGAGTCCTGGATTAGGGGGTCCTCGGACAGCCGGACTATATCCTTTGTCCGGACTGTTGGACTATGAAGATACAAGATTGAAGACTTCATCCCGTGTTCGGATGGGACTCTCCTTGGCGTGGAAGGCAAGCTTGGCAATACGGATATGTAGATCTCCTCCCTTGTAACCGACTCTATGTAACCCTAGCCCCCTCCGGTGTCTATATAAACCGGAGGGTTTAGTCCGTAGGACAACAACAATCAAACCATAGGCTAGCTTCTAGGGTTTTAGCCTCTACGATCTCGTGGTAGATCAACTCTTGTGATACTCATATCATCAAGATCAATCAAGCAGGAAGTAGGGTATTACCTCCATCGAGAGGGCCTGAACCTGGGTAAACATTGTGTCCCCCGCCTCCTGCTACCATCCGCCTTAGACGCACAGTTCGGGACCCCCTACCCGAGATCCGTCGGTTTTGACACCGACAGGGGCATTATTGCAGGGGTGCCAGCGAAGATGTGCTGGAAGAGCCAGACGAACGAGTCCTGCATCTTGTCATGGGCGTGCGCCAGGACGGCCTGCAGGTCGTCGCAGAGTAGCGCCTCCTAGATCTGCTGCAGCGGAAGCTCTGCTGCTCCCGCATGATGAGCACCATAGAGGAGAAGGCGCGGCTCACCGACTCGCCAGGCTCGGCGGCCACCCGCATCCCGCTGTCCGCACACCCGCCAACGCCGTCAGCTCATTGATCCTCCTCAAGAACTCCATGTCCCCATCGCCCGTGCCATCTATGCTAGTGCTCAACATGCACCTCGCGGGCCGGCCCTCGCCACGCTGGCGTGCCGCAAGACCGCCAGGCGCCAAGGATCTGGCGAGCATGCCGCAGCCGCCGCCTAGGAACGCGAGGAAGTCGAGCGAGTCGTCTCACTGCCATCGGCCGCGGCGCCGCCCCTGACCTCGGACGCGGCGGCCGTGCTGTCCCGCTCCGCGGGCGATGCGTCCAGGCGCCGCCACGCGCACACCATGCCGCCCCTGACCCCGGACGCTGCGGCCGCCTGCGCATGTGGCCTCACCGGTGGCCTCGCTCCTCCTCACGGTGTGGGTGGAGGTAGACGCCAGCTCGTGGGTAGTCACTTCTAGGTGGGACCAGGGGCGGACGACAGCAGTCGATGAGAGCTTCCGCTTCTGTCTGCTTTGTACCCATCTGTGCCCATATTTGGGCCAAGTTTGGGTCGGGGAGGACAATAAATGGACAGCAGGTGGACACGCGCGTCCGTTTGGGTCGCCCCGTTGGGCCAAGTTTTGTGGGCTAGTTATCAAAAAAGGCTTTTGCCCCGCTTTGTAAATAAAGCAAACCACCACCACAGCCAACGGATACAATAAGGTTCACACCCACACAAAGTGAACGAAATAGGACAAGTAGTACGGGGTTCTGCTGAGGGCACAACTCAACAAGCCCAAAAACAAAAAACAAAATCACAACAACACGGGCTGGCCGCGGGCAAGCCGCAGACGAAGAGATCTTATCCGGCTCTGGAGGTGGCGGAGGAAGCGGCAGCGCCAAGTGAATAGCCAACGCATGTAGGTCGGCAATGATGGTGTTGATGGCGTCGTGATTGTCGATGTAAAAACCGGTAGATCTTGGGTAGGGGGTCCCGAACTGTGCGTCTGAGGATCAAGGGTAACAAGGGACGATGGGGACACAATGTTTACCCAGGTTTGGACCCTCTTAAAGGAGGTAAAACCCTACGTCCTGCTTGATTGTATTCAATGAGTATAGGGGTTACAAGAGTTGATCTACCTCGGGATCGTAATGGCTAAACCCTAGCTGTCTAACCTATAAGAATTATGATGGCCTCTATGTACTAACCCCTCCGGTTTATACACACACCAGAGAGGCCTAGGGTTGTACAGAGTCGGTTTGTAAGGGAAGGAAATAACATATCCGGACACCAAACTTGCCTTTCATGCATATAAGAGTCCTACCCAGACACGAGGGAAAGTCTTCTGCTTTTATCTTCACGGGACATCAGTCCGGCCCATATCAAATAGTCCGGACACCCGAGGACCCCCTAATCCAGGACTCCCTCAGTAGCCCCTGAACCAGTCTTCGATGACGATGTGTTCGACACGCGGATTGTCTTCGGCATTGCAAGGCGGGTTCCTTCTCCTGAACATTTTAGGATAACTCACTGGACAAAGGAACTGTATCCAACTCTGTATAATTAATACATCCCTTAGCCATGAAGGCAAGATATCAAAATAAAACAGTGTCTTTTACTGACAACTTTTTCAGCGAAGCGTCACATTTGTCTCTTTAACATTTCGAACCGTTTTCACGCCTCCTGTTTCGCGTTTCGAGGCAGAGCCTCCATTGGCACTTCTTTGTCAAAACAGAGACCGTGCCCGCCCATTGCGGGTTTCTCATCAATACGGTTTTGGGTAATCGAACTGCACCGTTCACACGATCTCTTTGGGAACAGACGAGTTTTAAGGCTTGAGGGGGGGGGGGCTTGGTATTTCACCACCTATAAGAGGGTAAAAATCCCTTCTTTTTTCCCCACGCCTTCTTCTAGCTCCTGCCTTCCCACCTCTGAGCTCCAGCGCCCAAAACTTCAATCTTTCTCACTGCCACCAACCTCCTCAGCCATGGCTAGATCCGGTTCCAAGGGCAAATGGGAGGCCTCCTCCGTCACCGAGAAGGACATCAAGGAGCTCCGGAGCGTGGGTTATCTGTCCGCGGATATCGCGCACAGGCTCCCTGACAAAGATAAGGTCATCCCCACTCCGGAGCCCGGCGAGAGGGTCGTATTCATTCCCCATTTCCTCTGAGGGCTAGGTTTTCCCCTCCACCCCTTTGTCCGAGACCTCATGTTCTATTATGGGCTAGATTTTCATGATCTAGCCCCGAATTCCTTCCTCCACGTATCGGCGTTCATCGTCGTGTGTGAGGCTCTACTCCGCATCCCCCCACACTTCGGCCTATGGCTCAAGGTCTTCAATCTGAAGCCGAAGGTGGTCGATGGACAGCACGCGGACTACGGCGGGGCCATGGTGAGCAAGCTTCCCAACGCCGTCTGGCCCAAGGGGGCTTTCGTGGAGACAATCAAGGTGTGGCAGCAGGAGTGGTTCTATATCACTGAACCCTGCGATGCCAAGTGGGCGGCCACGCCTGACTTCAAATCCGGACCCCCCATGAGACTCACCTCATAGACCGCCAAGGGCCTTGATTGGGGGTCCCAATCGGAGGTGATGATGCTGCGGAAGCGCATCTCCAACGTGTTGGGTAAAAACACTAGTCTCACAAGCATGATTCAAGTGATGCTCTTCCGCCGTGTCCTTCCCTGCCAACTCTGAGCCTCCCCCATGTGGGAGTTCAATCTGGAAGAACCATGGACCTTGAAGCGCTTCTTCGGCACCACGCACGAAGATATATGGAAGTAGCTTTTCAAGGCCCAGAAGAGTTGGCCGACGAAGACCGAAGACATCGGACTTGATAGCAAGAACCCGGCCTCAGCAATAAGCATAACCTTTCCAAAGACTTATTTGGCTAACACTTCGGATGCGATGAAGATTATATTATCCTCTTTCCGTACAGGGCTGGACGGCGAAGGCGGAGCAGATCAACTGTCCGACACTGCTGCCAGAGAACCCGGCCACCTCCCAGCTAATGGAGATGCTGGCCCCGGCGCTGTATCAACCATCGGAGAAGAAGGTCAAGAAGAAGAAGGGCAAGGAGGCCAAGGGTGGCCCCCGCCACAAAGGTCCTTCAGACGCCATGTCCGAAGAGATCAAAGCCCTTTCCTCCCACGAGGGAGACGAGGAAGAAGAGGAGGAGGTGGTGGAAAGTGACTCCCCTCATAAGGGGAGGAAGAAGAAGTGGGCACCCTCCGAAGACCCGGAGGGGGAGGCACCCAAGAGAGGAAAGGTGATCCTCCAGGACAATTCGGACTCTGATGCCGAACTGGTCCCCAAAAAACCTCCCAGGGCAAAGCCCCTGGCTGAATCGTAAGTATTCAAATACTCACCGTTTATCTTCAGTCCTCCCTTTCTATTATATAAGTTATTTTTCTATGTGCCTTTCAGCCCTCCACGCGAGCTCCCGAACATTCCCTTATTAGAGGGGAACTCTCTGCCGCCCGAGATGGCAGAGAGCGAGATGCCGCCACAAGCCCCCTCGCCTATCACCATGGATGGCACTGAGGTGTTATCCTGAAGTACCTTTCCTGGCCGAGGGGGGCAGACGAGGCTATTGAGAAGGCGCCCGAGGTTAATACACCGGTCGCCAAAGACATAGGGGAAGCGACCCCTATGACTACCGACAGTGGGGACCCTCAACAGCCCGGGCCCCAGCCGGACACCATTCTGGAGATCAACACGGCTTCGGTATCGGGTGATCATCCCCCTTCGAAGGAGGGGGGAGGAGCATCAGCTCCACCGGCGACCTCCACTAATCCGGAGGCGCCGAACGCTCTAGAGGAAGCACTTCACCTTGATGGGTGCGGTGGTTGTAGGACCTTGAGAAGAGGTGTCTAGAGGGGGGGGGGGTGATTAGACACTAAGTACCAAAATTGCAGTTTTTAGTCTTTTTCAAATTCAAGTGGAGATTAGGCACAATTTCAATATTCACGATACATATCAAGCAAGTATGCAAAGAGTATATGAGCAGCGGAAAGTAAAGCATGCAACTTGCAAGAAAGTAAAGGGAAGGGATTGGAGAATTCAAACGCAATTGGAGACACGGATGTTTTTGGCGTGGTTCGGATAGGTGGTGCTATCCTACTTCCACGTTGATGGAGACTTCAACCCACGAAGGGTAACGGTTGCGCGAGTCCACGGAGGGCTCCACCCACGAAGGGTCCACGAAGAAGCAACCTTGTCTATCCCACCATGGTCGTCGCCCACGAAGGACTTGCCTCACTAGCGGTAGATCTTCACGAAGTAGGCGATCTCCTTGCCCTTACAAACTCCTTGGTTCAACTCCACAATCTTGTCGGAGGCTCCCAAGTGGCACCTAGCCAATCTAGGAGACACCACTCTCTGAGAAGTAACAAATGGTGTGTTGATGATGAACTCCTTGCTCTTGTGCTTCAAATGATAGTCTCCCCAACACTCAACTCTCTCTCATAGGATTTGGATCTGGTGGAAAGAAGATTTGAGTGGAAAGCAACTTGGGGAAGGCTAGAGATCAAGATTCATATGGTAGGAATGGAATATCTTGGCCTCAACACATGAGTAGGTAGTTCTCTCTCAGAAATAGGATACTGGAAGTGTAGGTTTAGTCTGATGGTTCTCTCCACGATTGAAGAGGAGGTGGAGGGGTATATATAGCCTGCACACAAAATCTAACCGTTACACACAATTTACCAAACTCGGTGGGACCGAATTGTTAAACTCGGTCGGACCGACTTAGTAAACCTAGTGACCGTTAGAGATTTTCGGTGGGACTGATATGCATCTCGGTAGGACTGACTCGGTTAGGGTTAGGGCATAACGTAATCTCGGTGAGACCGATTACACAAACTCGGTGAGACCGATTTTGGTAATTAGCTAACCAGAGAGTTGGTCAGGCAAACTCGGTGGGACCGATTACTAAACTCGGTGGGACCGATTTTGGTAATAAGTTAACCAGAGAGTTTGCATTGTAATCTCGGTAGTATCGATCGCCTAAACTTGGTGAGACCGATTTTGGTAATGGACATACACAGAGAGATTACAATCCCATCTCGGTGAGACCGAGATCCCTATCGGTAGAACCGATTTGCTTAGGGTTTGTGGCAGTGGCTAAGATATCAAAACTTGGTGGTGCCGGATAGAAAGAATCGGTAGGGCCGAGTTTGACTTTTAGGTTTGGGACAAATGAATGGAAGTGGGAAAGTAGCTGAGGGTTTTGGAGCATATCACTAAGCACATGAAGCAAGAGGCTCATTAAGCAACACCTCATCCCTCCTTGATAGTATTGGCTTTTCCTATAGACTCAATGTGATCTTGGATCACTAAAAGGTAAAATTTAGAGTCTTGAGCTTGAAGCTTTAGCCAATCCTTGTACTTAGCATCTAGAAGGAGTTCCCACATCCTTTAGTCCATGCCACTCCATTGTTGAACTTATCTGAAACATACTAGATAAAAGTGTTAGTCCAACAAGAGATATGTTGACATTAATTACCAAAAGCACCTGGGGAGCACTTGTGCTTTCAGTGGTGGAGAAGGTTCAGTCTGCAAAAACCGGACTGAACGAAGCCTTCACCAGCCTACTGACAGGCTTTGAGGTATGCGACGTAATGTGTTGGGGATATGACTATTGGGTATGACCCACCCAGGAGGGGCCGGGTTATACCAGTGGTGTTTCATCAAAACAAAGCCCATGAAGATGTAGAAGATGGCGATTCATGAAGGAGACTTATTATGGGCCCAAAGCCCAGAGGCGGCTTAAGGCCCATAAGTGTAAACCGCCATGTATGTATGACTTGGGTTGTAAGTTTATGTATAGCTAGTCACCGAGCCGGACACGTTTGTGTATGAGCCGGACGGGACTCCATGAGTTGCGGGGCGTCAACCTGTGTATATAAAGGGATGACCCAACAGCGGTTTAGGGCAAGAGACAACAGATCGAAAGCTAGGTCAAGCGTATTTGCTCCTTGGTAATCGAAACATCAGCAATACCACCTCAAACTTGATTAGGGCTTTACCTTCACCGCAAGGGGCCGAACCAGTATAAACTCCTTGTGTCCTTTGTCCCGTTTAACCCATTCAAGCTAACCCTGTTGAGATGGCTCCACGACTAAGTCCTTCTACTAGGACATCTGGCGTGACAATTCCACAATAGTTGGCGCCCACCGTGGGGCTAGCGCATGGTGGTTTCGAGTTCTGACAGGGCAACTTTGAAGGGATCAAGGGATATGCTGTGGGCCGGATGACCAAGAGTCGTCACGGCAAGCTCTACATCGACGATGCAGCCTGGGGCCCCAAGGCCGGCTCAATCGAGTATGGGTACCGGGCCCCCTTCGGCAGAATTCATGTTTTCATCGGCAAGATCGGCTAGCTGGGCCCTGAGCCGGACATCTACACCAACATCATCGAGACGGCTCAGCATGCACGACCCACCCGAGTTCAGCCCGCCATGAAACATGCCTTCGTGGGATTCATCCATGGGGCGGAATCGGAGGATAGATCTGTGTCTGGGGGTGAGACGGTCGTCTACTCTGATGGTGAGTCATCCACTGGCGAAACTGAGTCGTTGTATCAACTGCAAGATGGCCGGCTTGAGGGCTATTCCGATGGCAATAGTATTCCGGACCCTTGTGAGCCGCCAAACAGGGTCGCGATTTTCATGGCTGGTACCCAGCCAGCGCAGAATTCGATGATTGCGGCAGCAATGATCTCCGGGTCAGTAATGATAACGGCAGCAGGGGCAGGAGGCCCTGTGCGCCCGCCGGCTCGGGTCTTGACCGACTTACTGGACAATCTGACAGCATTGTTAGCAGCAAATGTTAACCCGACAAATCAAGATCAGCATAATGCGGAAGATGCAAAATTGCATGACGAGATAGCGCAAGCCAAGGAAGATCTGGCGGCTCAGAACGCTAGGATGACTGCAGAGCAAGCTATTTTGCATGCTCAGGCACAGCGGATTCAACCGGATTCCTACCGGCTTACATTGGATCAGAACGCCTCAAACGAGATTCTAAGGAGGAGACACCAGAGTCATCTACCCCCGGTTTATGAGCTGAGGAACCTTTTCAATACGCCTGGAGTGGGGACCAGTAACCCGCTAGAGATAAATCGGGTGGTACCCACGCATAGGATCGGTGTGCCGGCTCAGTAGCACACAACAGATCCGCCTTGTCTGAATAATACCCCGCCATAGTATGTGCCGATGCCACCGGGTCATTATTCTAACCCTTTGGATAATATGATCGTTGCGGCACACGATTGGCAGCTCTCCCAGTTGAAGGCGAGTCTCCAGCTATGATTGAAACGCGGAAGGCTAGAGAGCCTCTTCAGATAGCACTGGTACAACAGGAGGCTTATTCTTACAGTCGTGAGAGGATTCACTCAACCCCTTGCCCAAGCTGGAGTTATAGCAGACACATTGACTCATCGGCCGTTTCAAGCAGTGACAGGCGCCGTAACCAGCCTCGTGGACATGACCCGGTGTGTGATGGTGCTCAGGATTTGGTGGACTAGGGCAGAGCACGTCGAGAGGCTGAGCTAGCGGCTCAGCAAGCGGCTCATCAGCATCCTCCGGTTTATCCGACAACTTTGGTGGAGATAGGTGTAACCTCCAGAACCTTGGGAATACCATGTTTAGTGCTGGCTTTACGTAACGAATGTTTGCCCAAGGATTTCAAGGGTCCTCGTAAGGTGCCCAACTACACAGCTGACTTACCCCCTGAAGCGTGGGTTGTGGTTATGAGATGGCGATGGAGCTATTGGATGTTGACGATGCTGCATGTGTTAAGTACTTCACCATGATGTTGGAAGGAACGGCCCGTACTTGGTTGAAAGGGCTGCCAGCCAACTCCATTGGATAATGGGCCGAGTTAAAAGCCCGGTTTATCCAGAATTTTAAAGATACATGTAAGCAGCCTATGTCAATTGTGGATTTGGACGCCTGTGTCCAAGAAGAGGGCGGGTCAACAACCCATTGGGTGCGCCGGGTCTCGGCTATCCTGCACTCATCGGATCACATCAACGCCGGCTTAGCAGTCTTAATGTTAGAGAAGAATTGTCGTTTTATGCCCCTTAAACAGAAGCTTGGGCGGCTTAAGCGCCACTGTAATGATATGCGGGAGCTCATGGCAGCTCTTGTCAAATATGCCGACTCTGATAGTACCAAGGACCCCGAGTCTGAAGAGGAAAAGCCGGGTAAGGGAAAGAAGAGTAGTGGTGTGAAAGGGCAGCAGGGTGGCAATGGTAAGCATGGAGCTGATGGGAATTTGGACTTCGTGGCTAACACTGGCACGCGGAATTATAACCAGTGGCGCAAGGGAAGGCCGGCTCAGGCTGAAGGGTCAAAAATCAACCTCGAAGCATTGTTGAATTAGCCGTGTCCGAAGCATGGATCACGTGAGAAGCCGTCCTCTCATCTATGGAAGGATTGCTACATCATGAAAGAATTTAGGAATTCCCATCTTTTCCAGGATAATCATGGGCCGGGCGGCGGCTCAGGTTCCAGCTCTCATGGTCCAGGTTACGGTGGTGGCGGTTCTAATTCCGGTTTCCAGGGCTAGGGGAATCAGGGCAATCAAGGCAATCAAGGTGGTTTTCATCAACAATCTGGTCAGCGGACTCAGCAGCAGCAATCTGGTTACCAAAGTAATCCGAAGCAACTGAATAGTGGGTAGTACCACGTCTTCACCACAAGTTTACGCAAGCGGGATCAAAAGCTCTGTAAAAGTTCTGTGAACGCCGTTGAGCCGGCGGTTCCCCGTTACTTGCGATGGTCTAAATAGCCCATTGTGTGGAGTCGTGAAGATCACCCGCCCTGGGTTGATAATCTGGTTCACTTGGCTTTGGTGGTGGCGCCTCAGGTTGGAGGATACAAATTCACTAAGGTACTCATGGATGGAGGTAGCAGCATTAATATCCTCTACTATCATACTTTCCGTCGTATGGGGTTGACTGATAAAAATCTTAAGCCGTCCAATACTATTTTCCATGGAGTGGTGCCTGGTAAGTCGATGTATCCTGTAGGCAAGATTGCTTTGGAATTGGCTTTTGGGGATGAACATGACTCCAGGCCCGAGACGCTAACCTTTGAAGTGGTCAAGATTCAAAGCCCGTATCACGCTCTTTTTGGACGGCGGGCTTATGCCAAGTTCATGGCACGACCTTGTTATGTTTATCTGCAGCTCAAGATGCCGGGTTACAAGGGGACCATCATGGTGCATGGAAGCCAGAAGCTAGCTTTGGAGTGTGAAGAAGGTGACGCTGCTTATGCTGAGTCTATCTGCGCAACAAAGGAATTGAAGTTTTATAAAGACAATGTTGACCCGACAGATATGACATCTTTGAAAAAGCCAACTACGGAGCATGATCCTGTCTTGAAGTTTAAGTTGGCAGATGACACTAAGCTAGTTGATTTCGTTCTCGACGATTCAACCAAGCAATTCAGCATCAGTGCTAATCTGGATCCGGAATAGGAAAGCGCACTCATCGAGTTCATCCGTGAGAACCGGGACATCTTTGCATGGAAACCTTCTGACATGCCAGGTGTACTGAGGGAACTCGCTGAGCACACTCTTAATATTGATCCGAAGTTTAAGCCGGTCAAGCAATTTCTTTGTTGTTTTAATGAAGAGAGGCGTAAGGCCATTGGTGAAGAAGTGGCCCGGCTCTTGGCGGCTGGGTTCATTGTTGAAGTTTTTCATCCTGAGTGGTTGGCTAACCCGGTGTTAGTACTTAAGAAGAATGGCATTTGGCGTATGTGTGTGGATTAACAGATTTAAACAAGGCTTGTCCGGCTAATCCTTTTGCTCTCCCCCGTATTGATCAGATTATTGATGCTACGGCTGGTTGTGAGCGCTTGAGTTTTTTGGATGCTTATTCTGGTTATCATTAGATCCAGATGGCAGTTAAGGACCAGGAGAAGACAACTTTCATTACTCCTTTTGGAGCCTTCTGTTTTGTGTCTATGCCTTTTGGGCTCAAGAGCTCCCAGGAGACTTACCAGTGGTGTGTGCAAAATTGCCTTCATAATCAGATCGGGCGTAATGTTCATGCCTATGTGGATGACATTGTGGTGAAGTCCAGGAAAAAGGAGACCCTGATTGATGATGTGAAGGAGATGTTTGACAATCTCCGGGTTTATAAGATGATGCTTAACCCGGCCAAGTGTGTTTTTGGTGTGCCAGCAGGCAAGCTTTTGGGTTTTCTGGTTTCGGAACGAGGTATAGAAGCTAACCCGGAGAAGATAAAGGCTATCACCTCTCTGGCTAAACCAGCGTGTATCAATGATGTCCAGCGTTTGGTGGGTCGTACTGCGGTCTTAAGCCTGTTCATAAGCCAGTTGGGTGAGAAGGCCATCCCTCTTTATCAGATGATGAAGAAGACAGTTCACTTTGTTTGGAGTGATGCTGATACGTCCATTTTGCATCATGCTTTTATATTGATATTTATTGCATTATGGGTTGTTATTACATGTTATGTCACAATACTTATGCCTATTCTCTCTTATTTTACAATGTTTACATAAGGAGGGAGAATGCCTGGGCTAGAAAAGGAGCAAATATTAGAGACCTATTTTGCGCAACTCCAAAAGTCCTGAAACTCCACAAAAGTTATTTTTGGAAATAATAAAAAATATTGAGCAAAGAAGTACACCAGAGGGGGACCCACCTGGCCACGAGGGTGGGGGCGCGCCCCCTGCCTCATGGGCCCCCTGTTGGCTCTCCGGTGGCCATCTTCTGCTATATGAAGTCCTTCTTTAAGGGAAAAATCATAAGAAACCTTTCAGGACGAGACTCCGCCGCCACGAGGCGGAACCAATCGAGGGCTCCGGCAGAGCTGTTCTGCCGGGGACACTTCCCTCCTGGAGGGGGAAACCATCGCCATCGTCATCACCAAGGCTCCTCTCATCGGGAGAGGGCAATCTCCATCAACATCTTCACCAGCACCATCTCCTCACAAAACCCTAGTTCATCTCTTGTATCCAATTCTTGTCTCCAAGTCCGGGATTGGTACTAGTAGGTTGCTAGTAGTGTTGATTACTTCTTGTAGTTGATGCTTGTTGGTTTATTTGGTGGAAGGTCATATGTTAAGATCCTTTATGCATATTAATACCCCTCTGATTATGAACATGAATATGCTTTGTGTAGTTACATTTGTTCCTGAGGACATGGGAGAAGTCTTGCTATTAGTAGTAATGTGAATTTGGTATTCGTTCGATATTTTGATGAGATGTATGTTGTCTAGCCTCTAGTGGTGTTATGTGAACGTCGACTACATAACACTTCACCATTATTTGGGCCTATAGGAAGGCATATGGAAGTAATAAGTAGATGATGGTTTGCTAGAGTGACAGAAGCTTAAACCCTAGTTTATGCGTTGCTTCGTAAGGGGCTGATTTGGATCTATATGTTTCACGCTATGGTTAGGTTTACCTTAATACTTTTGTTGTAGTTGCGGATGCTTGAAATAGAGGTTAATCATAAGTGGGATGCTTGTTCAAGTAAGAACAGCACCCAAGCACCGGTCCACCCACATATCAAATTATCAAAGTACTGAACGCGAATCATATGAACGTGATGAAAACTAGCTTGACGATAATTCCCATGTGTCCTCGGGAGCGCTTTTCTCTATATAAGAGTTTGTCCAGGCTTGTCCTTTGCTACAAAAAGGAATGGGCCACCTTGCTGCACTTTATTTACTTTTGTTACTTGTTGCTTGTTCCAAATTATCCTATCACAAAACTATCTGTTACCACTTATTTCAGTACTTGCAGAGAATACCTTGCTGAAAACCGCTTATCATTTCCTTCTGCTCCTCGTTGGGTTCGACACTCTTACTTATCGAAAGGACTACGATAGATCCCCTATACTTGTGGGTCATCAAGACTCTTTTCTGGCGCTGTTGCCGGGGAGTGAAGCACCTTTGGTAGGTGGAATTTGGTAAGGAAAAATTTATATAGTGTGCTGAAATTTACTGTCACTTGTTACTATGGAAAGCAATCCTCTGAGGGGTTTGTTCAGGGTATCTTCACCCCGACCAGTAGAGCAAAGAGTTTCTCCTCAACCTACTGAACCTACTGAAAATGAAAATGTTCCCTTTGAAGTTCCTTCGGGTATGTTAGAAAAAATGCTAGATAATCCTTTTGCAGGAGATGGAACAAAGCATCCTGATGAGCACCTAATCTATGTGGATGAAGTTTGTGGATTATTTAAGCTTGCAGGTATACCCGTTGATGTTGTTAAGAAGAAGGTCTTCCCTTTATCTTTGGAGGGAGATGCATCACCATGGTATAGGTTATGTGATGATACGGGGTCATGGAATTACGAACGATTGAAATTGGAATTTCATCAGAAGTTTTATCCTATGCATCTTGTTCATCGTGATCGCAATTATATATATATAATTTTTGGCCTCGCGAAGGAGAAAGCATCGCTCAAGCTTGGGGGAGGCTTAAATCAATGTTATATTCATGCCCCAATCATGATCTCTCAAAATAAATAATTCTTCAAAGTTTTTGTGCTCGGCTTTCTGAAAACAATCGCACCATGCTCGATACTTCTTGTGCTGGCTCTTTTACGATGAAGACTATTGAATTCAAATGGAATTTATTGGATAGAATTAAACTCAACTCTGAAGATTGGGATCTCGACGAAGGTAAGGAGTCAGGTATGACACCTAAGTTTGATTGTTTTAAATCTTTTATGGATACCGATATTTTTCGTAAATTTAGCACTAAATATGGACTCGACTCTGAGATAGTAGCTTCTTTGTGTGAATCTTTTACTACTTATGTTGATCTCCCCAAGGAGAAGTGGTTTAAATATCATCCTCCCATAGAAGTAAAAGTAGCTGCACCTACTAAAGTTGAAGAAAAGACTGTCACTTATAATGATCCTGTTGTTCCTACTTCTTATGTTGAGAAACCACCTTTCCCTGTTAGGATAAAGGATCATGCTAAAGCTTCAACTGTGGTTCGTAAAAGCAATATTAGAACTTATACACCTCCGGAGCAAGTTAAAGTTGAACATAATATTTCTATTGTTAAATATCTCTTGGCTGATAATATTGATGGGCATGTTATTTATTTCTGCGGTGAAACTGCTAGAATTGCCAAACCTTGTGCTAAAGATAAACATAGACCTATGGTAGGCGTGCCTGTTATTTCTGTTAAAATAGGAGATCATTGTTATCATGGCTTATGTGATATGGGTGCTAGTGTTAGCGCAATACCTTATGACTTATACAAAGAAATTATGCATGATATTGCACCTGCTGAGATAGAAGATATAGATGTCACAATTAAACTTGCCAATAGAGATACTATTTCACCAATGGGAATTGTTAGAGATGTTGAAGTCTTGTGTGGGAAAACTAAATATCCTGCTGATTTTCTTGTTCTTGGTTCCCCACAAGATAGCTTTTGTCCCATTATCTTTGGTAGACCCTTCTTGAACACTGTCAATGCTAGAATAGATTGCGAAAAGAGTGTTGTTACTATTGGCTTGGGTGATATGTCTCATGAGTTTAATTTCTCTAAATTTAGTAGACAACACCGTGAAGAAGAATTGCCTAGTAAAGATGAAATTATTGGTCTTGCTTCTATTACCGTACCTCCTAGTGATCCTTTAGAACAATATTTGCTAGACCATGAAAATGATATATTTATGAATGAAAGAAGGGAAACAGACAAAGTATTCTTTAAACAGGAACCTATTCTGAAACACAATTTGCCTGTTGAAATCCTAGGGGATCCTCCTACACCCAAGGGTGATCCCGTGTTTGAGCTTAAACCATTGCCTGATACTCTTAAATATGCTTATCTTGATGAAAAGAAGATATATCCTGTTATTATTAGTGCTAACCTTTCAAAGCATGAAGAAGAGAGATTACTGAAAACTCTGAAGAAGCACCATGCTGCTATTGGATATACTCTTGATGATCTTAAGGGCATTAGTCCCACTCTATGTCAACATAAAATAAATTTAGAAGAAGATGCTAAACCAGTTCGTGATCATCAACGAAGGCTAAATCCCAAGATGAAGGAAGTGGTAAGAAAAGAAATACTAAAGCTCCTTGAGGCAGGTATAATTTATCCCGTTGCTGATAGTCAGTGGGTAAGTCCTGTCCATTGTGTCCCTAAGAAGGGAGGTATTACCGTCGTTCCTAATGATAAAGGCGAATTGATTCCGCAAAGAATTATTACAGGTTATAGGATGGTAATTAATTTCCACAAATTAAATAAGGCTACTAAGAAAGATCATTACCCCTTACCTTTTATCGATCAAATGCTAGAAAGATTATGCAAACATACACATTTTTGCTTTCTACATGGTTATTCTGGTTTCTCTCAAATACCCGTGTCAGCCATTGATCAATCAAAGACTGCTTTTGCATGCCATTTTGGTACCTTTGCTTATAGATGTATGCCTTTTGGTTTATGTAATGCACCTGCTACCTTTCAAAGATGCATGATGTCTATATTCTCTGACTTTTGTGAAAAGATTTGTGAGGTTTTCATGGACGATTTCTCTGTCTATGGATCCTCTTTTGATGATTACTTGAGCAATATTGATCGAGTTTTGCAGAGATGTGAAGAAACTAATCTTGTCTTGAATTGGGAAAAGTGCCACTTTATGGTTAATGAAGGTATTGTCTTGGGGCATAAAGTTTCTGAAAGAGGTATTGAAGTTGATAAAACCAAGGTTGATCGTATTGAAAAGATGCCATGTCCCAAGGACATCAAAGGTATAAAAAGTTTCCTTAGGCACGCCGCATTTTATAGGAGGTTCATTAAGGACGTCTCAAAAATTTCTCGGCCTCTGACTAATTTATTACAAAAAGATATACCATTTGTCTTTGATGATGATTGTGTAGAAGCATTTGAAATACTTAAGAAAGCATTGATCTCTGCACCTATTGTTCAGCCACCTGATTGGAATTTACCCTTTGAAACTATGTGTGATGCTAGTGATTATGTTGTAGGTGCTGTTCTAGGGCAAAGAGTTGATAAGAAATTAAATGTTATTCAATATGCTAGTAAGACTCTAGACAATGCTCAAAGAAATTATGCTACTACTGAAAAAGAATTCTTAGCAGTCGTATTTGCTTGTGATAAGTTCAGGCCTTATATCATTGATTCTAAAGTAACTATTCACACGGATCATGCTGCTATTAAGTATCTTATGGAAAAGAAAGATGCTAAACCTAGACTTATTAGATGGGTTCTCTTGCTACAAGAATTTGATTTGTATATTGTTGATAGAAAGGGAGCTGAGAACCCCGTTGCAGACAACTTGTCTAGGTTAGAAAATGTTCTTGATGACCCACTACCTATTGATGATAGCTTTCCTGATGAACAATTAAATGTCATAAATACTTCTCGTACTGCTCCATGGTATGCTGATTATGCTAATTACATCATTGCTAAATTCATACCACCTAGTTTCACATACCAGCAAAAGAAAAAGTTTTTCTATGATTTGAGACATTACTTTTGGGATGACCCACATCTTTATAAAGAAGGGGTAGATGGTGTTATTAAACGTTGTGTACCTAAGCATGAATAGGAACAGATCCTATGCAAGTGTCACTCCGAAGCTTATGGAGGACACCACGGTGGAGATAGAACTGCACATAAGGTATTGCAATCCGGTTTTTATTGGCCTACCCTCTTCAAGGATGCCCGTAAGTTTGTCTTATCTTGTGATGAATGTCAAAGAATTGGTAATATTAGTAGACGTCAAGAAATGCCTATGAATTATTCACTTGTTATTGAACCATTTGATGTTTGGGGCTTTGATTATATGGGACCCTTTCCTGCCTCTAATGGTTATACACATATTTTAGTTGCTGTTGATTATGTTACTAAGTGGGTAGAAGCTATTCCAACTAGTAGTGCTGATCATAACACTTCTATTAAGATGCTTAAAGAAGTTATTTTTCCGAGGTTCGGAGTCCCTAGATATTTAATGACTGATGGTGGTTCACATTTTATTCATGGTGCTTTCCATAAAATGCTTGCTAAGTATGATGTTAATCATAGAATTGCATCTCCTTATCACCCACAGTCTAGTGTTCAAGTAGAATTGAGTAATAGGGAACTCAAATTAATTTTGCAGAAGACTGTCAATAGGTCTAGAAAGAATTGGTCCAAGAAACTTGATGATGCATTATGGGCCTATAGAACTGCATATAAAAATCCTATGGGTATGTCTCCGTATAAAATGGTTTATGGAAAAGCATGTCACTTACCTCTCGAACTAGAACATAAGGCATATTGGGCTATTAAAGAGCTCAAGTATGATTTCAAACTTGCTGGTGAGAAAAGGTTATTTGACATTAGCTCACTTGATGAATGGAGAACCCAAGCTTATGAAAATGCCAAGTTGTTTAAAGAAAAAGTTAAAATATGGCATGACAAAAGGATACAAAAGCGTGCGTTTAATGTAGGTGATTATGTATTGCTATACAACTCTCATTTTAGATTTTTTGCAGGAAAACTTCTCTCTAAATGGGAAGGCCCTTACGTTATCGAGGAGGTCTATCGTTCCGGTGCCATAAAAATCAACAACTCTGAAGGTGGTGAACGGTCAAAGAATTAAACACTATATCTCAGGTAATCCTATAAATCTTGAAACCAATGTTATTGAAACCGTAACCCCGGAGGAATACATAAGGGACACTTTCCAGAACGTTTCAGACTCCGGAAAGGAATAGGTATGTGGCACGGTAAGTAAACGGACTCCAAAACAGTTCTTAAGGCAATATTTCTCCGTTTTGGAATATTTAGAAAAATAGAAAAATAAGAAGCAGTCCGGGAAGGACACGAGGCCTCCACGAGGGTGGAGGGCGCGCCCTACCCTACTGGGCGTGCCCCCTATCTCGTGGGCACCTCGTGTGCCCTCCGGACTCCGTTTTCTTGCACGGTATGTATTTTGGTTGGTAAAAATTCATTATATAATCTCTCGAAGGTTTTGACCCCTGTATCACGCAAATATCCTCTGTTCTTGTTTCGAGCTGTTTTCTGTCAGGGTTGTCAAGGCCAGGCATTATGTCGTCCCCCTCTTCCAACAATGGTGACAACGATGCTTGGCTAATGAAGATAGAGCTGAAGAGGGAAGAACCCATGGAGATCAACAAGGATGAAGGGATCAAGAAGGCCATGGAGGATCAAGCTCCGGCAGCAGAAGACATCCTTCAACTTGATCATAATCTTCTTACCCCAACTGAGATCGAAGCTTTCAAGATGATTGAGTTAGCTCGTATACAGAACAAGTATGTCACACGTGAAAATATTTTGTTGAAGGATCATATTGTTGCACTCAAGGGCATTATCCGCAAGCTGGAGGACCTCTTATGCTCGATGTGCGACTATCCATCATCACCACCTTCTTCACCAGCAAAGGAGACATAATCACATCGGTATGGGCACTCCCCTTGGCAACTGCCAAGCTTGGGGGAGGTGCCCCGGTATCGTATCACCATCACATTCCTATCTTTATCGTTTTTCTTAGTTCGATCCTATTAGTAGTATCTTGATCTAGTAGAATAAAGTTTATGGCATGATCTAGTTTTGAGTTTTGCTTTATGATCCCTCTATGTAATCGAGTCTGTGAGCTATATAATAAAAATTAGTGTTGATTCAAGGGCTTGATTGTTTTTCCATGATCTTGAGTGAATAAAACAAAAGAGAAAAGAATAAAAAGAAATAAAGAGTTCATATTGATCTTATTGAGAGTAATGACTTCACATAGAAAGAGTGTGATGATTAAAAGTTGTTGGGAGTTGGCAAACATAGCTTTGGTCATCGTTGCAATTAATAGGAAGTAATAAAGAAAGAGAGGTTTCACATATAAATACACTATCTTGACATCTTTTATGATTGGGAGCACTCATTAAAATATGACATGCTAAAGAGTTGATGTTGGACAAGGAAGACAACGTAATGGGTTATGTTTTCTTATATCTAAGATAAAGTATATTGTCATGGATCATCCAACCTGTTGAGCTTGCCTTTCCCCCTCATGCTAGCCAAATTCTTAGCACCAAGTAGAGATACTACTTGTGCTTCCAAAAACCCTTAAACCAGTTTTGCCATGAGAGTCCACCATATCTACCTATGGATTGAGTAAGATCCTTCAAGTAAGTTGTCATCGGTGCAAGCAATAAAAATTGCTCTCTAAATATGTATGATTTATTGGTGTGGAGGAAATAAGCTTTATACGATCTTGTGATGTGGAAGAAGTAAAAGTGATGGACTGCATAATAAAGGTTCATATCACAAGGGGCAATATAAAGTGACGTTCTTTCGCATTAAGATTTTGTGCATCCAACCATAAAATCGCATGGCAACCTCTGCTTCCGTCTGCGAAGGGCCTATCTTTTATTATTATCTTCTAACTTATGCCAGAGTCATGGTGATCTTCACCTTTCTTTTTTATTTTATCCTTTGGCAAGCACAGTATGTTGGAAAGATCCTGATAGATATATCTAATTGGATGTAGGGGAGCATGAGTTATTATTGTTGAGATTACCCTTGAGGTAAAAGGTTGGGAGGCGAAACTATAAGCCCCTATCTTTCTCTGTGTCCGGTTAAAACTCTGTAACCACAAGTATTGTGTGAGTGTTAGCAATTATGAAAGACCAAATGATAGTTGAGTATGTGGACTTGCTAGAAAGCACTAACATAGACTCTTTCTGCTGTTATGATAAATTGCAATTGCTTCAATGACTGAGATTATAGTTTGTTAGTTCTCAATAAAGTTTATGATTTGTACTTTTGCATTATGAGTAGATTATTACTTGAGCATAAGAAATCATATGCAATATCTATATATGATGTTGTTATGAAAATAATCATGATGTCTTCATGTCCGTATTTTATTTTTATCAACACCTCTGCCCCTAAACATGTGGACATATTTATCGTTATCAGCTTCCGCTTGAGGACAAGCGAGGTCTAAGCTTGGGGGAGTTGATACATCCATTTTGCGTCATGCTTTTATATTGATATTTATTGCATCATGGGCTGTTATTACACGTTATGTCACAATACTTATGCCTATCCTCTCTTATTTTACAGGGTTTACATAAGGAGGGAGAATGCCGCCAGCTGGAATTCTGGGCTGGAAAAGGAGCAAATATTAGAGACCTATTCTGCGCAACTCCAAAAGTCCTGAAACTCCATGAAAGTTATTTTTGGCAATAATAAAAAATATTGAGCGGAAGAAGTACGCCAGAGGGGGACCCACCTGGCCCGGAGGGTGGGGGGCGCGCCCCCTGCCTCGTGGGCCCCTGTTGGCTCTCCGGTGGCCATCTTCTGCTATATGAAGTCTTTCATCAAGGGAAAAATCATAAGCAACCTTTCGGGATGAGACTCTGCCGCCACGAGGCAGAACCTTGGCGGAACCAATCTAGGGCTCCGGCAGAGCTGTTCTGCCGGGGACACTTCCCTCCGGGAGGGGGAAATCATCTTCATCATCATCAGCAACGCTCCTCTCGGTAGAGGGCAATCTCCATCAACATCTTCACCAGCACCATCTCCTATCAAAACCCTAGTTCATCTCTTGTATCCAATTCTTGTCTCCAAGTCCGGGATTGGTACTAGTAGGTTGCTAGTAGTGTTGATTACTCCTTGTACTTGATGCTAGTTAGTTTATTTGGTGGAAGATCATACGTTCAGATCCTTTATGCATATTAATACCCCTCTGATTATGAACATGAATATGCTTTGTGAGTAGTTACGTTTGTTCCTGAGGACATGGGAAAAGTCTTGCTATTAGTAGTCATGTGAATTTGGTAGTCGTTCGATATTTCGATGAGATGTATGTTGTCTAGCCTCTAGTGGTGTTATGTGAACATCGACTACATAACACTTCACCATTATTTGGGCCTGGAGGAAGGCATTGGGAAGTAATAAGTAGATGATGGGTTGCTAGAGTGACAGAAGCTTAAACCCTAGTTTATGTGTTGCTTCGTAAGGGGCTGATTTGGATCCATATGTTTCATGCTATGGTTAGGTTTACCTTAATACTTTTGTTGTAGTTGCGGATGCTTGCAATAGAGGTTAATCATAAGTGGGATGCTTGTTCAAGTCAGAATAGCACCCAAGCACAGGTCCACCCAAATATCAAATTATCAAAGTACCGAACACGAATCATATGAACGTGATGAAAACTAGCTTGACGATAATTCCCATGTGTCATCAGGAGCACTTTTCTCTATATAAGAGTTTGTCCAGGCTTGTCCTTTGCTACAAAAAGGATTGGGCCACCTTGCTGCACTTTCTTTACTTTTGTTACTTGTTGCTCGTTACAAATTATCCTATCACAAAACTATCAGTTACCACTTATTTCAGTACTTGCAGAGAATACCTTGCTGAAAACCGCTTATCATTTCCTTCTGCTCCTCGTTGGGTTCGACACTCTTCCTTATCGAAAGGACTATGATAGATCCCCTATACTTGTGGGTCATCACATGCTGCTAATCAAGCGTTTGAGGACTTGAAGAAACAGCTGGCTGAGCCGCCCGTTCTTGCTGCTCCCATTGATAAAGAGCCTTTGTTGTTATATGTGGCTGCCAATAGGCGAGCTGTCAATGTAGACATTGTGGTGGAAAGGAAGGAGCCAGGCAAGGAGTATCCGGTTCAACGGCCAGTTTACTACATCAGTGAGGTACTTATTGAGTCCAATCAGAGGTATCCGCATTGGCAGAAGCTTGTATATGGGGTATTCATGGCTAGTCGAAAGCTCAAGCAATATTTTCTGGGCCATCCCATCACTATGGTTAGTTCTGCCCCTTTAGGGGATATCATTCAAAATAGAGAAGCCATAGGTTGGGTAGCCAAGTGGGCCATTGAGCTTGGACCCCATGGTTTGAAGTATGTGCCTCGCACGGCTATGAAGTCGCAAGCACTTGTGGATTTTATCAATGATTGGACAGAGTTGCAGATGCCTGAGGAAAAGTTGGATAACACATATTGGACTATTCACTTTGATGGATCCAGATAGTTGGAAGGCTCGGGGGCTGGAGTTGTCTTGACTTCCCCATGAGGTGATAAATTTTCTTATGTTCTCAGGTTGAAGTTCCCTTGTACTAACAATGCAGCTGAGTATGAGGCCTTGCTCCATGGTCTTCAGATGGCTAAGGAGATGAACTTAAGCCGGGTGAGGTGTTTCGGCGACTCAGATATGGTAGCTCAGCAAGTTTCTGGCACTTAGGATTCTAAGGATCCACTCATGGCGGCTTATCGTCGAGAGGTTGATGCTATTGCGGGTCACTTTAAGGGTTATCAAGTTGAACATGTTGATCGCAGGAAAAATGAGGCGGCTGATGCTTTAAGGCAGTTAGGATCTCAGCGTAAGCCGGTACCACCTAACACTTTCCTAGATATTTTGCATAACCCTTCTGTCAAATTACCTACAGAGGAGGATCTTGCTATTCCTGACCCGGAAGCACAGTTGGTGGCGGCTCTTCATGCTATTCCTAATTGGACAGTTCCGTATTTGGCTTATATGACCCGGGGCGAGTTACCTGAGGATGAAACTTTGGCCAGGCAGATAACCCGGCAGTCTAAGTCAATGACTATTGTCAATGGGGAGTTACATCATCGCAGTGTCACAGGGGCGTTTCAATGTTGTGTTTCTCCCGAAGAAGGCTGTGAGATTCTACGAAAGATTCATGAGGGAGATTGTGGTCATCATGCCAGTTCTAAGTCTCTCATCGCTAGGGCTTTCCGTCATGGGTTTTATTGGCTGATGGCTCATGCTGATGCTGAGGATTTAGTCAGTAAATGTGTCGGTTGTCAGAAGTTTTCATGACGAGCTCATGTTCTGGCTCCAGAGTTGAGGATGATTCCAATTTCTTGGCCATTTGTGACCTGGGGGCTTGATATGGTTGGACCCTTCAAAAGGTCCAAAGATAAGAAGACCCACCTTTTGGTGGCGGTTGACAAGTTTACAAAGTGGGTTGAAGCAGAACCGGTTAGCAAGTGTGACGCAGCAACGGCGGTTCAATTCATCAAAAAGGTGATTTTCTGTTTTGGTTTTCCCCCCAACATTATAACTGATAATGGCACTAATTTGTCCAAGGGTGCTATGAAAGAATTTTGTCAACGAGAGCATATTCAACTTGATGTGTCCTCAGTGGGTCACCCCCAGTCCAATGGTCAAGCTGAGCGAGCTAATCAAGAGATTCTGCGAGGCATCAAGCCCCGGCTTATGGTTCCTTTGCAAAGAACGCCGGGTTGTTGGGTGGAGGAGTTACCCTTAGTGTTATGGAGTATCAATACTACCCCAACAGATCTACGGGTTACACACCTTTTTTCATGGTTTATGGAGCAGAGGCGGTTCTCCCTAGTGACATCCGTCATGATTCTCCCCGTGTGGCGGCTTATGTTGAAGCTGACAATCAAAAAGCACCTCAGGATGCACTTGACCTGTTAGATGAGGAGCGTGACCTTGCGGCGGCTCATTCAGCGATTTACCAACAAGATCTGCACCACTATCACAGCCGCCGGGTTAAGACCAGAACCATTCAAGAAGGGGACTTGGTGCTCCGGTTTATCCAGGATCAGACTGATATGCACAAGCTATCCCCACCTTGGGAAGGGCCCTTCATGGTCAGCAAAAATCTGAACAATGGGTCATACTATCTTATCGATGTTCGAGACCACAAGGACTCACGCACATCAGAGGAGGAGACCCGCCGACCGTGGAATATTGCTCACACTTGAGCTACTGGCTCTTGAGATGTACATATTTATATCAGTGTATATTCTATGAGAAATATAATAAAATCAGCACCCCTGATAATTCAGGGCCTCTGTTGTCTTCAAATCTCAGAATCTGAGTCTTTATTGTCATGTCATATGATTACTTTCGCGGCTTGACACCTAGGTTACCGGGACCAAAGAGAGTTTTGTTGCACATCACAACTCAAACATAGGTACCCGGCGAGCACATCTCACGAATATGTCACTTGGGGGCTTCCTATTCAAACGTAGGTGTATTCACCAAAGAGAAGATAGCGTTACTACCCTCTTGACTGGGTTATCTTGTTCAAACATAGGTGTATTCACCAAAGAGGACGTAACCCTTCCGGGTTATCATGCGTGTATGCCAGATGCTTCTCCATCACGTAATCCTGATTGACCCGCCGAACTCTTAACAGTCAATCTTTTAAACAAGACCCTGAACTTGTTAGGGTTAAAACGCCGGTTTGTCATGTGAGGGCATGACTTACGGATAGCAAGGATGAATCCAGGCTATTAAGCCGCCTTCATTGAAACTTGGTTAAACCTGCATGTTTGCATGATGCTACTCTGACCTCGTGTACTCTCGATAAGTCAATCTTTAAACAAAACCCTGAACTTATCCAGGTTAAGACATCGATTGGGTCATGTGAGAGCCAGCTTACGGAAAGCGAGGATACTCCAGTGGCTATCATGCTAGTTTCATTGAAGTTTTATGTTGAGATTTAGTTTTGGAGATTTATAACAGCCTCGTATTTTTTGGATTTTTCTTCATCTTGGATTTATATCATTTCTTTTTCTTACCATATGGTTTTGACAAGTCGGGCCAAGCAGCCTTGTCTATGTCTCATATTTGAGCATCTTCGGATTTTTTATAACCCGCCATGCTGGCAGACTCTAAGTTGCCAGAAAATAATACTCTTGTGTTTAGAGTTATGGCTCTAAAGCTTGGGATGTTACCCCTTATTTACGGCATTGTAAGCCTATAGCATGAGTCCATTAAATATGGCGATGCATTCTCAATCTTTGGGTTGGAAGCCTTTCTGCATGGATTTGATAAGCCGGCAGTCTAAGTAAATACCATAGGTATGGCATTTTATTAACAATTGCATAAACGGTTATACCCGCCCTGGTTATGGGCTATTCGTCCCTAGTGGTTTAATATTGGGTATTGTGACCCGCCTCGCGATAAACCGTCAGGGCACTTGTGATCTATTTGTTTGCAGGATAATGCTAAATCTGATCCGCATAAATCGATGTTATCATAAGCATAAAGTGGTGGTTTTTCAACTGGTGGATCAGCAGTGTTGCGCCAAACAAAAACGTGCACGATGGCACGGCAGATCAAAGTTTCACTAGCCTATTACATGACTCAGTGAGCCAAAAAGATCAAGTGTTTTCAAAAGATCAAATATATGAACCGCCCAGCGAATCAATCTTCTTGGCCTTGACGACTTGAAGCTTCTGGATCATACTTCTCCAGTTCTTCGTCCTCCTCCGCTGTCTGGAAGTTTGGTGATGACCAATCAATGCCACAAAAGGCTTGGAATTCAGCTTCATCGTCGATAAGGTCGGACGGATCAACTTTAGGGGCGAAAGTATGCCTACAGATTGGGGGGATCAGATCCATCACTTTATAAGACAACATGGGCATCTTCTGATTCTCCATATCATAAGCTGGTTGATATCTTAAAAGATCCGTTTCATCAAATATCAGACTGGCCATGGGACGTATTTACTTCACGCAGGTAGAGAAGTCTTTCTTATCAAAGGGAGTGCCGTCTTCTTTCAAGCTTGGATACCCAGTCGCTAGCTCGACTGGGTCTAGCTTTGCTTGCCATGCCTTGGCCCGGCTTAAGGCCGTAATGACACCGGCTCTTGCAAATGACTGCTTCATCTCTTCAATCCTAGCAGGCAGAACAGAAAGTTTTTTCAAGACATCACTCAAAAGAGTGGGTGCTTGATTAGTCGGAGAAATCATGGCCAGCTCGCGCTGAGTTCCAGTGTATAGCTGTTCAACAAGTGTATAAACGGCTTTGAGCTTCACAAGCATTTCTTGACCAAGATTGCTACTCCTGGGACCTGTGTAATAATTATGGATTGATTAGAGACGGTTTGTAACATGCAAGATAAGATTCAATTTTGATGCTGACAAAGTTACTCACCAAAGATAGAAGAAACCATCTGGGATATACGGTGTTTTTAACCGGTAAGCTCAATGGTCACCTCTTGAAGTGCAGCTTCCGCTTTTTCAGCCCGCTGCGTAAGAGCAGTTTTCTCTTCAGCCCAGACAGTTCTTTCAGCATCAAAACTGGTCTTCAGTTTTTCCGACTCATCCAGACTAAATTTTAATTTTGAGTCCGCCTTCCGGGTCTCATATTCTTGATGCTCCAGTTGGGTTTTCACATCAGCCAATTGCGATTGAAGTTGAGCAGTGGCGTCCTGTATATGCACAGATTTAAAATCATATTCATATTTGGGTTACAGAAATAAAGTCCCAAGCCTTTTGCAAGCAACAACGCTCGACACTTGGGGGCTAATGGGTACAGAAAAATTCGTCATACAAAGGCACATATAAACAAGTCCCAAGCACTTTGCAAGCAAGAGCACTTGGGGGCTAATGCATATTGCTCGCGTTTCATTGCTACTTTATAATGACCTGGTGGTGCCGCAAACAACCACAGCCGGCTCATGGGGGCTACTCAAATAAGTTTTCATTTATAAACAATGGTGAACAGTACCAGTTCATTCATGCTGATTAAACCGGCCCTTGGGGGCTACAGTTGCAATGTTAATTGTTAAAATCCCGGTTTAACTCGGATGGTGAAAGCCAGCCTTTGAAGGATTCTACCAAAGATGCTTTTTATACTCATGGCTATTCTAAGTCTACAGCATATTCAATCCTATCATACACAGTAGACTTGGTGGCTGATAGGATATGCATAACTTATTAAAGCAGGAATTCATACCTCATATTTTTGATGCATCTGCTTCACCATATCAATTTCAAGGTCGCGGCTGGTATGCACTTTGTTGAGATAACCAGAGAGTACTTCACTAATACTCAATTGAGAATAGTTGGCGATGTCAAATCTCACTTTTTGCCTTTCAATAATTTCTTCTTTGGCGGAGTGCTTGGCCAAGACAGTAGGCTTTCCCGGCTCTTTGAAGCAGGTGCCAGTGATCACAACATCGTCGGCATGTGTTTCTGACGGTTTAATTGGGCTTGATGATTCAGTGTTCAAAGGATTGATGTTGGTGTGGTCACTTGAGAGGTCAGGAATTTCTGGTGGAACATCATGGACAGGCTCTTCTAGTTGTGGCACGGAGGTGTCAAACGCTGGAATTTGTGGCTCCGGTTCATGGACTTTGGGGTCTTTAGCCGGCTTGATCACCTTTGCCTTCTTGCTAGGCTTTGCTTTTCCACAACATGGGTTATGAGAGGTCAGTACAAGTATAAGAGCATAAGGAGGTAGAAAATAAAAAGTAATTGTTGTTACCCAGGGGCAGTTTTGAAAGCCGACAGCTGGGTATGTGATGAGTCGTCGGAAGAGGAGCGAGAATCCTCCTGATAGTTTGAATCGGAAGAATTAAGTGGCTGGCGAATGAGACCCGCCAGAGGATAAAAAGAGTTTAAATTTGGAAGGACCTCATTTCGGCGTTTCCGCGGAGCTGGAGTATTTGGTAAACCACAGGATAATTCTTCACCTCCGCTGGTCCGAGTTTGTCGCCAGTTCTCATGCTGCTGTTGCTTCAAAAGAAAGTGAGGATCCAAATGAGCTAAGGGGTGTGAAAAGCTTACTTTCCGGGTTACCCGTCGAATTTTCTGTCTTGGCAAAGGCGCCGAGTCGGAGGAAATAATGTTACCTCTTCTTCGACCGCTTGATTGGCCCCCGTGTCATCCTGATGATAATCAGTGTCAATAAGATAGTTGAAAAAGGAGCCTAGGGAATCAAGGGATACCTCCGACTCAGAGCTGTCATCCGGTTCAAACATTTCGGAAGCGCTTAGTTTCTTCTTATTCTTCTTGACGGCTCTCTTGGCGGCTTTCGATTTGGCCCTCGCTTTCTTGGCAGCTTCATGGTCATATTCCTTATTCCAAAAATCGGATTCAGCTTGTGAAAGTCATCAAAGTTGAGTTAATAGAATATTTGAATGATAAGGTAAAGTAAGAAATTTAGAGACTCACATCTGGTGGCGGGTTAAGTTTGCAGAAAGGGTTCAATCCCACTTTGCTGCAGCTTTCCAGGCTCTCATTCAGAAGGGTCTTTGTCATTTCATTGATTGCATCATCAGTTAAACACACGGAGCTGTGGTGCAGTGGATCTTTTGCACCACCCGTATAAGTGCACATTAAGCCGGATCGGCCGCTCAAGGGTATGATTCGCCAAGAAACCCAACACCGAACCAAGTCAATACCGGTTTAACCCATTTCCCAGCAGGGCCTTCACCTTTGCAATAGTGGGTGCAAGCTTTGCACGTTCAATAGTGGTAAGTTTTTCGGGAAGATGATGCTCTGGGTCTAGCCGCTGGACACGATAACCCGGCAGTGGATTTTCATCAGCCGGAGAAGTATCTTTACAATATAACCATGTTTGGTTCCAATCTTTGAGGTGACTCGGCAGGCGAGCATAGGGGAAGATAACATCTCTTCTTCCTTGAATTGAGACCCCGCCAAGTTCTAAGCTAGGTGCATTGGTAAATTCGTTCTGCCAGTTCAGATAAAAATATTCGCTGAAGAGTTCAACACTGGGTTCCTCTTGAAGGTATAATTCACAGAAGACTTGAAAATACAGATGTTTGACACGGATTTTGGCCCGGTGTCTTGAGGATGCAGTTGAAAGAAGTGCAGAACGTCTTGGAAAAATTTAGATCCGTGAGGTGAGAAGCCCCGGTTCATATGATCAGTAAAAACAATGATCTCACCATCCCGCGGCTGAGGTTTTTTCTCATTTGGCTTGGGAGCGCGCCAATGCATGATGTCTTTTGCTGGTAAAAAGCCGATTTTGACAAAGTACTTGAGCGTGTTTTCGATGACAATTGAAGGAACCCAGTTGCAGAAGTGACTGTCTTCGTCATTGTGAAGGAAGAAGCCTAAAAGAAAGAAAATTTGCCGGTTTAAGTTGTTTCGTTAAGCCGGAAGTGAACGCTGCAGTATATATTCATATTGGCGGCTTAAATGGGGCCTAATGACATATGACTAATTATAATGGTGATGTAAGACGCCATGACAACAATGGTATTCAAGATCTATCAAGAGTGAATTCTACTAAGTGTTGAAACAAACAGGTTTCACAGATTGATGCTATGATTTCGGATCTGTGACACTTCAGATAATGGAAAATATTTTCAACCTAAATTCGGTGCTCGAGCAGTTCATATGTTCAGATTGATTTTTCTTACGCAAAGGAGATGGTCTAATAACAAAGACAAGTATCACGATTGCCGCCGTGCAGGAGAAGTGCTAAGTTTGAATCAAAGTTACAAGCTACAGTGAAGAACAAGGATGAACTCTGATGAACTTGTAGGAAACCCTAATGAGATCTAGAGGAAAGGGAAGGAGGAAAACTTACCTGAGCTGTTAAGTGGCGGAGGCGCGGGACCAAACTCTGGATAGATCAGGTTGATGCAGCGGCCGATGTCGAGGTAGTAGCTGAGGTCGAGGACGGCGGTGGAGCTCGGGTGCTGGAGTAATGCCAGGAAGAAGAAAGGGATGAAGTGGCAAGGGAGGAAAAAGAAAGGGACCCCTGGCCCTATTTATAAGGCTAGAAGTATAAGTGGCATGCACGGGAATCGAGGAGACCAAAAAATGGATACGTAACGACAAAAACACCTCGATTTTTGAAGGTTCATTAAAAAGGAAGATTTATTAAGATTTGGGCTTTGTGTAATATTAATGACAGGTGACATCACGGTGGGTTACTGCAATTCCAGGAGATGACGTCATGGCGGGTTACAAGACCTTGCAAGGATAAATGAAGAAAGATTTTTTCTAAGTGTTGAAGATTGACATGAACAAGTTCAAATCAACCTGGGGCCTAACGTTGGGGATATGACTATTGGGTATGACCCGCCCAGGAGGGGCCGGGTTACACCGGTGGTGTTTCATCAAAACAAAGCCCATGAAGATGTAGAAGATGGCAATTCATGAAGGAGACTTATTAGGGGCCCAAAGCCCAGAGGCGGCTTAAGGCCCATAAGTGTAAACCTCCATGTATGTATGACTTGGGTTGTAAGGTACGTATAGTTAGTCACCGAGCCGGACACGTTTGTGTATGAGCCGGCCGAGACTCCATGAGCTGCGGGGTGTCAATCTGTGTATATAAAGGGATGACCCGGCGGCGGTTTAGGGCAAGAGACAACAGATCGAAAGCTAGGTCAAACGTATTCGCTCCTTGGTAATCGAAACATCAGCAATACCGCCTCAAACTAGATTAGGCCTTTACCTTCACTGCAAGGGACCGAACTAGTATAAACTCCTTGTGTCCTTTTTCTCGTTTAACCCCTTTAAGCTAACCCTGTTGGGATGGCTCCATGACTAAGTCCTTCTGCTAGGACATCTGCCGTGACAATTCCACGACATAATGTCCTAAACATTTTTGTTTCATATAGAGGAATATACCTGTATATAGATAGTAGCCCCCGAGGCTCTGTCTGGTTTGAAAGAAACCGGATAGAGGATCCACATAGTATTCCGAGAGTTAACATACTACTCTGTTGTTGCAACAGGCTTTCGCCCAGGCCGCAAAAGTTTCTGAACTCAATCGGAAGCTTTAGGTGGCCGATGAAGAAATCGACCGCATTAACAAGCGGTTCGACGAGACGCAAGGTAAATGTTTAAAAGCTTTACTTGTATATCAAAAGTGATATATATGTTTAGAGGTTAACTCATCTAGTGCTTTGATTATGAGCATAGTTGGTGCAGCCGAGGTCGAGACCCTTAAAGGCGCCCTTGCCCAAGCCAAGAAAGATGCGAAGGCAAACAAGGCAGCCGCTGACTAAGCGGCTGCAGAACTGAAGACCGAGCAGGCTACCCGCCTCCAACATGAAGCTCGGGTGGTCGAAGTCGAGTAGGAGCTGAGGGATGCCATCAGCAAATGCGAGGCTTTGGAGAGGAAGACTTCGGCCCAATCGTCCGAACTCGCCAAAGCTCTCCAAGAGGCTAAAGAGGCGCGGGTCGAGTCCCGGATTGCTCGCGAAGATATCCGTCAGGCAAGGCAGATAGCGGCTAGTAAGGCCTTTCTTTTGCATAGTATTTTTGGAGGTCAAAGATATGCTTTGCTCACTCGAGTGTGGAGTTCTCCAAATGCGTTTGTGGATCTTCCAAGGAGTGCCACCGATGCCGCACAGTTCTTCCGAGCCCAAGAGGGGAACTCGACCGAGAAGCTGTTCTGGTCGCAGTTTCTTGCGCCGGAGCACCTGACGACCCTGAACGACCAGCTGAAGCAGCTGATGGAGCTTCATAGGCTGGCCGGTTTGGCCATGAAGGATCTAATAGTCTAGCTTTGGCCGGCTGAACCAATTCCCAGTAGCTACTTCGGTTTGGTGAAGCGGCTCGTCGACGGGCTGCCTCAGATTGATGCTGTGAAGTGCTCGGCCTGCATAGAAGGTGCCCAGATGGCCTTCGCCCATGTCAAGATGCAATGGGAAAAGGTGAAGGCCACCGATGTGGCGACCGCAGGCCCGCTCGAAGGCAAAGATCATCGGAAGCCGGAGAGATACTTCGACGACGTCCTGGAAGGGACCCGAATAGTAGAGGGCCAATGTTCTAAGGACGTCATATTTGAGTAGATGTATTCAGGCTGTAAAAACTATGTTATGAACCCATGCTTGTAATATATCTATGTGTTGCGCCTTTTGTTTCAAGCGATGTTTCCTCCTATGCGGCCGTTTTGAAGGAAATATGCCCTAGAGGGAATAATAAAGTTGTTATTTATATTTCCTTATATCATGATAAATGTTTATTATTCATGCTAGAATTGTATTTACCAGAAACTTGATACATGTGTGAATACATAGACAATACATAGTGTCCCTAGTATGCCTCTACTAGACTAGCTCGTTAATCAAAGATGGTTAAGTTTCCTAACCATAGACATGTTTTGTCATTTGATGAACGGGATCACATCATTAGGAGAATGATGTGACTGGAAACAACCCATCCGTTAGCTTAGCATAATGATCGTTAAGTTTTATGTCTATTGCTTTCTTCATGACTTATACATATTCCTTTGACTATGAGATTATGCAACTTCCGAATACCGGAGGAATACCTTGTGTGCTATCAAATGTCACAACGTAACTGGGTGATCATAAAGATGCTCTACAGGTATCTCTGAAGGTGTTTGTTGGGTTGGCATAGATCAAGATTAGGATTTGTCACTCCAAGTATGGGAGAGGTATCTCTGGGCCATCTCGGTAATGCACATCATGATAAGCCTTGCAAGCAATATGATTAATGAGTTAGTTACGGGATGATGCATTACGGAACGAGTAAAGAGACTTGTCGGTAACGAGATTGAACTAGGTATGAAGATACCAACGATCGAGGAAAAGTAACATACCGATGACAAAGGGAAGGGAATGACGTATGTTGTCATTGCGGTTTGAATGATAAAGATATTCGTAGAATATGTAGGAACCAATATGAGCATCCAGGTTCCGCTGTTGACCGGAGATGTGTCTCGGTCATGTCTACATAGTTCTCGAGCCCGTAGGGTCCGTATGCTTAACATTCAATGACGAGTTATGTGTTTTGGTGACCGAAGATTGTTCAGAGTCCTGGATGAGATCACGGACATGACGAGGAGTCTCGAAATGGTCGAGAGGTAAAGATTGATATATTGGATGATAGTATTCAGACACCAGAAGTGTTTCAGAGTGTATCACATATGTATCGGAGTACCGAGGGGGGGGGGTTACCAGAACCCCCCTGGGGGAAGATATGGACCCTATGGGCCATAGGAGGGAGGCAAGGCAGCCCACAAAGGTGCCCCCCCCAGGGAGGAGTCCGAATTGGACTAGGGGAGGGGGCACGGCCCCCTTTCCTTCTCCTTCTCCCTCTCCTTCTCCCTTTCCCCCTTCGATAAAAGGAAGGGGGGCGAATTGGACTAGGAGTCCGAGTGGGACTCCCCCCACTTAGCGCGCCCCTAGGCTGGCCTCCTCCCCTCTCCCTCCTTTATATACGGGGGCGGGGGGGCACCTGTAAGACACATCAATTGTTCTTAGCCGTGTGCAGTGCCCCCATCCACCGTTTACTCCTCCAGTCATATGGTCGTAGTGCTTAGGCAAAGCCCTGCGCGGATCACTTCACCATCACCGTCACCACGTCGTCGTGCTGACGAAACTCTACCTCGACACTTTGCTGGATCAAGAGTTCGAGGGACGTCATCAACCTAAACATGTGCAGAACTCGGAGGTGCCCTACGTTCGGTGCTTGATTCATTGAATCGAGAAGACGTTCGACTACATCAACCGTGTTAAGCTAATGCATCCACTTTAGGTCTATGAGGGTACGTGGACACACTCTCCCCCTCTCGTTGATATGCATCTCCTAGATAGATCTTGCGTGATCGTAGGAAGTTTTTTGAAAGTGCATGCTACGTTCCCCAACAGTGGCATCCGAGCCAGGTCTATGCGTAGATGATATGCACGAGTAGAACACAAAGAGTTGTGGGCGATCATAGTCATACTACTTACCACCAACGTCTTATTTTGATTCGGCGGTATTATTGGATGAAGTGGCCCGGACCAACCTTACATGACCACGTTCATGAGACCGGTTCCACCGACAGACATGCAACTTGTTTTGCATAAAGGTGGCTAGCGGGTGTCTATTACTCCAACTTCAGTTGAATCGAATTTGACTACGGTGGTCCTTGTTGAAGGTTAAAACAACAAACTTGACAAAACATCGTTGTGTTTTTGATGCGTAGGTAAGAATGGTTCTTACTAGAAGCCCGTAGCAGCCACGTAAAACTTGCAACAACAAAGTAGAGGACGTCTAACTTGTTTTTGCAGGGCATGTTGTGATGTAATATGGTCAAGATATGATGTGATATACGTTACTGTATGAGATGTTACTGTATGAGATGATCATGTTTTGTAAAAGTTATCAGCAACTGGCAGGAGCATTATGGTAGTCACTTTATTGTATGAAATGCAATCGCCATGTAATTGATTTACTTTATCACTATGCGTTAGCGATAGTTGTAGAAGTAATAGTTGGCGAGATGACAACGACGCTACGATAGAGATCATGGTGTCAAGCTGGTGACGATGGAGATCATGACGGTGCTTTGGAGATGGAGATCAAAGGCACAAGATAATGATGGCCATATCATGTCACATATTTTGATTGCATGTGATGTTTATCTTTTAGGGATCTTATTTTGCTTAGTACAACGGTAGCATTATAAGATGATCTGTAGATCGAAAGTATGTCTAGAAGGGGGGTGATTAGACTACTTGACCAAATAAAAATCTAGCCTTTTCCCAATTTTAAGTCTTGGCAGATTTTAGCAACTTAGCATAAGTCAAGCAATCAACCTACACATGCAATTCTAAGAGTATAGCAGCGGAATGTACATCATTGCATATGAAGGTAAAGGGGATGAGTTTGCAGGGAGCAAATGCAATGTGGACATGGAGATTTTTGGCATGGTTCTGATAGGTGGTGCTATCATACATCCACGTTGATGAAGACTTCAACCCATGAAGGGTAACGGTTGCGCGAGTCCACAGAGGGCTCCACCCATGAAGGGTCCACGAAGAAGCAACCTTGTCTATCCCACCATGGCCATCGCCCACGAAGGACTTGCCTCACTTGGGTAGATCTTCACGAAGTAGGCGATCTCATTGCCCTTACAATCTCCTTGGTTCAACTCCACAATCTTGACGGAGGCTCCCAAGTGACACCTAACCAATCTAGGAGACACCACTCTCCAAAAGGTAATAGATGGTGTGTTGATGATGAACTCCTTGCTCTTGTGCTTTGAATGATAGTCTCCCCAACACTCAACTCTCTCTCACATATTTGGATATGGTGGAAAGATGATTTGAGTGGAAAGCAACTTGGGGAAGGCTAGAGATCAACATTCTTGTGGTTGGATTGGAATGTCTTGGTCTGAAGACATGAGTAGGTGGTTCTCTCTCAGAAAATGAGTAGTGGAAGTGTAGGCACATTCTGGTAGCTCTCTCCATGAATGGAGGAAGGGTGGAGAGGTATATATAGCCTCCACACAAAATCTAACCGTTATACAAAATTTACCAAACTCGATGGGACCGAATAGTGAAACTCGGTTAGACCGATTCAGTTCAAAATGTGAACGTTAGGATTTTTGGCGGGACCGACATGATCAACTCGGTGGGACCGATATGTTAGGGTTAGGGCATAACTTGATCTCGGTGAGACCAATCACATGAACTCGGTGAGACCGATTTCAGTAATAGGCAAATAGAGAGTTAGTCAGGCAAACTCGGTGGGACCGATCGCTCATTTTAGTGAGACCAAAACGTTATGAAAGGGAAACAGAGAGTTTGCATTGCGAACTCGGTGGGACTGATTGCTCATCTGGTTAGACCGAAACGTTACGAAAGGAAACAGAGAGTTTGCAATCCCATCTCGGTGAGATCGAGATCCCTATCGGTGAGACCGAACTGATTAGGGTTTCTGGCAGTGGCTATGTCAAATGAACTCGGTGGCGCCGGATAGATCAACTCAGTGGGGCCGAGTTTGACTTTAGGTTTAGGATATATGTGGAAATGAGAAAGTGGTTGAGGGATTTTGGAGCATATCACTAAGCATTTTGAGCAAGCAAGCCATTAAGCAACATCTCATCCCCTTTAATAGTATTGGCTTTTCCTATGGACTCAATGTGATCTTGGATCACTAAAATGAAAATGTAGAGTCTTAAGCTTTTGCCAATATGTGTCCTTAGCATTTTGAGGGGTCCACATCTCTAGTCCATGCCATGCCAATCATTCAACTTTCTGAAATGATCATCTTGAAAGAGTATTAGTTCAATGAGCTATATGTTGTTAAGAATTACCAAAACCACCCAGGGATTAGTTGCACTTTCAATCTCCCCCTTTTTGGTAATTTATGACAACATATAGATCAAAGCTTCAACAAATGATAATAAGAATGAAATACATCGTCGCTTTGAGAAGTATGTGATAAGAAAGAGCTCCCCCTAAATTTGTGCATTATTTAAAATTTGGTTTTGAATGCAAATGCACAATCAATTAGGATCATAGGTTACTCTTCCATGTCACATACATCTTGGTGGAGCGCTCAAAATGATAGAATATGAAATATACACTCATCACCAAGACAAAGTGTGAATGATCATACATGAGAGATAGAGAATGTCATCATCCAAGAACAGACATTATAGTATGATATGATCAAGCACATGACCATACATGTATCTCACACACACAAACATACAGTATCAACCAAACAAGCAAACAATTAAGTAGCAAGATATAGGAAAAAGAAGCAAAGCTCACATTCTCTTGAAGCTTGTGATCTATACACTTTCTCCCCCTTTGGCAACAAGTTACCAAAAAGCTCGAAAATGCATAGTGCTATGCGGCTCTCTAAGCTTGATCTTCAGGAGCGCCGGAGTGCGAAGATGGCATGGAGAGGAGTCCCGCAACAAATGCATCTGGAGAGGTTGTAGGAGCTGGTGGAGTTGCAACTGGAGGGTGAAAGTGCTAGTATCGACTAGAGGGGGGGGGTGAATAGGCGATTTTTATGAAAGTCTTCAACCCATGGGAGTATCAAAGACAAACAACATAAATGAACCTATAGATATGCAGCGGAAAATAAACTACACTAAGCAAGCCATAGTCAAGTATGCAATAACGTGAGAGTACGAAGACTAATAGCAGCTAGGTAGTAAGGATTAGGATGGAAGATGGTATGAAGCCAAACAACAATAGTAGTCAAGTAATGAAGTCAAACAGGTACGACAAATAGGCAATGAATTCACGAAGACAAACTCTAAGTAAAGGGAGGGAGAGGATAGAACCAGTCACTTGTTGAGGACACGGGATTTGTTGGACCAGTTCCAGTTGCTGTGACAACTGTACGTCTGGTTAGGGAGGTTGAGATTCAACTCAGAAGACCGCGTCTTCACCTTATTCCCCTTGAGCTAAGGACACACAGTCCTCGCCCAATTACTCTGGTAAGTCTTCAAGGTAGACTTCCAAACCTTCACAGACTTTGTTCACCGGCGATCCACAATGACTCTTGGATGCTCAGAACGCGACGCCTAACCGGCTGGAGGATTCACAGTCCTCAAGTGTAATAAGTCTTCAGGTTACGCAGACAGAAAGACTTCAGTGATGCCTAACACTCTTTGGCTCTGGGTGTTTGGGCTTTGTCCTCGCAAGGATTTCTCTCTCTCAAAGGCTTCGAGGTGGGTTGCTCTCAAACGACAAAAGCCGTGCACTAACTCTGAGCAGCCACCGATTTATGGTGTAGGGGGTGGGCTATTTATAGCCACTAGGCAACCCGACCTGATATGTCCGAAATGACCTTGGGTCACTAAGGAACTGACACGTGTTCCAACGGTCAGATTTCAAACACACACGACAACTTTACTTGGGCTACAAGCAAAGCTGTCTTATCCAGCTCTGGATAAGATTTGCTCTCATTGTCTTCGCTCGAAGACATAGGATTTGGGTTGAGCATCACTTCAGTCATTCTGACTTTGTTCACTTGGACCCCACTTAACAGTACGGTGGTTCCTATGACTCAACAAAGAAGAAAAAGAAACAACGAGACGACTAAGTCTTCGCGCTCCATAGTCTTCACTCAATGTCTTCTCATGTCACAGTCTTCAATATGAATATCTTCATATACCACCATTGTCGTAAATGTCTTCATACATTTTTAGGGGTCATCTCCGGTAGGTAAACCGAATCAATGAGGGACTACTACCTGTGTTATCCTGCAATTCTCACAAACACATTAGTCCCTCAACCAGATTTGTCGTCAATACTCCAAAACCAACTAGGGGTGGCACTAGATGTGTCGGTGGGAAACGACACCTATGGGATCACAAGAATCCCTACTACGGTTGAGGGGCGCGGGGGTCGTGAGAAGAGCGGATCAAACAGGCAGCACACGGTTCGTTTATCCAGGTTCGGGCCGCGAGGATGCATAAAACCCTACTCGTGCTTTGGTGGATTGTATATCTATGTTCTTGAGCTAGCTATGGGGCGTGAGGAGCTCCAAAAAGCCGAATCCTCCTCCTGGTCGCCTCGGGCCTCCTTTTATAGGAAAGGGGCTGCCACAGTGGCACACAGGAGGTGGAAAGGGTACAGTAATGCGAGTTTATCCCTCGCATTACATGACAAGGCACATTTAATGCGCCCCGCTTAGGTGTCCTTGCTTTATCGGGGGTGGGGGAGAGCCCCGTCCTGTCCGTCGCCGCTCCCTCTAGTTTTGACACGCGCCCTGGCCAGCGGTGCTTGTGGTGCCATGTAGGCAGGCACGCAGCTGAGGTGGGTCTCTACGAAGATCTGCACGCCGCCACGCAGGTGCCTGCCCAACTGGTTGGGTCGGCAGCTGCATGCGAACGATGGTGGAGGCGCGACTGGTGCGGGCCTGATGGTAGCCCCACGAGTGTCCTTGGCAAGGGCCTTGCTGGGGCCCCGGCAAGGGTCTTACCGTGGCGCTTGCTGTCATCCCCGGCAAGGCTCTTGCCGGGGGCCTTGTGGTCCTCCTTGGCTGGGATCCCGCCAAGGATCATCATCTTCTTAAGTGGGTATCTGGTCTTGAATGTCTTCACAAAGATCTGCATGCCACCACGGGGATGTCTCCCGAATCCTTGCCCCATGGGGGCAGTGGACTCAAGGGCGACCTCGCTCCGTAGGTGTGGGGCAAGCTGCCATGGCAAGGATCTTGCCAGGCTAACTAAAGCTGCCCCCGGGCAAGGATTTTGCCGGGGGGGGGGTCTGCTTCGTTCCCCCTGCTGTTTGTGGTCTTGGTCTTGGCGTCGTTCTGCTCCTCTTCGGCTTCGGCCTTACCTTGGTTTCACCTCCCTTGCCGTGCTCGGTGCGGCGGCGTCCGTGGCTCAGACTGCCCGTGCACAGTCATAGGGGTACAAAAAGTGTACCTCTCTTTTTGTACACCGACAGGAGCCCCCGGGCCTGGGCCACACATAAGCGCCACGCGTCGTTGGGCCAGGCCCAAGAACGGTGCGCGGGCAGGCGTGGCAGTTTTTACCGCGGCAAGTTTCTTCGCGCGCTGCGTTTCCCATGCGCCCCACGCGTGGCACGTCGTGGGGAGGCGTGCGTGACGTGGGCGGCATGCGTGGGGCTGAGCTCTGCACGCGTGTGTCACGTCGTAGTAAAAGGGGGCGGTTCACGCCTTCCCCATAAACGGAGGGAGGCGTGGAGGCGCGGCCCATTTACTGGACGGGGCCGAGGCGCGGTTTTCAAGGCGTCCACTCCCTTTGATCACGGGGTGGGGAGAAGTCGCCTCACCCGTCGCCTCGGTCCTGCACGCTCGCCACGCGGCGCCCATGCGCTTGGGGTGGCAGTCGGTGGAGGCGGGAAACCAGGCCGTCGCGGGCTGGGGCAGCGGGTCGGTCCCAGTTCCCTGCGCCATCCATGTCTTTATTGGCAGAACGGGGCGGCCGAGCCCCCACCCCATCCCTTTATAAAGAGGGGGAGGGGGCTGGCGTCCTGCATTCCTCCATCTCATTTCTTCTTCAGCTTCCGCTCCCCTCCCTCCCATTCGCCATGGAGAGAGGGAACCCTGGTCCTTCAACGGTGGCGACACAAGTTGCCGCTAGACAACGCGTTCCTCCTTCACCTGCACCCGTGGTGGCAGAGCCAGCCGCAAGGGGAAGGGGGAGGGGCGAGGGCGTGGGCGAGGCCGAGGCGCTCGGGGAAGAGGAGGACGGGGAGGTGCGCCGGCCTCGCCTCCGCTAGCAGCTCCTCCCCCCATGGAGGGCCACGTTGGGGACGACCCTTGTGAGTTCTTCGTCAGGCTGCGCCGGCCACCTCGCCGTCGCCTTCATCTCCCGACCCCATTTGCTCGGGAGATGGAGTTGGATCCGCCGGAATCACTGCGGCTGCACATGAGGGCTGTGGGATCAGCGGTACGCGGGTTCGCGTTGATTTCCTAGCCCCTCATGTGATGTATCTTCGTCGAGGATGGAAGACGTTTGCTCACATCCACTGCCTGACGGAGGGGCTCACCCTCCATTTCAAGCTGATGGAGGGCGGCCTCCTCTCCGTCAAGGTCTTCGGGCTCTTCGGGACCCGGGCAAGGTGTTGCGTGGAGAGCTCTTCCGATAGCGAAGACTCCTCCTCGGGTGGAAGTGGCAAGGAGGACAGCGGCAGCGATGACGAGGGTAGCGGGCGGCAGGATGACGGGTCCGACTAGGCGTCGGGCGCCGCCTCATGCAGCACCGGCGACCCCATCATCCGTGTCGCCGGCTTCCTGAACTTCTCGGGGTCGTCTCCTTGGGCGGCTGGTGTTGGGAGGTTGCGGAATAGGAAGAGGGCGAGCGGCAAGGCCGTCAACTCGGAGTACGCGGGCATAACGCCTTCGACGCATGCTGACGTCCTACCGCCTCGTCTTTGAGCTCTGCCTCCGGCGCCGCCATCACCATCTAACCTCCGGACGGCCACCGAGATGTTCTCTTGGTGTCTTCTACCACCCGTAGCTCGCCTAGGCGCCCCTTTTGCCCTATTCGCCTCCTTGACCTGCCTCCTGAGGAGAGAGACAAGAAGGGGATTATGGGCACCTTATCTCTTTTTAGTTTGTAAGCCTTTGGGCCTTAGCTGAATTTAAAACTTGTAATCCCATCATTCATGTTTTTCATTCCTTATGGACTGTACCTGAATGGAATGTTTTTAATGAAAAAGGGATGTTTGCCGGGTCATTTGTTCGCGGGTAGAACCCACGGCAAGGAGCGAATCCTTGATATCTTTAAGATAAACATTTCCTTGCCCGGCAACAGGCCTTGCCGTCTCCTCACCTTACTCGACCTTTCTCACGCCCTTGGCGGAGGCAGGGATGAGGCGGGTTCAGGCTCCTCGTTTCATCCTTTTGCTGCCGTGACCACGACCAAACCTGGCCCCAGGAACGAGCCCTAGGGCCTAGAATTAGGGAGTACGGTAGTTTTTAGGAAAAACGAGGTTTCACATACCTCAGTACATAAGGGAATGCATGATAAGGGATGAAGAACTTATTTGAAGCTGTAGCCCCCGGCAACTTTGGTTTGCCGTGGGTGAACCTTTGCTCTTGCAGCCCTCGGTAATACTGGCTTGCCGGGGGTCTAGATGCTGGTCCGTCCTTCTCCTCTTTTTCATCCTTAAGTGGTCCGGCAAGGATATGTTTGAGTCCTGCGAACCAAAGAAGACGAAAGAACGACAAAGGGACGCACACTCGACCTCCAAGCTAGGGGTTAGTCACCGCTAAGCACTATCAACTCTAACCAAGGACGAGACTCGACCTAGCATGCATGCTATAACTTAGGGCACCAGCGCCTCATTTATTTATGCTCAGGGTCTGCGCCTGGCTTTGTACAAAGGGTTACTTGCATCATCGGCAATGCTTGTACAAAAGGTGTCTTGCCGGGGGGCCCGGCAAGCCGCACCTTACGGGTAAAACTTGCGAAGATGCTCAATGTTCCAGGAGTTACTCACCGGAACGGCATCTTCGGTCTCCAGGCGGACTGCGCCGGGCCTGGTGACTCGTATTACCCGATAAGGGCCTTCCCACTTTGGCGTCAACTTGTTGGAATTCTTGCCCGATTGAACGCGCCGAAGGACAAGGTTGCCTTTCTCAAGGCTTCGGGCATGAACCTTGCGGCTATGGTAGCGGCGCAAGGCTTGCTAGTAGCGTGCTACTCTCACAGCCGCCCGAAGATGATCTTCCTCAAGGAGCAGTGCGTCATCTTGCCGCAGTTGCTCTTGCTCAAGCTCATCATAAGCGAGCACTCGAGGTGACCCGTATATGAGTTCGGTGGGGATAACTGCTTCTGCCCCGTATACTAGGGCAAAGGGTGTCTGGCCGGTGGCTCGATTTGGTGTCGTCCTGATTGACCAAAGAACCGTTGGCAACTCATCAATCCAGCGCCTTCCGCTCTTGTGCAGCCTGTCAAAGGTCTTGGTCCTTAAGCCTCGCAACACTTCAGCATTTTCCCTCTCAGCTTGTCCGGTGCTTCATGGGTGAGCAACGGAAGCGAAGCAGACTTCGCTGCCGAGGTCTTGAGTATATTGCATGAAGGTGCGGCTTGTGAATTGTGTGCCATTGTCGGTGATGACCCTGTTGGGTACACCGAAACGGCACACTAGCCCCTTGAAGAACTTGACGGCCGACTGAGCTGTGACCTTCCTCACTGCCTCCACTTCTGGCCACTTTGTGAACTTGTCGATTGCAACGTACAAGTACTCAAAGCCCCCGACAGCGCGGGGGAAAGGGCCCAGTATGTCGAGCCCCCAGATCGAGAAGGGCCAGGAGAGAGGAATGGTTTGAAGGGCTTGAGCTGGCTGATGAAGCTTTCTCGAATGGAACTGACACGCTTCACACCTGGTGACGAGTGTCATTGCATCCTGGAGGGCGGTGGGCCAGAAGAAACCTTGCCGGAATGCTTTGCCGGCAAGGGCTCTTGACCCGATGTGGGATCCACATATGCCTCCGTGTATCTTCGCCAATAGCTCCAGTCCTTCCTCTCAAGGGATACACTTCAATTTCACACCGTTCGATCTCTTCCTATATAGGACGTCATCGACGAACTGGTACATGGCAGAGCGACGGGCTACTTTTTCCGCTTCTTCCTGCTCCTCAGGAAGTTCCCCTGTCTGGAGGGATCGGACGGTATGCTGTGCCCACGCTGGAGCCTGGGGCTCGACGGCGAGGACTAAAGGCATTTCCTCTACTATAGGAGCGGCTGTATCGACGGCAAGAGCTTGATGCCCCGCCGGAGCTAGCCGTCCCGTGGCCGGCTCAGTGTCCTCGGCAACATCCTTGCCGGTGGCTCCGGGGAGCTCGGCGGGAAAGTACTTGCCGGGCCCTGATTTCCTCCTCTTGTTCTGCTCTGTTGATGGATCAACGGATGGCTGAGTTAGCTGAAGCACAAAGGTACCTGGTTCCACAGGTAGCTTGAGGGCAGCGCGCTTCGACAGGTAATCGGCGATATCGTTCTCTGCACAGGGAACGTGTTCAGCCTGTATACCGTCAAAACGCTCTTCCAGCTTTCTCACTTCATCAACGTAGGCCTTCATCAACGGGCTCTGGTAATCCTTATTGACTTGCTTGACAACAAGCTGCAAGTCGCCCCTGACAATGAGCTTTTTGATTCCGAGGTCCGCCGCGATCCTAAGACCGGCAAGCAGCCCTTCGTACTCTGTCATGTTATTTGTTGACACCTCCCTAGGGAAGTGTGTCTGGATCACGTACTTGAGGTGATCTCCGGTGGGGGCGACGAGCAGTACGCCAGCCCCGGCACCTTGTAGGGAGAAAGCCCCATCAAAGTACATAATCCATTTGCAACTTGCCTCCTTGCCGGGGAGAGCAGTCTCTTGGGCTTCTTCATCAGGTGTTGCGGTCCACTCTGCAATGAAATCCGCCAGGACTCGGCTCTGGATCGTCGAAGTACTTTCAAACTTGAGGCCAAAGCTGGACAGCTCCAGTGCCCATTCCACAATCCTCCGCGTCGCATCCGGGTTGTGCAGTATCCGTTGTAGAGGGAGGCGAGTGACGATAGTGATCTCGTGTGCCTGGAAGTAGTGACACAGCTTCCTCGAGGCCATGAGGAGGCCGAAGAGCAGTTTTTGCACGCCAGAGTACCTCGACCTAGCCCCCTGCAAGAGGGAGCTAACAAAGTAGATCGGGTGCTGCATCATTTTCTTCTTTGGCGGCACTTTGACTGGCTGTGTCGTCTCCGCATTGGTGGCGTCGGGCTCTATCGCTGCCATTAGCTCGTCGTCAACCTCTCTCTGCGCCACTAGTGCGGCGCTGACCACCTGGCTCGTTGCCGCTAGGTATAGTAGCAACGGCTCCAGGGGCCTGGGCGCAACTAGTGTTGGCGCGGAGGAGAGGTATTTCTTCAAATCTTGCAATGCTGCTTCGGATTCTGGCGTCCACTCCACCGGGCCCGCCTTTTTCAGGATCTTGAAAAAGGGAAGGGCGCGCTCGGCAGACTTGGATATGAACCTGCCCATGGCAGCAACACAACCAGCAAGCCGGCGCACATCCTTGATTCGCTTGGGTGCGTCAATCTGCTCTATAGCTTTGATCTTGTCCGGATTGGCCTCTATCCCACGCTGTGACACAAAGAACCCGAGAAGCTTGCCGGACGGGACGCCAAAGACACACTTCTCAGGGTTCAGCTTGAGGTTGATCTTGCGCATGTTTGCAAATGTCTCCCACAAATCTGATATGAGGGTTGCCTTGTCCTTGGTTTTGACCACTATGTCATCCATATAGGCTTCCATATTTCTATGGAGCTGGGGTTCAAAACCAATCTGGACTGCCCTCGCAAATGTCGAACCAGCTCCCTTCAACCCAAAAGGCATTCGCATGAAACAATACGTACCACATGGGGTGATGAACGCTGTTTTCTCTTCGTCTTCTTTTGCAATGAAGATCTGGTGGTAGCCGGAGTAGGCATCGAGGAATGACAACAAATCACACCCAACTGTGGAGTCAACAATCTGGTCGATGCGCGGCAACGGGAAGGGGTCTTTAGGACAAGCCTTATTGATATCTGTGTAATCAATACACATCCTCCACTTCCCATTTGCCTTGCGCACCACGACCGGATTGGCCAACCACGTTTGATGGAGCACTCCTCTTACCAGACCCGCCGCCTCCAGTCCGGATTTCCTCCTTGATGAACTCTTGTCGTTCCAAAGCTTGCTTCCTGACCTTCTGCTTGACGGGCCGTGCATGAGGACAGACAGCAAGGTGGTGCTCAATCACCTCCCTGGGAACACCAAGGATGTCAGAAGCTTGCCATGCAAACACATCGACATTCGCCCGCAGGAAGGTGACGAGCGCGTCTTCCTATTTGTCGTCAAGGGTGGAGCTTATGGTAAAAGCTCCTCCCATGCCGTCCTCATTGACGGAAACCTTCTTGGTTCCCGGCGGCGTGGCTCTGGACTTCTTGCTTCCGCCGGTGGAGCTCTCTGGTACATCCTCAACGACAGCGCTACACTCCGAAGAGGTGCGCTTGCCGAAGTGGGTGTCCGAGGTCTCACCGGCCTTCTTCTTCTTATTCCCTCCCGGGGTCCCAGCGGTAGGAGCAAGTGCCCCAGCGGCGGCAGCTGCTGCGACTGCTTGCTGGTATAGTTGGTGGGTGCAACTCAGTGCATCTTTCTTGTCGGAGGGGATGGTGATGATCGTCACGGGCCCTGGAATCTTCAGGGTGTTGTATGCGTGGTGTGACGCCGCCATGAACTTGGCCAGCGCTGGGCGGCCAAGGATCCCGTTGTAAGGCAAGGGGATCTTGGCAACATCAAACACGATCCTCTCCGTCCTGAAGTTCAGGTCGCTTCCAAAAGTTACGGGCAGCGTGACCTTTCCCTTGGGTTGGCTTCTTCCTGGGTTGACCCCTTGAAACGTGCCCATCTCTTCGAGGTCTCCATCAGGAATCTACAGCTTCTCGATCACGGCAGGCGAGATCAAGTTCAGACCGGCCCCGCCATCGACTAGCATCTTTGTCACCTTGAGGTTACGTATCGTTGGTGAAACCAACAATGGCAAGTACCCGACCGCAGTAGTGCGATCAGGGTGATCCTCAGTGTAAAAAATGATAGGTGTGCTGGACCACTTCAGCGGCCTTTGGGCATCAAACGACGGCTCTGCCGCTGTAATCTCTCGCGCCCACTGTTTAAGCCGGCGCCGAGAGGTATGCAGCGAAGCACCGCCATCGACGCACATGGCCTCTGTAGCTTTCTAAAACTCTTGGTCGCTGGACTCGTCGTCCTCTTCGTGATCGTCGTCTTCTGGCTTTCTATCACGGCCCTGAGCGGGCCTCTCTTGTTGTTTATCCTTGCCGCGATGGCCCTCCTGGCCGTCACGCTTCTTGCCGGATCCCTCAGCACCGTCTTGGCCCTTCTCCTTGTCCCGCCTCTCATATTCAGCCCTCTGCTTCTCAGCGAGGAGCTCAACCTATTGGCAGTCTTGGAGAGCATGGCCTTTGGTGCGATGGATCTTGCAGTACCGCTTGTCGGAGTTGCCTGGCTTCTCGGCAGCTGCCAAGGCCAGGCAGGTGACACATCCGGCAATTTCCTTGCCGGGGTCATCTGCCTTGGTTTTCTTGGCGGAGCCGGTGTCATCAGACCCCTCGACGGCAAGCATGGCTTTTCCTTTGCGCTTCCTATTGTGGCGCCGGCCTTTCTTCACCGGGGCGGCGGTGTCCTCATCTGAGGAGTCGGTTTCCACGCCGGCATCTTCGCCAGGGTACTTCCTTCCCTCTTCAGCCCGGGCACATCTGTCAGCAAGAACATAGAGCTCTGCGACATCTTTCACCTTGTTCATCGCCAGCTCTTCGCGCATCTTGCGGTTACGTACGTTCTGATGGAACGCGCTGATGATGGCGGCGGGGTGAACATCAGGGATATTGTACTGTATCCGGCTGAACCTCTGTATGTACTTGCGGAGACTCTCACCTCCCTTCTGGGGAATGACGTGCAGATCACTTGCTTGCCCATGAGCTTGGTAACCGCCAGTGAAGGTGCCCACGAACTCATGGCACAAATCCGACCAGGAGGAAATGGAGTCTACCGGCAAGTGCATCAACCATGACATGGCGTTGGGTTTAAGAGCCAACGGAAAGTAATTCGCAAGCACCTTATCGTCGCGGGCCCCGGCAGCCTGCATCGCGATGGTGTAGATGCTGAGGAACTCGGATGGATGGGTCTTGCCGCCGTACTTCTCGCCCACGTCAGGTTTGAAGGTGCGGTGAGTGGGCCACTGGAACTGCCGCAGCTCACGGGTAAATGCTGGGCAGCCTACCTCGTAAGGTAGGCCTCTAGGGCTCTCCGGTGCAGGGTGGTCCACAACAGTCCCTGCTCGCCTGTCTGACTGGTGGCGCGCTCCACGCCGGCGCTCAATAGTGGTCCGAGCGTCTTCATGTTCCCGATCCCGAAGGACCTGGCGCTGGTCCCGGTGGGTTCGCGGGTCGGGCGACGCTATGGAGATTTCGTCGCCCGTAACGTCGTGACCGGCAGGTGTCCGTGGTACCGGGCGAGGAGGAGGCGAATGCACCGTGGTCGCGGTGCCACCAGCTTTCCTGCCACTGGTATGCGGGACTCCGTCGGAACGTCGACCTGGGGGCTCCGCCGGGCTCGGTTCGTCTTTGTTGGCCACCGCAACAAGGCTTCAGATGGTGGCTCTCCATTCGACGAGTTTCCCCGTAGTGGGAGGAAAATTGAGGAGCAACTGCGCGCGCGCCAAGGCTTCTGCTGGCGTCGGTGGCAGCGAAACCTGCACAGATCGCGACGCGCTTCGACTTCTGACCATGTCAGAAGGAGCTCTATCACGATCACGCGGTCGCAAGCCATCTTCACCAGCGCCTCGGTGAGCGGGCAGGTCTTCTACATCCCGGGAGTGGCGCTCGGGGCTCTTCCCGCGGCGACGCCCGAGGTCTTCGGTGCGACCATGCTGTTCGTCACGCGCCGCTTGAGAGGAACGCGCCGTCGGCACCAGCGTGGGAGTCTTGGAAGCCCTTACGTCACCCTCAGGCGGGGCGGCAGCGAGCCTGGAATGCCCCGCGCCACCCGCGGAGGTCCTGGCTCCATCCTTGGATTTGGCGGCGTGCGGCCCGTTGCCAGGCGCACGGACATCGCCGCCTCCCAAACTCCGACTGCTGGGACGGTGTTGGTGTTCACGAATAGCGCCCTGGGTCCTTTCTGCGATCGGTCCGCTGCTCGCCCGCGTCGGGGCGGGATGCCCGGCCTCCGACGGGCCAACCGCCACCGTCGTCTTCTTCTTGGGCGCCATGATGATGAAGAAGCGTCGAACTAACTGCTAAAGCCGATTCTCACAACTGCGCACCCCCTACCTGGCGCGCCAAAGATGTCGGTGGGAAACGACACCTATGGGACCACAAGAATCCCTACTGCGGTTGCGGGGCGCGGGGGTCGTGAGAAGAGTGGATCAAACAGGCAGCACACGGTTCGTTTATCCAAGTTCGGGCCGCGAGGATGCGTAAAACCCTACTCCTGCTTTGGTGGACTGTATATCTGTGTTCTTGAGCTAGATATGGGGCGTGAGGATCTCCAAAAAGCCGAATCCTCCTCCTGGTCGCCTCGGGCCTCCTTTTATAGGAAAGGGGCTGCCACAGTGGCACACAGGAGGTGGAAAGGGTACAGTAATGCGAGTTTATCCCTCGCATTACATGACAAGGCGCATTTAATGCGCCCCGCTTAGGTGTCCTTGCTTTATCGAGGGTGGGGGAGAGCCCCATCCCGTCCGTCGCCGCTCCCTCTGGTGTTGACATGCGCCCTGGCCAGCGGTGCTTGTGGTGCCATGTAGGCAGGCATGCAGCTGAGGTGGGTCTCTACGAAGATCCGCACGTCGCCACGCAGGTGCCTGCCCAACTGGTTGGGTCGGCAGCTGCATGCGAACGGCGGTGGAGGCGCGACTGGTGCGGGCCTGATGGTGGCCCCACGGGTGTCCTTGGCAAGGGCCTTGCCGGGGCCCCAGCAAGGGTCTTGTCGTGGTGCTTGCTGTCATCCCCAGCAAGGCTCTTGCCGGGGGCCTTGTGGTCCTCCTTGGCTGGGATCCCGCCAAGGATCATCATCTTCTTAAGTGGGTATCTGGTCTTGAATGTCTTCACAAAGATCTGCATGCCACCACGGGGATGTCTCCCGAATCCTTGCCCCATGGGGGCAGTGGACTCAAGGGCGACCTCACTCCGTAGGTGTGGGGCGAGCTGCCACGGCAAGGATCTTGCCAGGCTAACTAAAGCTGCCCCCTGGCAAGGATCTTGCCGAGGGGGGGGGTCTGCTTCGTTCCCCCTACTCTTTGTGGTCTTGGTCTTGGCGTTGTTCTGCTCCTCTTCGGCTTCCGCCTTACCTTGGTTTCACCTCCCTTGCCGTGCTCGGTGCGGCGGCGTCCGTGGCTCGGACCGCCCGTGCACAGTCATAGGGGTACAAAAAGTGTACCCCTCTTTTTGTACACCGACAAGATGCACTTACAATCTCCCCATTTTTGGTGATTGATGACAAACTGGTTGAAGTTTTCAACGGGGATAAAATATGTGAAATTGTAAAGGATAGGGTATTGTCTTCATAAGTGACAAAGGCTCCCCCTAAAGATGTGCATATAAGAAATTTGCTTTTGGAATGCAAATACACATGGCAGGTTGTACTTGTGGAGATCCTTTTCAACTTATGGCGACAATTCATCATGCATGATAAGATGTAACGAAGATAATGACATGCATAATGAAAAATGGACGTCTGCAAGATGACCTAAGTGCGGAAGTTATCATCGCACATGCGGAATTTATCATCGCATCACAGAATAGCAAATAAGTAGCAGACGACCATCAAGTTTAAGTGTTACAACTCAAAGAACCAAATGTATCAAAAGCGAGAGTTGTAAACACTAGGCAAAATATAAAGCAACCGCCCATATGGACCCGCTTGAAGACTATCAAACTCATATGCTTCTCCCCCTTTTGTAAGTAATGACCAAAAAGGTTTGAAGACATAGAGCATCTACTCGTTCCCATGAGGAGTAGGGGATGCAGCAGGGTCGTCTGCGTTGTTTGGCGGTGTAGACGAACTTGGTGCAGTGTTGATGCGTGCAGAAGTAGGGGGCGGTGAAGTAGCATCGTCTTCATCATCGATCACTCTGGCATTCACAGTTGCCGCGGAGGAAGAATAGTCAGAGTCTTCAAGGGATGGAGTTCGACGTAGGACAGCATTCTGTGGAGGAGTGGAGTCAACCTTGAATCTTTCAGTGAAGCCATCGTCTTGAAGATCTGCTTCAGCACTGAGCAGTGTCAAACTCTTCCATGATCGCCGACAGGTCTCGTGAGTGACAAAAGCATTCTTGGTGGCAAGATTGCGAATGCGATTGACGTCCACCAAGAGGCTTTGCATATGTCGCTTGAGCCAGAAGTGATACTTGTCTTGTTTTTGATGCAGTGCCACAAGAAGTTCTCGGTCATTCAGGACGCGAGAGCGCTTCTTAGGCCTTTGGGCAATTGTGCTCTCAGTAGCTTCAGTTTGCGCACGGTGAGGCAGACGAGTGTTCCCAGCCATTGGATAGACACGAGTTACTGCTTGGACTCCTTCCATGGGTTGAGTGAAGCTTTGGTGATCAGCATTCTGAAGACAAAGAGGCTTCTTGGCAGGCTCAGGGTATATGGCTTCAACTAACATATCAACCTCTGGTAGAAAGATCATATGATTGCGAGCAGAGGGCTGATAGTTGATAGTAGAGTGTAGCTTGATGAGGCGCATGACCCATGGAGCATAGAATTTCAGGCCAAAATGATCAGAGCCAGACGCGGCCAGTTGCCGGATAAAGAATTCTTGTGTATTGAAGCTGATGCCATTGAGGATGTAAAAGACCAATGTCTTCATGGCTCCTTCAAGTTCTGCAGCTGATGAATGTCCTTTGATAGGCCATAGAGTTCGCCTGATGATGAGATATACTGTGCGAGGCAGATACTCAAGGTCATCAACAAAGAACTCCTTTGGGTATTCAGCGTCAGGTGGCAGAGGCTTCATCATGCTCAACATCTGGCTCATGTTGGGCTCTGGCTTATGGAAGATGTTCTCCAGTGCATTGCAGTGGAGTTGACAGTCAGGTTCGAAAAGCTCTCTGGGAGTGGGTAGGCCTGTAAGCTCAATGACGTCAAGAGCTTTGGCTTCATGATGAACATTTCCTGTCATCCACTCGAGAACCCATGTCTTTGTATCCCTGTATTAGCCGCGAATGTGGAGGGTAGCATAGAATTGAAGCAAAAGTTCCTCATTCCAATGTTCTTTGTCTATCACAAAGCTGAGCAGACCTGCATCACGAAAGCAGTCAAGTGCTTCTTCTAAGCATGTCAGTCCAGCAATGGCTTCAGTGTCGAGGAGCATATGAGGGAAAATGCGCCCTTGATCAAACAGAACACAGGAGTAATAGCTTCGCTGCTGATAGCTCCAGAAACGATCAGATGATATTCTTGCCCTTGAGTAGGGGTTCTTGGCTCTGTCAAAGAAGGTGTTGTGGGCTTTGAAGCCATTTGCATTGAAGGATCCTGTAGAGGTGGCAGTAACTAGGAACCTTGGCAGTCTTGGCTTTGGTTTCTGGACCAGAGGCCTATGCTCAACATGATAATCAAACTGAGGACCAGAGGCATTAGGCGGAGGAACCAGAATGGGCCATTTGACAGTAATAAGCTGGTCGTAGTTGTATGCTTGCTTGATAGTGTGTGGCCTTGGTGGCGGAACAGGAGCAGTGGCATCAACAGAGGCGTCAGGCTACACATTTGTTGCAGGTGCATCATTGGCTTCATTAGCTTCTGGCACATGGGTTGGTGCAGGCTCCACATTTGCTTCAGCCATGACTACGTCATTGGCTTCATTGGTGTTAGTGGTGGCAGCCTCAAGATTCTCAACCTCCACTTGATGAGCTGGAGGGTCGGGCACAGACACGTTCACTTCAGGAACAGCTTCTTCAGAGATTGGGGAGTAGGGACACGATCTTCTTCTTGTTTTTCATCGACTGATGCAGCCGGATTGTCTTCAGCAGCTTTAGCTTCAGACGCAGAGACATTCACAGTAGGAGTGGCTTCTGGGAACACTTGATGTGCAACAGATTGGTGGTGCACTTCTCCTTCTGGAACGCTCGAAAGAGGGACTTGAGGCCTTGGTCCTTTGCGAAACCTGCGCAACACTAGCGACGCCTGAGGAGATGGAGTTGGTTGGGCCTCAAAGTCGTCCTCTTCTTCTTGCACAGGTGGTGTGACTTGATGTTGGGGAGTACGCGGGGTGTCTTGTTGTTGTGGGTGATCAGCCCATGATGCATCCTGAGCAATTGGCGTCAGAGGATGACCAATGCTGATGAGTTCGTTGTTCGTCAGAACAGGCAATGATACCAGGTTGTGTTCGATCTGAGGAAGAACTACATCATCTTCAACATTGTCATGGTGACCAATGTCTTTAGCAGTGGTGGGGTCAACTGCTGGAATGCCTTCAGCTTCATGAGCCTCTGTAGAAGTAGGCTCATGAACAATCATTCGTCGTTCTTGTTGTTCAGATGCAGGGCGAACCATTGAGATAGGTTCAACAACTAAGGGCTCTGTGGGAGCAGCCCGATCCTTCTTGGTTTTGCGCTTCTTCTTGGAGGGAGCAGCATCAGAGGCTTCAGGATTTTTCCTTTTTCTAGCTTCAGCCTCGGCAGCCCTTGTCTTCTTCAGTTCTGAAGCGGTTGACTTGACTTTTGGCTTCGAGCCGATCATGCTGCTTGGGAAGACTATGCGTGGCCCTTGAAGGTGCAGATTGGTCAGTTGGCAGCTTCTTCTTCTTTGCAGCCATTCTGGGGTCGATGCCAGGACGGCCAAGAGCCTTGCACTTCTCAGCCTCATTGTAGGCTTGCACACACTTGTCAGCCAGGCTCTTCATGCGCTCACGAGAACCTTTAGCTTCTTCACGCTTCTTGAGAAAGGCTTCTTTGAGGTCGTGCAGCATGATCTTGAAGTTTTTGACATCTTGCACGCTGAGCTTTGCCACATGCTTCTTGAACTGAGCTTTCTCATAGTCGATCTTGTGCTTTAGTTCAACGATGCGCTGAGCAAGAGCTAGCTCAGAAGCAATGGTGCCATTGAAGGAGACGCTGAGGCCAATGGGAAGTTGCAGATCGTCAAAGCTGAGATTTGGGGTGTCAAACCACTCATCAATGAAGTTATGGATGATTGCCACATCAAAGAGAGGCAAATCATTGAAGATCTCTGCTTCTTCCTTGCTCTTGATTAGTTGCTCAAGAGCGTCATCTGCAAGATCTTCATCGCTGGACAGATCAATGTGCTCTTCTCGCAGAATGGCAGTAGGTGTCAATGTCTGATCAGTATTCTTGACGATTTTCTTTTTCTTCTCCGTCTTCTTGGAGATACGTGATAGATCTTCAGACTGCACACTGTCTTCAGGAGGTGCAGTGGCCAGTGGCTTCGCACGTGAAACTTTAGGAGGAGCAGCTGACCTTGAAGCTTTAGTCTTTTTCTGCTTCTGCGGTTTTGGGGTAGGAGCAGGGGCTTCATCTGTGTCAACATTATCATCAGAGTGATCCACTTTGGCACCTTGAACAGAGATGTGGGTGATGAGGCCATCAAGGTTGTAGAAGGGTCTGATGATATTTGGTTCTACATCGCGTGTGCCATCAGCACAGGGAGCAGGAGGACCAGGATTGAAATCTAACCCCAAAGAATCTTTGTTCTTCTTTGCTGAGGCTTTGGCAAACTGATAATTGCGTTTGAACAGATTGTCTTCGCGACACCATAGTAAAGATGATGGGTCAGCATCAGCTGGTTGTGGCCCACGGACCATGCAATGATAGAAGCCTTGCTCAATGGCTTCAGCTCTGGACCTGGGTGGAAGATTTCTGTACAAAATATCTCCCCATGGTCGCTTGATGGCATTTTTCTCTGCATATTCCTTGGTCACGAATCTGTATTTGTACCCCTGTTTTGCCCAATATCTTCGAATCCACTGGATTCGGGTCTTGCACTGATTATAATCCTCTTCTGGATCTGTCTTGTAAAGCTCTAAGAGGTCATCAGGCAAATCTCTTGATGTTCCCCCACGACGCTGTCTGCCACCCTTCCTTACTGATTTCTCTGCAGCCATGAACTTTAAACTGAATGGCTTCAACACATTCAAAGGCTTCAAAGGCTTTTGCTTGCTGGACAAGCAGGAACTGGCTTCGGGAGAGTTAATGTGATGCTGTAAGAATTCTGCAAACGAATGCAAACTATGAGAACCAAGGGATTCTCCCACGAACATGTACCTGTGATAGCATTAGAGATGCGAGGGAAGGGGAAGAGGTCATATGCATTCTCAAAAGATTTTGAAGATAAATCAGTTTGAAGACATTGACCTCATGATGCGAAGACATTCACTTATATGTTGAGAGTTGGTTCCAGATTTGTACGAATCCGCGAATAAGTACAAGTGAGGAATCTAACTAGATATGAAGCTTAAGTGAATATACTAGGTAGTATGAGATGCAGACATGATAGATCTAACATTGTATAGGCAGAAACCTATTTTGGTAAACAAGATGAATCTTTGAGGATCAAAAAGACGGTAAAAATAGAGTTGTATTTACCACACGAAGAACTGCTAGATGGGAAAAGTAGGAGACCGAGCAGTTCAATCCACCGTGCCCTAACTTGGCGACGGAGGACACCTATGGCGGCGGCGGAGAGGACGATGTCCGCGGCCGGCGTGAGGACAGCGTTTAAGAAGTCGCGGCAGCTAAGCGCTTCGTCACCGGCGTCGTCGAGAGCTAGCGGGGGCACTAGGGTTTTGACGAGGTGGAGAGGTGGAAGAAGGTTTTCTTGACCGCAGGGGACATGTATTTATAAGGAAGTGTGCGGCACAACGCAATTATGCAGGTGCCCCTGGCGGTTCACATCTGAGGGGCACGTGGCAAGCATGCAACATACTCAGAGTCGTCCCATGTTCCCACGCCCGCCAGGTTTGTCGGATGGTCGTTCCAGCTTCTCCGGATTTCAGGCAATAAGGATGAATCATTTAAAACAGACTTAATGTTTATCTCTATATCTTCTACTGACAAGGACGCAGAGAAGACATTCGACAGCTTCAATAGAATGCATATGATTTGGACAGATAGAGTTTGAGATAGGAAGCAAAGAGAGATTAGGGTCCGATCACATTCACTTAGTTCAAAAGATTCAACAAGGAAAACATAGCTACAAGTGAATGCTGTAGAGGATAGAACACTAGTATATATATATCACAAAGCAAACCAAATCAACATAGTGAAGATAATCATGAAGATAAATTGAAATTGAAGACAAACCAAATGCGAAGACATATCAAATGTAACGCCATGAGTGAAACACTTCAAACAGAGAAATTTGGTGGTGGCGTTACCCACCGTATAGGAAGTATTAGACCCAGACACAGCGCACAATTATCGTGGCACTCTGAAGTCAAATTCCACGTTAATGTATTCACACTCCGAATGTAAGTCTTCATTGATTGAAGATATACTTTACTTCGTGTGTTGCACATCTAAGTCATCAACATGCATAAGTGTTAGGATGTGTGCCTGATCACAGGACATTTGATGATTCCAAGATATTTATCTCACACCGTAACTTGCAAAACCTTTTCTCATCCAAGGGCTTTGTGAAGATATCTGCCAATTGCTCTTCAGTGTTGACGTGAATGATATCAATATCTTTCTTCATGACATGATCTCTGAGGAAGTGATGACGAATTTCAATGTGCTTTGTCTTCGAGTGCTGGACTGGGTTGGCAATCTTGATGGCACTTTCATTGTCGCAGAAGAGAGGTACTTGTTTCAGATTGATGCCATAGTCCTTGAGAGTTTGCTTCATCCATAGAAGCTGAGCGCAGCAAGATCCAGCAACAATGTATTCAGATTCAGCAGTTGAGAGTGATACACAGTTCTGCTTCTTTGAAGACCAACAAACAAGTGATCGTTAGAGAAAGTGACATGTGCCTGATGTGGACTTGCGATCCACCTTGTCACCAGCATAATCAGCATCCGAGAATCCAACCAGATCAAATTCTGAGCCCTTTGGATAATATAATCCTAGTGTTGGGGTGTAAGCCAAATATCGAAGAATTCGCTTCACAGCTAAGTGATGCGATTCCTTTGGTGCCGCTTGGAATCGAGCACACATGCAAACACTAAGCATAATATCTGGCCTAGATGCACATAGGTAAAGTAAAGTACCAATCATGGAGCGGTATACCTTTTGATCGAACTCTTTACCATTGTCGTCAGGACCTAGATGGTGTTTGGCTGGCATTGGCGTCATGTAACCTTTGCAATCTTGCATTCCAAACTTCTTCAGGCAATCTTTGAGGTATTTCTCTTGAGATATGAAAATGCCATTTCTTTGCTGATGAATTTGAAGACCAAGGAAGAACTTCAGCTCTCCCATCATGGACATCTGATATTGCTCTTGCATCATGTATCCAAACTCATCACTGTATTTCTGATTGGTGCAGGCGAAGATAATATCATCCACATATATTTGACACACAAACAGTTCACCATCATATGTCTTCGTGAAGAGTGTGGGATCGAGGGATCCAGGTTTGAAGCCTTTGCTCTTCAGGAAGTCTTTGATCGTATCATACCAAGCGCGAGGAGCATGTTTGAGGCCATACAGTGCTTTGTTTAGATTGTACACCATATCAGGATGTTTTGGATCTTGAAAGCCAGGTGGTTGAGCGACGTATACTTCTTCTTCAATCTTGCCGTTGAGAAAAGCACTCTTCACATCCATTTGATATAGCAGGATGTTGTGATGATTTGCATAGGCTAGCAGTATCCGAATAGCTTCAAGCCTAGCCACAGGAGCAAATGTTTCATCGAAGTCAATTCCTTCAACTTGAGTGTATCCTTGAGCCACAAGACATGCTTTGTTTCTGACGACTTGACCATGCTCATCTTGCTTGTTTCGGTATATCCATTTTGTGCCAATAATGTTGTGCTTGCGAGGGTCAGGATGCTTGACAAGTTCCCAAACATTGTTCAGCTCGAACTGTTGAAGTTCTTCTTGCATAGCTTGAATCCATTCAGGTTCCATGAAGGCTTCAGCAACTTTCTTGGGTTCTGTTATAGACACAAAGGCAAAGTGCCCACAGAAATTTGCTAACTGTGTTGCTCTTGAGCGAGTAAGTGGACCAGGTGCATTGATGCTATCGATTATTTTCTCAATCTGTACTTCATTTGCAACACGAGGATGAGCTGGACGAAGACTTTGCTCTTGCTGATCATTGTCATCATTGGGAGGATTGTCTTCAGGCTGAGCATTGTCTTCAGGTTGGTTAGGTGCAGAAATGATAAGTTCCTCTTCAGGTTGTGCTTCAGAAGGCATGATTTCACCAGTTCCCATTAGCTTGATAGATTCGCTGGGTGGAGCTTCGTCTAGTGTGCTTGGCAGGAGCTCTCTTTGTGAACCATTGGTTTCATCAAACCGCACATCCACAGTTTCGACGATTTTGTAGAGATAGAGGTTGAAGACTCTGTAAGAGTGCAAGTCCTTTCCGTAACCGAGCATGAAGCCTTCATGAGATTTAGGTGCAAATTTTGACTTGTGATGGGGATCCTTGATCCAGCACCTAGCTCCAAATACTCTGAAGTAGCTGACATTTGGCTTCTTGCCAGTGAGGAGCTCATAGGATGTTTTATTCAGAAGCTTATGGATGTATACACGGTTGATGACATGGCATGTTGTATCAATAGCTTCAGGCCAGAACTTTCTTGGTGTCTTGTATTCATCGAGCATAGTTCGAGCCATCTCAATGAGGGTTCTACTCTTGCGCTCTATGATGCCATTTTGCTGAGGTGTGTGTGGAGCAGAGAACTCATGAGTGATTCCCATTGTATCCAGATAAAGATCAAGTCCGGTGTTCTTGAACTCAGTGCCATTGTCACTTCTGATATGCTTGATCTTGACGCCATAATTGTTCATGGCTCGATTGGTGAAGCGTCTAAAGACATCTTGCACTTCAGTCTTTTAGAGAATTATGTGCACCCATGTATATCTTGAATAATCATCAACAATGACGAAGCCATAGAGACAGGCAGTTGTTGTGAGCGTAGAGTAGTGAGTAGGGCCAAATAAGTCCATGTGTAGCAGCTCGAAGGGTTGAGATGTTGTCATGATTGTCTTCGAGGGATGCTTGGCCCTTGTCATCTTTCCAGCTTCACAGGCACCGCACAAATGATCTATCTTGAACTTGACGTCCTCAATACCTATGACATGCTTCTTCTTGGCGAGAGTGTGTAAGTTCCTCATGCCAGCATGCCCCAGCCTCCGATGCCATAGCCAGCATTCTGAAGCTTTTGTAAGAAGACATACGGCAAGTTGTGGTCCTGCTGAGAAATCTACCATGTACAGATCATCTTTCCGGTACCCTTCAAAGACTAGAGATTTGTCAGATTCCATAAGTACAAGGCAACGATATTTTCCAAATATCACAATCATGTTCAAGTCGCAAAGCATAGAGACAGACATTGAGTTGAAACCAAGGAATTCAACAAGCATCACTTTATCCATGTGTTGATCCCTTGAGATTGCAACTCTACCTAGACCAATACCTTGATTTTACCAGTGTCAGCAAATGTGATGTGACTCTTATCAGATGGACGTAAAGTTGAGTCCATGAGAAGACTTCGATCACCAGTCATGTGATTAGTGCATCCACTGTCCATAATCCATTCTGAAGCACGAGGTGTCATACCCTACAGTACAGTTAGGGGGATAGGCTTCACAAGGAGCATTGTGAAGCATAAACATTTGACGGGCAAGAGGATAATTGAAGCTCAGATCAAGATTAGGACTGATAGGATGAATGGCAAACGATTCAGGAACAAAATACATAGTAAGACCATTTGGGCATTTGATCTTGCGCCCTACAAGATGTTTTAGGTCCCCAGCAATAGCATCAGACGCCTTTGATTTTTGGCTGGAGACCTTTCCCTGCAAGAGAAAGTTAATTCTTCTTAACCACCCACATCTTCAGGGGTGGCTTAGAAGTAATGAGTCTAAGTGAAGCATCTGAGAACATTGGATTTGGAGCCCTAGCAAATAGCCTTCCAGGAGATGAGTGATACTCATATGAATAAGCAGAAAAGTTCTTAGTTCTATGAACATAGCGATTTGAAGACACACGCTCATATTCATAAGTTTGAGTATGGTTTCCCTGCAAAACATTGGTGTTAGGGTGACTCAGGTGAGTCCTGTGTCTGTATGAAGCCTTTGGACCATATGAAGCCTTAGGTCTGGGGTTTGTCTTCTTCCCATGTGGTGTCATGATGACATTCACGGGAAGATTCTCAAGATAGCTTTTGGGAACCCAGATCTTCTTCATAGATGGCCCATTCCTGCAGTTAGTACCAATATACCTGGCAAACACTTCACCATTCTGATTCTTGAACAGTTTATAGTTTGCATCAAAGGATTCATCAATGACAATAGGGTTAGCATAGGTAAAGCCAGATAAGGTGGATGGATCCACTGAAGGTCCCTTTGCAGCAACCCATGTGGTTTTGGGGTACTGCTCAGGCTTCCAGTAGGAACCATCAACATTCATTTTCCTCTCGAACCCAACACCCTCTTTCCTAGGGTTTCGGTTCAGAATCTGCTTTTTGAGGACATCGCACAGTGTCTGATGCCCTTTCAGACTTTTATACATCCCTGTTTCAAGCAATGTCTTCAACCTAGCATTTTCATCAGCAATAGTAGTGGTATCCTCCGCAGAGGGGTTAGTTACCACGTCAGTTGTTGAAGACAATGCAACAGCAACAGCAGTAGAACATTCAGCAACAGAGGTAGCGTTGTCACGCTCAAGGCATTTTAGACATGGTGGTTCAAATCCATCTTGAGCGGGACTGATCAGTTGAGCGCGAAGTGACTCATTCTCTTTTTGAAGATCTTCATGAGCCACTCTCAATTTCTCAAGCTCTTGCTTCCTTTGAAGATAATCATAGGAGAGCTTTTCATGTGTGGTTGAGAGAGTTTCATGACGACTTTCAAGTTCTTGGTACTTAGCATGAAGATTTTTTATGTCTTCAACTAAGGACTGTGAACGGGTCATTTCAGTAGCCAACAGGTCATCGCTTTTGTCTAACAGTTTTTGAGTATGTTCCATAGCCTTTTGTTGTTCAGTTGCAATTTTAGGAAGTGTTTTGTAGCTGGGTTTGGAATCACAATCTGAGTCATCTTCACTAGATGTTTGAAAGTAAGCATCGTGTGATTTTACCTTGGCACCATGTGCCATGAAGCAATAGGTGGGAGCAGGGTCATCCTGATCATTAGCTTCAGTGTTGGTGTGGAAGTCATTGTCTTCAGTGTTGAAGATGGACTTGGCAACATAGGCTGTAGCTAGAGCTAGACTTGCAACGCCAGGGTCAGACTCCTCCTCAGACTCCACCTTCGCCTCTTTAGAAGCAGACTCCTCCTCTGAATCCATCTCCTTGCCAACAAAAGCACGAGCCTTGCCATATGAGCTCTTCTTATGAGATGAAGACTTGGATGAGGACTTTGAAGATTTCTTCTTCTTCTTCTTCTTCTTCTTCTTGTCATCAGAATCATATTCCTTGTTGTTCCTCTTCTTCTTCTTCTCCTTGTCCCACAGTGGACACTCAGAGATATAGTGTCCAGGTTTCTTGCACTTGTGACATGTTCTCTTCTTGTAGTCATGAGTGGAAGCTTCATCATTTCTTGAGCTGGGTCGTGAAGACTTTCTGAAGCCTTTCTTCTTAGTGAACTTCTGGAACTTCTTCACAAGCATGGCAAGTTCCTTTCCAATGTCTTCAGGATCATCAGAACTGCAGTCAGATTCTTCTTCAGATGAGGAAACAACTTTTGCCTTCAAAGCGCGAGTTCGGCCATAGTTGGGACCATAGATATCTCTTTTCTCAGATAGCTGGAACTCGTGTGTGTTGATCCTCTCAAGTATATCAGACGGATCGAGTGTCTTGAAGTCAGGGCGTTCTTGTATCATGAGGGCAAGGGTGTCAAAGGAGCTGTCAAGTGATCTCAGTAGTGTCTTGACGATTTCATGCTTGGTAATCTCAGTGGCGCCGAGAGCACGAAGCTCATTTGTGATGTTAGTGAGGCGATCAAACGTGAGCTGGACGTTTTCATTGTCGTTTCTCTTGAAGCGGTTGAAGAGTTTGCGAAGAACACTGATCCTTTGATCTCTCTGGGTTGAGATGCCTTCGTTGACCTTGGACAGCCAGTCCCAGACTAGCTTCGACGTTTCCAGAGCACTCACACGGCCATACTGTCCTTTGGTCAGATGACCACAGATGATGTTCTTGGCAGTAGAATCCAGTTGAATGAACCTCTTGATATCAGCAGGAGTGACACCTTCACCAGTCTTGGGAACGCCGTTCTTGACGACATACCAGAGGTCGACATCAATGGCTTTAAGATGCATGCGCATCTTATTCTTCCAGTAGGGATATTCAGTTCCATTGAAGATGGGGCAAGCATCGGAGACTTTGATTATCCCTGCAGTCGACATAGCTAAAACTCCAGGTGGTTAAACCGAATCACACAGAACAAGGGAGTACCTTGCTCTGATACCAATTGAAAGTACTAGTATCGACTAGAGGGGGTGAATAGGTGATTTTTCTGAAAGTCTTCAAAACATGGGAGTATCAAAGACAAACAACAGAAATAAACCTATAGATATGCAGCAGAAAATAAACTACACTAAGCAAGCCATAGTCAAGTATGCAATAACGTGAGAGTACGAAGACTAATAGCAGCTAGGTAGTAAGGATCAGGATGGAAGATGGTATGAAGCCAAACAACAATAGTAGTCAAGTAATGAAGTCAAACAGGTACGATAAACATGCAATGACTTCACGAAGACAAACTCTAAGTAAAGGGAGGGAGAGGATAGAACCAGTCACTTGTTGAGGACATGGGATTTGTTGGACCAGTTCCAGTTGCTGTGACAACTGTACGTCTAGTTAGGGAGGCTGAGATTCAACTCAGAAGACCGCGTCTTCACCTTATTCCCCTTGAGCTAAGGACACACAGTCCTCGCCCAATTACTCTGGTAAGTCTTCAAGGTAGACTTCCAAACCTTCACAGACTTCATTCACCGGCGATCCACAATGACTCTTGGATGCTCAGAACGCGACGCCTAACCGGCTGGAGGATTCACAGTCCTCAAGTGTAATAAGTCTTTAGGTCACGCAGACAGAAAGACTTTACTTGGGTTCCAACGGTCAGATTTCAAACACACACGGCAACTTTACTTGGGCTACAAGCAAAGCTGACTTATCCAGCTCTGGATAAGATTTGCTCTCATTGTCTTCGCTCGAAGACATAGGATTTGGGTTGAGCATCACTTCAGTCATTCTGACTTTGTTCACTTGGACCCCACTTAACAGTACGGTGGTTCCTATGACTCAACAAAGAAGAAAAAGAAACAACGAGACGACTAAGTCTTCGCGCTCGATAGTCTTCACTCAATGTCTTCTCATGTCATAGTCTTCAATATGAATATCTTCATATACCACCATTGTCGTCAATGTCTTCATACATTTTTAGGGGTCATCTCCGGTAGGTAAACCGAATCAATGAGGGACTACTACCTGTGTTATCATGCAATTCTCACAAACACATTAGTCCCTCAACCAGATTTGTCGTCAATACTCCAAAACCAACTAGGGCTGGCACTAGATGCACTTACAGAGGGGCAACTGAATCTGTGGCTGCAGGAGCTGAAGTAGTAGCTCTAGTGTCTGTCACTCACACTGCTGCAGACCTTTGTCTTCTGGGAACCCTTTGGTAAGCATTAGTGGCAGTCTTGTCACTCCTATCACTATAAAAAAAGACACATCCGTGACATTTTGGCCCGAACGAAAAAAATTTCTGTCATACATATGACACTTCTATGAAGATAATTGTGACAAAATCCGGTATCATCATAGATGTGGTGGGCTCCTACTTCTATGACAAAAAATCATGACAGAAAATGGGCTTTTCATCCTGGGCGGGCCGGAGACGCAGCTGCATGACATTCTTTGGGTCGTTCATGACGGAAAAAACCGTGGTAGAAGCGAGGGGGAGGAAAATTTTGGGGAGTTCCCGGTTACGGTGGGAGGTCGGGGGCCGAGCGATGCGCGTTTCTCTCATACACGTACGCGCGTGTGTGCGAGGCGTTGGCTCTAACTGAACCCGAGCGAGGCGTTGGGCTCTAACTGAACCCGAGCGATTGCACTGCAGGCTACGCGTTACTGAACCCGAGCGATCGATCTATGGCTGTTAACTGAACCTGATCGAGCGATTCCATCGCTACTGCTGCTAACTAAAGTCGGTCGATGCTGCCTCTGGATGAACAGTGAGCGTTGAGGGGGGGGGCTTGGATGAACAGTTCCCGGTGGGGGTGGATGAACAGGACCCCGTGGTGTTGCCTCTGGATGAACAGGACCCCGATCGATGGAGCCGGTTGGGGCTGGATGAACAGGACCCCGTGGAGGGCTGGATGAACAGGACCACCCCGTGGAGGGCTGGATGAACAGTAGACGGTGGAGGGCAGGATGAACAGTAGCCCATGGAGGGGTGGTTGAACAGGAGCCCGTGGAGAGGGCTGGTTGAACAGTAGCCGGTGGAGTAGCGTGTGGTAGAGGCTGGATGAACAGGAGCCCGTGGATGAACAATCGCAGGTGGAGGCTGGAGGAGGTCGACGGTGGATGAACAGTAGCTTGTGGAGGCTGGAGGGGGTCGATGGTGGAGATGAACAGTATCCCGTGGAGTCCCGTTTTGCGGTACGCCACACCCCTCCTGATGAACAGGACCCCCGTTTCGACCGTAGGAGGTCCGTTTCCTCCGTTTTGCGGTATGCCACACCCCTCCCGATCAACAGGACCCTCGTTTTGACCGTAGGAGGTCCATTTCGTCCGTTTTGTGGTACGCCACACCCCTCCCGATCAACAGGACCCCCGTTTCCACCGTAGGAGGTCCGTTTCCTCCATTTTGTGGTACGCCAGACCCCTCCCGATGAACATGATCCCGTTTCGAACGTGGCCGGTCGAACACAAGGCCGTTTCCTCCGTTCTGTGGTACGCCAGGTCTCGTTTGCATCGCCTATTCCGTCCAAGCCCTCCCGATGAACACAACGCATTCCGTTGCCTCCCCATGAACACGACGCATTCCGTTGCCTCCCCATGAACACGACGCATTCCATTGACTCCCCATGAACACGATGACGACGCTGTTTCTCCGTTCCGACCCAGCCATGTCAACGAGCCATCACCGTACGTATGCGCGAGTAGGTGTTCGAGACCCCTCCCGTATGTAAACATACGTGGCCGTATTTTCTTTCTTGCACCCTGGCCGCCTCTACTACGACAGCGCGCCTCTACATCCACCAGTATATATGTACGTACACGTTCACGACTAGAATGACAACGCTACGTACGCTTCGACCAGGTGGGTCCCGACTGTCAGGCACTTCCTTGCCTATGAAGATGTAGCTGATGGGTCCGAGCAGTCAGGGGGCGAATCATTTTTTTTGCCCCGACGCACTTCCTTGCGTGCGAAGATGTAGCTGGTGGGTCCTAGCAGTCAGGGGGCTGGTGGGTCCCAGCAGTCAGGGGGGCGAATTGTTTTGGTTTTTTTTGCCTAGACGCACTTCCTTGCATGCGAAGATGTAGCTGGTGGGTCCCAGCAGTCAGGGGGGCGAATCGTTTTTTTTGCCTGGACGCACTTCCTTGCGTGCAAAGGTGTAGCTGGTGGGTCCCAGCAGTCAGGGGGGAAACGTTTTTTTCGCGAAATACGGTGGCCCGTCCGGTGGGTCCCTGCTGTCAGGTGGACGAATCATTATTTTCTGCATAATAAGGAGGCACTTCCTTGCTGCCGCCGTGGACCCAGCTGTCAGCCTCTCCACGTGAAGTCCACGTCCGATGGAAGTCGTTCCTTGACCATGTTGACCACGCCGCGCCGTGAGCACCAGGGCGGTGGACGACGACGAGGCCTAGGAAGGGGATGACGCGGAGCCGGTGAAGACGCGGCAGTGGTTGCCCACGCGGAGAGGAGTATGAGGGTTCACTCGTTCGGCTGCAGTGTGAGGCTGCCGTCGCCGTAGGGCCTGGCCAGCGGTGGGAATAATAGGGGGCGGTGAGGCCTCCGCGGCAGCACAGCCGGCCACGGGAGGTAGGAGCAGGCGGCACGACCGGCGCTGCATTGGGCGGCTGGAGCAAGAAGACCAGAGGTTGAAGAAGCACTATGGCCGTTGGATGGACATTGTACGATCACTACAGCTAGAATCGTTTATATTGACTAAGTTGACAAAGCCCTTGGTACATCGACTTAGTAGGCCCATAGGTCAGCTTCCGAAACGGTGCACCCCAGATGTCAGGGGAGGAATCATTTTTTGGGCGGGTGAAGCTAGAATATCCGAGATTGAAGAAGAAGCACGGCATCCGTTGGATGGACATCCAACGGCCACTGCTGCTAGAACCGTGTATTGACTATAAGTTGACAAAGCCTTGCATACGCGTCAACTCTGTTTTTTAGGGGACCCGTCAACTTAGTAAGGCCAGAAGTGTGTGGCAGAGAACTTATAGCCAATTTGAGATTTGTAAGAATGTGTAGCCCATTTTTGAAATCTAATGGAATTTACTACAGCCCATTTACAGTTTGTTAAAAGTACAACCCATTTCAACCAACTGTTCAAAACAGAATTCAATAAAATTTCCCACATTTTGATGGGATCCGAAATATTTTTATCCCAAAATTTCTAGTAAGATTAAATACAATTTCAATATAAATTTATATTATGTAAAAATCCAACGAAACATTGCGCTCGCAACAATTCATGGAATTAAAAATTTTAATATCCAAAAATAATATTTTATAAAGTAATCACGTGTTTGGTGCATTTTTTTAGTTACTGCCCAGTTTTTATAATTACATCCCATTTATTATTTCTTAAAGTCCATTTTCTTGTTAAGACTAATGCATCCCTCCTAGGAAAGATTTGCAGCCAGCGGGGCGGAGAATAACAACTTGACCTTGCGTGGGTATTCCTAGAAAAAGTATAGCTGGGCTAGCCATTTTCAGCTTGAAAAAAATTAATATCTGGGCTGGATATCTAGCCTGGGCTAGACGGGCCACAGCCCGCCCAGTGAATACCTGCAGCGATGTTTTCGTTGTTGTTCAGAGGAGAAAAATTAATATCTGGGCTAAACATCGAAAAACTCTGCTGTGCTCACACCTCAAAAACACAAATACTACTCGAGCTGCTTGGTCCCAGCTGTCGGACGCTTCTTGTGCAATTCTCTTGTTTATTGACTACTACATATGTTGACAATGGTGTGGGACCGTGATGTCAGGAAACCAGGGGGAAGCGAAATAAATTACTCCAGCGAGCGCTTCCACCTCTGCCTCGTTGTCTCCCGTGGAAACCCCTTTCCTCCTTTTTTTGCTTGGGCAAGGACCAATGCATGCAACACGTCCATGCGGTTATTAGGCAAGAAATAAAAGCGCTTTGCATGCTATGAATTACGATGGCCTGCATGGTAGCTAATAAGGCATCCTCTTAACTGTTGTGATTAAATGTTGTGTTTAGAAGAGGGAAATATTCTTCTTTTCCACCAATCTGCTTGCACCTAGGTCGTGATGCACCTTCTAATACGACTTATTCACCTAGACGGAGGGAGTATAGTTTTATCCATATATATATATATATATATATATATATATATATATATATATATATATATATAAGGAGGCACTTGCGTACGTGAGGCTATGGACCTGGTGGGTCCCCATTGTCATCCTCTCCAAGTAAAGTCATCTCCTCGCCCGCGCGCGCTTTCCGCCCGAAACAGTCAGCGCCGCCCGCCCCGCTTCTCGGTGCAGGCGATTGCTCCGCCTTCAAACGACACAAGTGCCGTCCGTCCGTCCATCTGCCGCCCACATTAATTATACGCGGTTGCTGAGGCGGCTACTCTGGCGCCAGACGTCCGTCCCTCCGCCCGCCCACCATTGCTATATAAACTGCTACGCCGACCATAGCCGCAGTCGTCTGCATCCGTTCCCTTTCTCCTGTCCACACCACTACTGCCCACCATGGCTTCCCCGCGCTCTTTTCGCTCTTCGGGACGGGCAGACGACGGACCACAAGGAGATGGCAGCCATTACTACCGACCGGCTGGCCGGCAGGCAGCCGGAGGACGACGACGTCCCAATGGAGAACATGGTAGTCGACAATCCGGCGCCAACCCCCTCCTCCGTGCCATCCTCGCCGGTGCATTGCACCATGACCATCGGCGAGGCCCGTGCCCAATATATGGACAGTGTGAGGTAGATGCGTCAGGAGCAGTTCCGGGAGGCGCAGGCCGACGCCGCCTACAACCACCATCTCCTCCAGGAGCACCTGCAGGCGGAGGAGCAGATCGCCGCGGAGCGGGCGGAGCAGGAGGCGCTGCTCGACTCGTACCTCTCCGCCCGCAAGGGCCGCCTCGAGCGCTGGCGGTACCGCATGCGGGTGGCGGAGGCTGCGGCCGCCTACAAAGAGGCTAGCGAAGAGGGCGATGAAGCGGGCGAGGCGCTGCTTGGCGAGACCGAGGACGAGGCAGAGGACAATGCCGGCTCCGACGAGTCCCCGCTCTGCTGGCGTCGATGAGGCCCTGCTCCGCCGAGGCCCCGCGGCGCCAACAACGAGGCAGAGGACACCGCCGGCTCCACCGAGGCCCCGCCCCGCCAACAATGAGGCAGAGGACATCACCGGCTCAACCGACGCCCCACCCTGCCGGCAATGCCGGGGAGGATTTCCACCACTCCGCTGAGGCGCCGCCCACCGGCAACGAGACAGAGGACATCGCCAGCTCCGCCGAGGCCCCGCCCCGCTGCCAACGAGGCCGTGCCACACAGAAAACGAGGAAGAGTAGAACACGGTAGGTCACCGCCGCTCGGGTCCAAGTAAGGCCATTGCTGCTACCCTCCTGTTGAAGCCAAGCTAGGCAGGTTGACCATTGACGGCCGGTTAGCTTCTTGGCGGCAACGTGGAGTCGGGGAGTTCTGCTGGAGAATAACGCTGCTTCTTCTTAACTGCTGGTGCAGTTGGCTGACTGACACGTGGGCCCAACAGGCCACATATAAGTTACGCAACTGCACCTGCAGTCTAGTCACTGAAGCTTCTGTTCGGCTCAGCGGGACACAGGTGGGTGGCTTCGGTTAATTAATTATACCTCCTTCGTCACCAAGCTTCCTCCTTTGTGGATCTCATTGGCACTCTTGATGTGGAAGAAAAGGCGAGAGCAAAGGACACACATGCTTGAGGAATTGAGGGAGGATCTAGTGCCAATATTGTACAGAAGAACTTCCAGCCCCACAAGTTCAAGAACAAGGGCAAGTTTAATGGTAAAGCAAAGTTTGATGGGAAGAACAAGGCTGTGCAACACATGAACTTCAAGAAGAAGAATGACAAGCAGAAATGTGTTTGTCATGTGGTGATCCTGATCATTGGGCTCCTAGTTGCCCTAATCGCTATGACAAGCAAGGTTGGTTAATTAATTATACCTCCAGCGCACCCCTTTTTAGTTGAAATGTAATGAAATCCGACCGTGTATGAATTAATTTATTTCGATTAGTTCGAATTCCTGTATCACTGGCATTGGATGAACATGCAAAACAATACGTACTAGCATTATTCCCAGGGTGATCACCTCGTTTGCAGCAGTTTCACATGTACTCTCTCCGGTCCTTTCTAGTCTGCATACAAGTTTTGTCTGCAGTCAAAGTATCTCTACTTTGACCAATCTTATGCAAAAAAGTATGCACTTTCACAATGTGCGAAGTAAAAAGGAACAGAAGGAGTACAAAGAGTTTGAGCAGCTTTTTAGCGTTTCTGTACATTGCAATCAAACACACAGGCCTGGGAATCCATACAGAACATTCAAAACAATCGATGATTATGCATCTCAGTGACTCACATGTCAGAGGCAATATTTACTTCACAACTAAATAATAAGCAAAAAATTGATCAACGCTGCTAACAGCAAAGGGCGTCCCATTCAAAAATATCAAAGCATGTATTGCTAAAATCAATGAGCAAAATTTGACAAGGTTGTCCCATTCCAAAATATCAAATGCCTGCGGTTGTGGAATGGGCAGGGTTTACCATCAGTTCGGACATTGACATGGCACCTCGTGCTAAATAAACCAACTGTTCTTTTTGTGCAGTTCCACCAAAATTAACCAAATCCGCGCGTAGCTTGTATGATTTCGCCCTTATATGTTGCAACGCCTTGAACTTATCAGCACCTCCTTTCTTGTGGTGGAAATTAATGATTTGATGTATTCATGAACATTTTGTGCAGTTCCCATTGAAATCGAGCTGAGCACCCCTGTTTGCACAAATACAAAAAAGTGATTAGTATAGACAAAATTGTACTATGAATTGACAGTTTCAACAGGCACATACATGGTCCATGTAGAGCACACTTTTAGAGAAATGGAACTCACCAGAAAGAATCCTAGAACAACATTGTACTAGCGCATCACAGCAAAAAATGGAGATTTTGTCAGTCCTTCTGAGCTGAAGTTAGTTTGGTCTTGTGGGGAGTAATGTAACCATCCTTCAACTGCTCCTTCTGATGATAAGATAGACATGGCTTCTTCATCCTGGCATAATCGGAACTAGTCACTTCACGTACTCCATATTCTTCTACAGAGGAAGATGATCCTGTTGTGCAAAAACAAGAGGACTACTAAATGCTAGCATCACTGTTTGCTCGAAAAAAGGAAAGGAAATCTTTAAAACAGCACAGATGAAGCACTTCTCAATGACAATACCACTTTTTCATGACAGTATCTAAACAGTAGCACAACAGCAATATAGATGACAAAGCTCAATCATATGGATGAAATCAGTGGGCGAGTGCCAACCTTTGTCAGGAGGCTTATTGTGTAGAGCATACAGATGAATCATTTCTCCGGAACCATCTGTTGCTATCTACGGTGGTGGCCAAGCTTACTATATACTCCTCGATTAGTTTAATGTTTCCAACATCTTCTTGTGCAGTTCCACTAAAATATATGGTATCTTCAAAGAAGATCCCTGTTTGCACAAGTAGAGATAATTACATATTACATTAAGAGTGGCATCAAATCAGTGGCAAAACTATTGCTCGTTCCAGCCATAGCAATAAATTAAGATGCAAAACTATATCATTAGTTGTGCCATCACAGTTCCAGTGCTTCATTACAGCACCGGGAGTTGATTTTTGTTTTTCTTCCCCTTGTTCTTCCCCTTCATCACTTGGTTCAATAACAAACAAGCTTCGCCTTCAATGTAAGATTTGGCATGTCAATTAGGGAGCACAAGTATAGTACTGAACTTAATTTTCTGATGAAAGTGGCAAAATACATGCTAGCAGTTGTGAAATATCCTTATCTTACCTCAATGGGATATTACGGTGCACATACAGATTGGAAGTCTTGTCTCCATTTGTGCAGTTCACTAAAATCAAGCAACATTATCGTACAAGTAGCACAACATATTAATGCACACTGCAGAATCATGTGAAAGAAGGCTAGTACTGACCTCTCATGATGCGGAATTCAAACAACTCACAAGAAGAAGATCTGAACCAAATTCGCCTTAACGAATAGGAAGTAAGATCTCCTCTTGTGCAGTTCCACTAAGATCAAGCAATCAAGCAACGTTGTCGGTGTGACATTTTGGTTGAACTGCACAAAACACTCTTAAAACAAAAGTGTTTTGTGCAATGCAACAAAAGGTCACAATGGCAACGAGGTGAAGCAGATAACACTGTTTACACAGAGGTGCAAACGAAACAATTAGTGGTCAATAACGGTGGATGACATAGAAGCCAACAAAAAGAAGCATCTACCTTATCTAAATGGGAAAAAAGGCAAGAAAGTAGCATTTCTCAAACGGTGGCTAAGGGAGTCCTGGATAAGGGGGTGTCCGGATAGCCGGACTATAACCTTTGGCCGGACTCTTGGACTATGAAGATACAAGATTCAAGACTTCGTCCCGTGTCCGGATAGGACTTTCCTTGGCGTGGAAGGCAAGCTTGGAAATACGGATATGTAGATCTCCTCCCATTGTAACCGACTCTGTGTAACCCTAGCCCTCTCCAGTGTCTATATAAACCGGAGGGTTTTAGTCCATAGGACGAACAACAATCATACCATAGGCTAGCTTCTAGGGTTTAGCCTCTCTGATCTCGTGGTAGATCTACTCTTGTACTACCCATATCATCAATATTAATCAAGCAGGAGTAGGGTTTTACCTCCATCGAGAGGGCCCGAACCTGGGTAAAAACATTGTGTCCCTTGTCTCCTGTTACCATCCGCCTAGACGCACAGTTCGGAACCCCCTACCCGAGATCCGCAGGTTTTGACACCGACATTGGTGCTTTCATTGAGAGTTCCTCTGTGCCGTCGCCATCAGGAAGGATGCCTCATCCCGTCTTTAAAGACGGCACCCTTGCCAAGGGAGCTTTGGCTATCGGCCAAACTCTCCGGCTAGGTGGTTTTCTTATGACCGCCTATTCGGCTGCTGCGCCGATGATGACTTCTCGGGTCATCAAAAGCAATCTTCACATCAACTCGGAATTTGCCGAGCAGTTAGATCCAATAGAGCTCTCCTCCCTAAACGAGCTCTTGGATCGCATCGCCGCCCTGGGAGTTGCTACAGACTACGGTCAGATTGGGCCTAAATCCGATCTGAGAGAGATCAACTCCCCCAGGTCACCCATCATGTTGCACTGGTGGAGGAACAATGCGGCGACCCTTCAGCTATCTTAAGGACTAGCTATGTCTGGATTCCCGATCCCTCCAAGCCGGATACTCGCGGAGGGGAGGACGTCACTCAAACCCTGAACCTAAAGTCAGGCAGCGGGCTGAATTCATTGGACAACATCCAAGAATCCAAGCTTCCGAGTTTGAAAACTCCGTGGCCCTTGAGTCTCAGATTGGGTAAGGCTTCAGATTCAATTCCACCCACCCACCCAAACATAAGCGATCTATCCCAAATTAGGCAAGAGCCCGACGAAACAGTACACCATTACTGGGCCAGATTCCTCCTGGTCATGAACAGGACAAGGGACTGCCGCGAGGAAGACGCAATTTTATTCTTCTACAGTAATTGCACGGACAAGGGAATCCTCAACGCCATAAGTCGCCGTGAAATTACACGCTTCGCCGACTTGGCGTCCATAGTACGAAAATACTGTGCGATGGAAAGCGCCTGGAAAATCGAAATAAAATTTTGGGACAATCCGGCCCTGAATACAAACCCAGTCTGAAATAAAAGGGTGCATTATTGCCAGACACCCGGGGTAAACACCAAAAAGCAAAAACCCTCTACAGGGCATGGAACCGTGCTGGAGGGGTGGCTCAATGGACCCTATAAAATTCACAGTACAGAGGGCGCCACACCAACTCATAGCCTTAGAGCATGTTGGATACTCCGGCAGGTGGCCAAAAGTGGCGAAGATCTTCTAATCCCAGAAGCCACAGAGCACCAGCCAAAGGATACCAGTACGATATTAACAGTCTTTGAGACTTTTGCATCAAACAACATGCGAAAATGAACACTCCGCAGCCTTGCCGAAGTCTACCACGTGGCAATAATAAACCCATGGAGTGACACGGCTATTACTTTCAATTCCAGTGACGAACCTAAATTCCGAACAGCCCGAGCACCAGCCGCATTGGTCCTCAGTCCAATAGTGGATGGCTTTCGACTCAATAAGGTACTCATGGACAGCGGCAGCGGATTGAACCTCATTTATGAGGAAACCCTTCAAAAAATGTAAATAGACTGGAACCGCATTGAGTGAAGCAGCACAACCTTTAGAGGAATAATCCCCAGTCGGGAAGCGCGATGTACAGGAAAAATCACACTAGATGTGGTGTTCGGCACGCCGGGCAATTATAGGTCCGAAGAGGTCACATTCCAAGTGGCCCCGTTCAGTAGCGGATACCACGCTCTATTAGGGTGGGAGGCGTTTACAATCTTCCAAGCCATACCCCATTACGGGTAAATGAAGCTCAAAATGCCTGGGCAAAACGGAATCATCACTCTTGCTAGTGATCCGGACACAGCACTCTGCACCGAAAATAAGACAGCCGCACTAGCCCTCGAGGCACTATCCGAAGCCCTAGCGGCAGAGGAACTGACTGCGCTGCGCTCCACGGTGAACAGGGATGACGTGATACTTGACAAAAGATCCAAGTCCACCTCCTTTAAACCAGCGGACGAAATAGTCAAATTCCAAGTCCATCCAACGGACCCTACAAAAACAGCTTCCATCAGGGCACAATTAAACCCTGATGTAGACGCCACACTACGAGAGTTCCTACGCGAGAACTTGGACATTTTTGCTTGGCACCCTTCAGACATGCCAGGAATCCCACGCAGGCTGGCCGAGCACAGCCTAAATATCCTAAAAGGATTCAAGCCAGTCAAGCAGGCTCTTCGGCGTTTCTCCGAACCTAAGAGACAAGCCATGGGAGAGGAACTAGCCAAGCTATTGGAGGCCGGATTCATCAAAGACATAAAACATCCGGACAGGCTAGCAAACCTGGTGATGGTACCAAAGAAGGACAAATCATGGCGCTTGTGCGTCGATTTTAAGGACCTCAACAAAGCTTGTCCAAAGGATCCCTTCCCCCTCCCCCACATTGATCAAATTATCGACGCTACCGCAGGACACGACTCATTGTGTTTCCTCGACGCAAACTCCGGCTACCATCAAATTAAGATGGCAGAGTCAGATCTAGCCGCAACGGCATTCATCACACCACACGACCCATTCTGCTTCAACACAATGCCCTTCGGGCTCAAAAACGCCGGCGCAACATATCAGCGCATGATTCAGACATGTCTGGCAAACCAGCTCGGCAAAATAGTGGAGGCATACGTAGATGATGTGGTCGTCAAAACCAAGCATGTCGAATCTCTAGTAGACGACTTGAGGCTCACATTCGATAACCTCCGAACATACGACATCAAGCTCAACCCAGAAAAATGCGTTTTCGGTGTACCGGCCGGAAAGCTCTTGGGCTTCATTGTATCCGGTAGAGGAATTGAAGCAAATCCAGCCAAGATCTGAGCTCTGTCACAATTGGATATCGCAAAGGACCTCAAACAAATACAAAAATTGACCGGATGCGTAGCGGCTCTAAGCCGCTTTATCTCCCGCTTGGGAGAAAAGGCATTACCCCTTTATCGCCTCCTCCAGCGCACCGAACACTTCGAGTGGACGGATGCCGCCACGGCCGGACTCGATGAAATAAAAGCCATATTGGCAACAAACCCAGTCCTGGCCACGCCAAACATCGGCGAACCAATGCTATTATACATTGCGGCAACTCATCAAGTTGTGAGCGTAGTACTCGTCGTCGAACGAGAAACGGACGGACACAAATTCCCCCTTCAAAAGCCGGTTTACTATGTGTCCACGGTCCTTACTCCATGCAAGTCACAGTACCCGCATTATCAAAAGATAGCGTACGCGGTATTCATGGCATCCCGGAAGCTGCGACACTACTTTCAAGAGTGTTCCATAATGGTAGCCTCGGAAGTGCCACTTAACGATATTATAAACAACCGCGACGCGACGGGCCGGATTGCCAAATGGGCCATTGATCTCCTCCCGTTCGACATAACCTACAAGCCACGGCGAGCTATTAAGTCACAAGTTTTGGCCGACTTCGTCACCGAATGGACGGAAGCCAAACTCCCAAAAGAGTACGGCACATATTCCAACTGGATCATGCACTTTGACGGCTCCAAAATGTTGGCTGGTCTGGGGGCTGGCGTCATTTTGACGTCCCCAACTGGAGATACCGTTCAATATGTACTCCAGATAATGTATACGGACTCCAACAATGCAGCCGAATATGTGGCCCTTCTACATGGTCTCCAGATGGCAGTATCCATGGGCATTCAACGCCTAGAGGTGCGCGGGGATTCAAACCTCGCGATATCCCAAATAAATGGAGACTTTGATGCCAAAGATCCGAAAATGGCAGCTTATCGCAACACCGTCCTAAAAATGTCAGCTCGGTTCGAGGGGCTCGAATTTCACCATATAGCCCGGGAAAACAATCAGGCGGCAGATGTCCTGGCACGCATCGGTGCAAAACGCGATGCCGTCCCTCCCAATATCTTCTTGGAAAGGATGTTCAAGCCATCCGTAGTATGGGAAGCGGAACCTAGAAATAACATAGCGGACCCAACCGCACTGCCCGACACCGACCACTCTGACATAATTGGAGGCTCTGCCAACGAGATAACATCTTCAGCCCACGTAATAATGGCAGTCATCGCCCCGTGGACAGAACCATTCCTAGCCTACCTAACTAGACAGGAACTTCCCGAGGACCAAAACGAGGCACGCTGCATAGTGCGGCGATCTAAAGCCTATAAAGTCCATGAGGGAGAGCTTTATAAGAAAAGCACCACCGGAGTCCTTCAAAGGTGTATCTCCGAAGAGGAAGGGCGGAATCTCCTAGCTGAATTCATGACGGACTCGGCGGTCACCATGCTGCAGCCCGTGCCCTTGTAAGCAAGGCCTTCCGTATAGGATTCTATTGGCCGACGGCCTGGGCAGACGGTCAGGACTTAGTCCAACGATGCGTTGGTTGCCAGCTTTTTGCTAACCAAAGCCATATGCCACCCACCGCCCTCCAAACTATCCCCATCACCTGGCCCTTCGCGGTCTGGGGGCTTGACATGGTTGGACCCCTTAAAGGAGGAACCCACAAGCAAAAATACTTACTGGTCATGGTGGAAAATATCACCAAATGGATAGAGGCCAAGCCCGTTAAGACAGTCGAATCCAGACCGGTGATAGACTTCATATCCGGGGTCGTACATGTTATGGTGTCCCCCACAACATCATCACTGATAACGGCACGAACTTTACGGCCGACGAGGTAAAACTCTGGTGCAAAAACATGGGCATCAAGCTCGACTATGCTTCAGTCTATCACCCACAAACTAACAGTCAGGTCGAGCGAGCAAATGGTCTAGATATGAGCGGCATCAAACCCAGATTAGTGCGGTCCCTCAAGGAATCTAACACGCACTGGGTAGAGGAGCTCGACTCCGTACTCTGGGGGCTGCGGACCACGCCGAACCACACTACCGGATACACACCATTCTTCATGGTATACGGTGCAGAGGCAGTTCTGCCCTGTGACATAATACATGACTCACCCCGAGTGCGCATGTACGAAGAAAGAGAAGCCGAGTGTCGGTGTCAAAATCGGCGGATCTCGGGTAGGGGGTCCCGAACTGTGCGTCTAGGTGGATGGTAACAGGAGACAAGGGACACGATGTTTTACCCAGGTTCGGGCCCTCTTGATGGAGGTAAAACCCTACGTCTTGCTTGAATGATATTGATATTGTGGATGTTTACAAGAGTGGATCTACCACGAGATCAAGGAGGCTAAACCCTAGAAGCTAGCCTATGGTATGATTGTAATGGTTGTTGTTGTGTCCTACGGACTAGAGCCATCCGGTTTATATAGACACCGGAGAGGGCTAGGGTTACATAGAGTCGGTTACAATGGTAGGAGATCTACGTATCCGTATTGCCAAGATTGCCTTCCACGCCAAGGAAAGTCCCATCCGGACACGGGACGAAGTATTCAATCTTGTATCTTCATAGTCTTGGAGTCCGGTCGATGATGATAGTCCGGCCGATGATAGTCCGGCTGATGATGGTAGTCCGGCTATCCAGACACCCTCTAATCCAGGACTCCCTCAGTAGCCCCTGAACCAGGCTTCAATGACGATAAGTCCGGCGCATATATTGCTTGGCATTGCAAGGCGGGTTCCTCCTCCGAATGATAGAAGATTGTGAACCCCAGGATAGTGTCCGGCTCTGCAAAATAAATTCCACATTCCACCATAGAGAGAATAATATATACACAAGTTCAATCTGCTGACGTTTTTTGCGGCATGACGTCAGACCACTACCAAGCCATTACTTGAATCGTTTTTTACTCTACCACCTCAGCGCATTTTAGCGAAGCGGTTTCCATGGCACGTCTTGTCGAAGCAGAGATCGTGTTCCTCCTTAATCCGGGATTCTCAACAATACGGACGTGGGTAACCCAACCGCGCCATTGATGGTGACGCTTGGGGGATAAGCGAGTTTTACCAGGCCGGTGGGGGACGCGTAGACTTCGCCCGCCCATATAAGGGATAAGGATTCACCTTTTCACCTACGCCTTCTTCCTCCTTTGCTTATCCATCTCTGCGCACTCGAGCTCCAGCGCCCAAGCCCGCACATCTCGTCTCAACCTTCCCCAGCCATGTCTGGAGCGGGAGGCAAGTGGATGACCTCCTCCGTTACGGAGGAGCACATCGAAAGACTGCGCAGCACCGGCTACCTGTCCGGCGACATCGCGCACCGGCTGCCCGACGAGGGGCAGCTCATCCCCCCCCCCAGGCCCCATGAGAGGGTCGTTTTTCTTCCCCACTTACTCCGCGGACTTGGCTTTCCACTTCACCCCTTTGTCCGGGGGCTCATGTTCTACTACGGCCTGGATTTCCATGATCTGGCGCCGAACTTCATCCTCAACATCTCGGCGTTTATCCTCGTGTGCGAGGCCTTCCTCTGCATCCAGCCCCACTTCGGCTTGTGGCTCAAGACCTTCAATGTCAAGCCGAAGGTAGTGAAGGGCACTCAAGCGGAGTGCGGAGGCGCCATGTTGGGCAAGATGCCCAATGTCCTTTGGTTCGAAGGGGCCTTCGTGGAATCCGTCAAGGGGTGGCAATCGGGGTGGTTCTATATCACCGAGCCGCGCGACCCTACGTGGGCGGCGGCCCCCGAGTTCAGATCTGGTATCCCCACACAGCTCACCTCCTGGAGAGAGAAGGGCTTGCTGTGGGGTAGTTCGGAGGAGCTGACGGGACTCCAAGCCTGTATCCAGAAGCTGGTGAAGAAGCTCAGGCTGGTTAACGTGGTCCAAGTCATGCTCGTCCGTCGGATTCTCCCATGCCAAGAGCGGGCATTCAATCTGTGGGAGTTCAATCCGAAACAGCACCAGGCGCTGAGCGGGCTCTTCGACACGACGTACGAAGGTGCCTGGAGGGTGCTGTTTAAGGGCGCCGAAGCCCCCGCATCCGAGACTGAAGATCGCGGATTTCGCTCGCAGCGCCAAGCCGGCGAGGTAAGTGATTCTACCCCTTTACGGGACACTTGCTTTTCATAGTTTGACTCTATGCGGGTTTTAATTTCCCCTTTTCCTTTGACAGGACTGGATGAGGAAAGCGGAGCAGATTATCTGCCCGGCTCCTATGCCAGAAAACCCAGTAGACGCCCATCTAGCGAGGCTGCTGGTTCCGGCACCACACGTGGTGCCGGAGAAGAAGGCCAAGAAGGAGGCCACGGGTGCTCGAAAGAGTTCCCGTTTTCAGGTGTCCGACGACTCCGGGGCGGACTCCTCCCCCGAAAACGAGGAGGAGAAAGAGGACTCTCTCCCAGAGGAGGGAGAGAGGAAGAGGAAGGCTTCCCCAACTGGGGAGGCCGAAGGGTCCAAGAGGGGAAGGACTATTCCCCCGGACAGCTCCGCCAACATCAACGTTGGCGAGGAAGAATGGCCTTCAAGGGCCAGGCCTCCGGCGAGATCGTAAGTATCCGGATTCCTGAATGATTTATAATTTCTTTTTCTGTGTCACATAGTGTCATTCTGATGCCGCATGCTGCCTGTAGTCCGGCCAATGATGATCTCCCCGCTTCATCGAGCGGGTCATTGGCTCCGTCCGATGTAGACTCCATCCCGACCGCCTCCACCCCTCGCGACACCGAGGACGCCGAGGTGGGATCCCAAGAAGGGACCCATCATGGGGAGGCTCCGGAGGCGCCACAAGGCGGCCTCCCGGACTTTGCGCCGGACTCCATATCAGAACCCGCAGTGGTTCCGGAGTCCGGCCGGCGGCCCCTTCGCACGAAGGGCAGGACCATGACGACGGCGGCTTCCGTCCAACTGGAGGCGTCGGACAATTTGTTGGAGGTGCTCCAGAGCGCTTCCATCGAGGAAGAACACCGCACTATTATGAGTGCGGTGATTCAGAAGGTACAGCTTGCCAAGAGCGGGCTGACCGAAGCCTGCAGTAGCCTTCTATCAGGCTTTGAGGTAAGAAGTTAAAAATATGCAATGTAATACCGCATAGACAGTAGCCCCCGATGCTCGGTTCGGTGTTCGGAAAGAAAAGCCGGACTGAGGATCTGAAAAAAAGAAGATATACGCAGGGTTGCTAAAAAATTATGTCAATATGGGTTGCAGGCTGCGCTGCTGACCTCTGCCGCACTGACTACGGAGGTCGGTGCTTTGAAGCAGGAGCTCGAGCGGTCCGACCAAGAGCTCGGCCGCGCCAAGAAGCAGCTCCAGGACAAAGAAGGTGAGTAACACCACTTTGAACTTGTACCTTACAGAAAAGGATTTAGGTTGCAACAAAAAATAACAAGGATAACATGGGTACTGCAGGGGCCACGAACGAGGTGGCGACCCTGAAGGAGGCCGTGTCCGCGGCCGAACGCAATGCGGCCGTGGAACGGGCAGAGCGAGAAAAGCAGGAGGCGCGGGTGGCGGTGGTTCAGCAAGAGCTCCAGGCTCTCATGGAAAAGCATGAGAGTTTGGAGCGTGACTCAAAGACTCGAGAGTCCGAGCTTGCCTCGGCTCTCGAAAGTGCCAAAACTGCCAAGGCCGATGCCCATAAGTCCCTTCAGGAGATTGAGTTGATGAGGAAGATAGCGGCGGGGAAGGCATTTTTCATGCAAAGCAAGCATGTGAATGTAAATTACGTGTTACTTACCCGAATTCGGAGCTCTCCAGGGGCGTTTGCAGATCTGCCTCGCAGCGTGTCTGATGCCGCCGCATTCTACCAAGCCGAGGAGGGGAGCTCAACGGAGAAGGTCTTCTGGTCTCAGTATGCTGAGGCCGGCCATCCGGTGCCCCCTAGCGACCAGCTGAAGCAGCTGGTCGAGCTCCACAAGGTGGCCGAGCAGGCCATGAAGGGCCTCATAGTCCGGCTGTGGCCTGGAGAGGCCATGCCTGGGAGCTACTTCGGCCTCGTGCGACGGTTGGTGGATGCGTGCCCCTGGGTGGAGGTTATCAAGCGCTCCGCCTGTATTGAAGGTGCTCGTCGGGCCCTTGCCCGCGCAAAGGTGCATTGGGGCAAGCTAGATGCGGAGAAGCTAATCACTGACGCGCCACCAGCGGGCAAGGAATATCGTACGCCCGAGATGTACTATAAGACTGTCCTGAAGGGTGCCCGCAAGATTGCGGATGAGTGCCCCAGGGATGTAATTATTGAGTAAATTCGCAATGTGTTATCCTGTGCGCTGAAAACTTTGTTCATATGCGCTAAGCAATGCTTGTTAATTTAAAATATTACCTTCTGTGTGGCCGTTTATTAAATCTGAGAGATGGCAAGTCGTCGGCTTCAGCCCCCATGCCACGAGTGCTGGGGTGTTCGGGATAAATTTGAGCACTCTTGTTCCCATTTTTGGGTCCATCTAGGGAGGCGCTCAACACAACTAACAAGGCAACCGGACTTATAGTGCTTGAACACTCTCACTTAGCCATAGAATTCTATAATTTTAAATTTCGGCGAAGCCCCTAGTATTCGGAAGACCGAATTCGAGGCGCTATCCACGCCTTCGTCGGACATTATCCGGTACTTCGCTCGAAGCGGCGTAGGTCTTTAAGGACCCGAAAAGACCTCTCGAACAGCGACCAGTCTCTCGCCTTATCATGACAATCAGTTTTAGCTTTCTCCACTGAGGCGTTAACCCGGCTCAACCGGGGCACAATCGCAGTGGTTCTCCCAGTGCTACCTTAGCCGATAGAACGGAACGTAAGGTGCCAAACATGGGAGCCTGGCAAACCCAACTATTGACCCAAGACATGATTCGGAGCCGATTCATATAATGCTATAAGTTCGGGGTGCCGCACTTGTGAAAGTGTTTGGACTTTATCACACCATAATGCGGGGAACATAAGCCCCTGGTGTATTTGGCCGTACCAAAATGTATGGATGCAACATGTCGTAAATGAACATATAAATATAAGGTAATGCAATTATGGGCAAAAAGTGCTGCATTTTATTCGAGAAGATCTGCTATGAGTGCGGAATGATACAAATAGTGCGGAAAGCAAGGGATTGGACAAATTAAAGGCGTCTCCCTCCAGGGGTAGGCCGCGGAATGCTGTATTTAACAAATTTAATGCTCGTAATGGAGACCACCTGAGTGTTCGTCGCAGCCTTTGTCCCTCCCTGGCTGTTGCATCATGAGTTCGGCAGGTTCGCCGCCGGACAGAGTTCTGTAAAAAAAAGAGAAATAAAAGATAAAAAGAGCGACACACTTGGGAGCCCCTGGTGTGGTCGAACCGCACTCTGGGTCTGTTGTGGTTGTGCCTCTCCCCCTATGCCCATGGTATCTCCAAGGCGTAATTATGTACGCGGAGAGTTTGTCTTACAATTGTGCGAGGGCTGGGGTTGAGGCCGCATTGCTACGCTTGCTCGGAACGTGCTAGGTGGTCTTGGTTGATGTTGCTTCGGGCGCGTTTGGCCGTGTCCGGTCATTTAACGGCCGGACTCGAAAATTGCCTTAAAAGGCTGCTCTGTACTTCTGCCGCGAGAGCCGCTGTATGTTCCTCCATTCGAAGGGAGCGTTCCGTGTTTCCATTGACCGTGATGACTCGACGAGGGCCTGGCATCTTGAGCTTAAGGTATGCATAATGCGGCACCGCGTTGAATTTTGCGAACGCGGTTCATCCGAGCAGAGCGTGATAGCCACTGCGGAATGGGACTATGTCGAAGATTAACTCCTCGCTTCGGAAATTATCCGGGGATCCGAAGACCACTTCCAGTGTAACTGAACCTGTACAACTGGCCTCGACACCTGGTATGACGCCTTTGAAGGTTGTCTTTGTAGGTTTAATCCTTGAAGGGTCTATGCCCATCTTGCGCACTGTATCCTGATAAAGCAGGTTCAGGCTACTGCCGCCGTCCATCAGGACTCTCGTGAGGTGAAATCCATCGATGATTGGGTCTAAAACCAATGCGGCGAATCCGCCATGGCGGATACTGGTCGGGTGGTCTCTTCGATCGAAAGTGATCGGGCAAGAGGACCATGGGTTGAATTTTGGGGCGACTGGCTCCATCGCGTATACGTCCCTTAGTGCACGCTTCCGCTCCCTCTTGGGTATATGCGTTGCGTATATCATGTTTACCGTCTGAACTTGAGGGGGGAATCCCTTTTGTCCTCTGTTGTCGGCGGCCGGGTCTCTTCCTCGTCATCGCTGTGTAGCCCCTTGTCATTGTTTTCGGCGATTAATTTGCCTGCCTCTTGAATACCCAACAATCTCTGTTGGTGTGGTTAGCTGGCTTTTCGGGGGTTCCATGTATTTGACAGGAGCGGTCGAGTATTCGGTCCAAATTGGACGGGCCCAGAGTGGTTCTTTTGAATGGCTTCTTCCGTTGACCGGGCTTGGAGCCTCGGAATCCGATGTTGACTGCCGTATCCTCATTGCTGTCGCCGTTAATGCGGCGTTTGTTTTTGTTTTGACGCGACCTGCCATTGCGGTCCTTTGTATCCGGACTGCCAGTGTTTTTGTTGAGGTTATTGCTGCGAGCTAGCCAGCTGTCCTCTCCCGCACAGAAGCGGGTCATGAGTGATGTGAGGGCTGCCATGGATTTCGGCTTTTCCTGTCCTAGGTGCCGGGCCAGCCACTCGTCGCGGATGTTATGTTTGAAGGCAGCGAGGGCCTCTGCATCCGAACAGTCGACGATTTGATTTTTCTTTGTTAAGAACCGTGTCTAGAATTGCCTGGCCGATTCGTCTGGCTGCTAGATTATGTGGCTTAGGTCATCTGCATCCGGTGGTCGCACATACGTGCCCTGGAAGTTGTCGAGGAATGCGGCTTCCAGGTCTTCCCAGCATCCAATTGACTCTGCGGGCAGGCTGTTAAGCCAATGCCGAGCTGGTCCTTTAAGCTTGAGCGGGAGATATTTGATGGCGTGAAGATCGTCGCCACGGGCCATATGTATATGGAGGAGATAATCCTCAATCCAAACCACGGGGTCTGTTGTGCCATCGTAGGATTCTATATTAACGGGTTTAAACCCTTCAGGGATTTGATGATCCATTACTTCGTCAGTGAAGCATAGTGGGTGTGCGGCGCCTCTGTATTGAGCAATATCGCGACGTAGCTCGATAGAGCGTTGTCTGCTGTGTTCGGCCCGGCCGGAGTAGTTGTATCCGGCGCGACGGTATTCGTCGTGGGTCTTGGGGCGCCCACGTGATCCATAGATAGATCTGGATTGTCTTGCCTTGTCCTCCAATATATCCCGCAAGTCCGGCGCGTTCCCCCGTGGCTTCATGCTTTTTGAGCGATGCTGGGGTATGGTTTTGGTGGAGGGCTTGCATGCCTCTCTGTCGCGGCCACGAGGTGGTCGGTCTACCGTATTGTGCGCTGGTGATGCAGGTTTGTACGCTTCCTCCTCTAGTCGGGGGAGCAACTTGCGTTTTGGGTAACTTTTGGAGGGGCGTTCGAGTTCATACTCTTCGGCCGCGAGGACCTCGGTCCATCTGTCGGCCAGTAGGTCTTGATCAGCTTGAAGCTGTTGCTACTTTTTCTTTAGGCTGTTTGCCGTGGCCATTAGCCTGCGTCTGAAACGCTCTTGTTCGACGGGATCCTCAGGCACGACGAATTTGTCGTCGTCCAGGCTTGCCTCGTCTACGGAGGGAGGTAAGTAATTATCATCCTCGACCTCTTCGTCTGCCGCCCTCTCGTGAGGGCTTGCTTCTGCCTCCTCCTGCACTGGATCGTGCTGGAGGGGGTTGTCTTCGGCACTTTCTGGGGTGTTATTATCTCCTGTGCTGGAATCTCTATTCTTGCTATCGCGGGATTTAGAGCGGCGCCGCTAACTTCGGCGCTTGGGCAGTTTCTTTAAGGAATCGGCCTCCGTTGCTTCTTCGCCGTCCCCATCTTTTGGGGTGTCCACCATGTATATGTCATATGACGAGGTGGTCTTCCAGTGTCCTGTAGGCACTGGTTCTTGATAGTCTCCGGCATCGTCGTCCATACCGTCGATGTCTTCGGAGTCGTAGTCGAGTACGTCGGTTAGATCGTCGACGGTGGCTACGAAGTGGGTGGTGGGTGGGCTCTGAATTTCTTCGTCGTCCGCGTCCCAACCATCCTGGCCGTAGTTCGGCCAGGGTTCTCCAGATAGCGAGAGATGCTCCAGCGAATTTAAGATATCGTCGAAGGGTGAGTGCTGAAAGATGTCCGCAGCGGTGAATTTCATGATCGGCGCCCAATCGGATTCGACTGGCAGGGGCGCAGGAGGTTCGGAGTCCGGCAGAGAGTCCGGCACCTCGGAGTCATGAGCTTTATGCGGGACAAGGTAAGTGTTCGGCTCCATCGCCATAGAAGTTGCAGCTCCCGAGGTGGTGTCCAGCCATCCGTCCTCGATTTGAGCGATCGGCTCCGAACTATGGGTCGGAGCGGATTCATGTGCGGCCTCCAAGGTGCTGTCCGGTGGCAGAGTTAGGTCGTGCCCATAGTGACAGCACGGCATGCTCGGCTGTGGCTCGGATCCATCGAAGATCAAGTCCCCGCGGATATCGGCCGTGAAGTTTAGGCTTCCAAACCTGACCTGACGGCCAGGGGCGTAGCTTTCGATCTGCTCCAGATGGCCAAGTGAGTTGGCCCGCAGTGCGAAGCCGCCGAATACGAAGATCTATCCGGGGAGAAAAGTCTCACCCAGGACTGCGTCGTTGTCGATTGAAGAGGCCATCAAGCCTATCGGTGACGACACAGAGGAACTCTCAATGAAAGCACCAATGTCGGTGTCAAAACCGGCGGATCTCGGGTAGGGGGTCCTGAACTGTGCGTCTAGGTGGATGGTAACAGGAGACAAGGGACACGATGTTTTACCCAGGTTCGGGCCCTCTTGATGGAGGTAAAACCCTACGTCCTGCTTGATTGATATTGATATTGTGGATGTTTACAAGAGTGGATCTACCACGAGATCAAGGAGGCTAAACCCTAGAAGCTAGCCTATGGTATGATTGTAATGGTTGTTGTTGTGTCCTACGGACTAGAGCCATCCGGTTTATATAGACACCGGAGAGGGCTAGGGTTACATAGAGTCGGTTAAAATGGTAGGAGATCTACGTATCCGTATTGCCAAGCTTGCCTTCCACGCCAAGGAAAGTCCCATCCGGACACGAGACGAAGTCTTCAATCTTGTATCTTCATAGTCTTGGAGTCCGGTCGATGATGATAGTCCGACCGATGATAGTTCGGCTGATGATGGTAGTCCGGCTATCCGGACACCCCCTAATCCAGGACTCCCTCACCGAGCTCGATCGGCAGTACAGTTTGGACGCCTTGGAGGAGGAGCGTGACGTGGCTAAAGCCCGTTCTGCGTTCTATCAACAGCAGGCTCGAAGATACCAAAGCAGAGAAGTACGGGCCAAAACTTACAATGTTGGCGAGTTAGTTCTACGCCTACCGGATAATAAAAAGGACAAACTCAAGCCCAAGTGGGAAGGTCCCTTCATTATTGACCAAGTCCTGACCGGTGGAGCGTACCGTCTGCGGGATGCATCGGACAACCGACTCGAGCCGAACCCATGGAACGCAACCCGAATCTGAAGATTCTATGCCTAGTGCCGGACTCTGTGTTCGTCTCCTTCCTCCGTCCATTTTTTATCTGCCTTACATTTCTCTCCTTCTCCCCCTCTTTTCTTTCACAACCTTTAAGGGCCCATTTTTGCCTTGTTCGCACATAACCGACGCGCTATCCGCGCTCATTATACCTAGGGACTTCTTTTCCAGAAGCTTATTCATACAGGCTTCATGCCCAACACATGTGTTATACTTCCACATGTACCCTTTATTCACCATTATATGCATCGATATGACTTAAGTTTTGGCCAAGCTGGGTTGCCTGGCTCTTGTATTTATGCCCTACGTTCCCGTTAATTCGGCTAGGGCATAAGGGGAGCACCTCTGCGATTGTTACTGCCGAGTCAGCCGGATGTGTACCTCAGACTGGGTGAAGCCGAAAGCTAGCGTTCTTAAGGGAATATTTGGTCGGTGAACTAAAGATGATTTCACACTTTTTACTTATGCGCCCCCAGATGTTTTCTCTGCATATCTTTTTCGCAGTCCGGGCATGAACTTTAGGGCATGCCTCCCAGGGAAAGGAACCCCTAACGGAACTATTCTCCCCGGAAGATGTTTCTTACTAACCATGTAATATAACATAACTAGTTGGGCACTTGTCTGTTAAAGCACTAATTGTTGGGGAACGTAGCAGAAATCAAAAAAATTCTACGCATCACCAAGATCAATCTATGGAGTTCTCTAGCAACGAGAGGGATAGGAGTGCATCTACATACCCTTGTAGATCGCGAGCGGAAGCGTTCAAGAGAACGGGGATGATGGAGTCGTACTCACCGTGATCCAAATCACCGATGACCAAGTGCCGAACGGACAGCACCTCCGCGTTCAACACACGTACGGTTGGGGAAGACGTCTCCTCCTTCTTGATCCAACAAGGGGGAAGGAGAGGTTGATGGAGATCTAGCAGCACGACGGCGTGGTGGTGGATGCAGCGAGGATCTCGGCAGGGCTTCACAAAGCTCAGCGAGAGGGAGAGGTGTTACGGGAGGGAGAGGGAGGCGTCAGGGCTTGGGTGCGGCTGCCCTCCCTCCCCCCTCTTTATATAGGGGTTTAGGGGGGCGCCGGCCCCCTAGAGATGCATCTCAAAGGGGGGGCGGCCAAGGGGGGACTTGCCCCCCAAGTCAGGTGGGGCGCCCCCCACCCCTAGGGTTTCCAACCCTAGGCGCAGGGGGAGGCCCAAGGGGGGCGCACCAGCCCACCAGGGGCTGGTTTCCCTCCCACTTCAGCCCATGGGGCCCTCCGGAATAGTTGGCCCCACCCGGTGGACCCCCGGGACCCTTACGGTGGTCCCGGTACAATACCGATTAACCCCGCAACCTTCCCGAAGGGCCGAAACTGGACTTCCTATACATAAATCTTTATCTCCGGACCATTCCGGAACTCCTCGTGACGTCCGGGATCTCATCCGGGACTCCGAACAACTTCCGGGTTACTGCATACTCATATCTCTACAACCCTAGCGTCACCGAACCGTAAGTGTGTAGACCCTATGGGTTCGGGAGACACGCAGACATGACCGAGACGACTCTCCGGTCAATAACCAATAGCGGGATCTGGATACCCATGTTGGCTCCCACATGCTCCTCAATGATCTCATCGGATGAACCATGATGTCGAGGATTCAATCAATCCCGTATACAATTCCCTTTGTCAATCGGTACGTTACTTGCCCGAGATTCGATCGTCGGTATGCCAATACCTCGTTCAATCTCGTTACCGGCAAGTCACTTTACTCGTACCGTAATGCATGATCCCATGATCAAGCACTTGGTCACATTGAGATCATTATGATGATGCATTACCGAGTGAGCCTAGAGATACCTCTCCGTCATACGGAGTGACAAATCCTAGTCTCGATCCGTGTCAACCCAACAGATACTTTCAGGGATGCCTGTAGTATATCTTTATAGTCACCCAGTTACGTTGTGATGTTTGGCACACCCAAAGCACTCCTACGGCATCCGGGAGTTACACGATCTCATGGTCTAAGGAAATGATACTCAACATTGGAAAAGCTTTAGCAAACGAACTACACGATCTTGTGCTAGGCTTAGGATTGGGTCTTGTCCATCACATCATTCTCCTAATGATGTGATCCCGTTATCAATGACATCCAATGCGCATTGTCAGGAAACCATGACTATCTGTTGATCAATGGGCTAGTCAACTAGAGGCTCACTAGGGACATGATGTGGTCTATGTATTCACACATGTATTACGATTTCCGGATAACACAATTATAGCATGAACAATAGACAATTATCATGAACAAGGAAATATAATAATAATCCTTTTATTATTGCCTCTAGGGCATATTTCCAACAGTCTCCCACTTGCACTAGAGTCAATAATCTAGTTACATCATGATGAATCGAACACCCATAGAGTTCTGGTGTTGATCATGTTTTGCCCTAGGGAGAGGTTTAGTCAACGGATCTGCGACATTTAGATCCGTATGTACTTTACAAATATCTATGTCTCCATCTTGAACATTTTCACGAATGGAGTTGAAGCGACGCTTGATGTGCCTGGTCTTCTTGTGAAACCTGGGGTCCTTGGCAAGGGTAATAGCTCCAGTGTTGTCACAGAAGAGAGCGATCGGCCTCGATGCATTGGGTATGACTCCTAGGTCGGTGGTGAACTCCTTCATCTAGATTGCTTCATGCGCTGCCTCCGAGGCTGCCATGTACTCCGCTTCACATGTAGATCCCGCCACAACGCTTTGCTTGCAACTGCACCAGCTTACTGCCCCACCATTCAAAATAAACACGTATCCGGTTTGTGACTTGGAGTCATCCAGATCTATGTCGAAGCTAGCGTCGACGCAACCCTTTACGACGAGCTCTTCGTCACCTCCATATACGAGAAACATGTCCTTAGTCCTTTTCAGGTACTTCAGGATATTCTTGACCGTTGTCCAGTGTTCCATGCCGGGATTACTTTGGTACCTTCCTACCAAACTTGCGGCAAGGTTTACATCTGGTCTGGTACACAGCATGGCGTACATGATAGACCCTATGGCTGAGGCATAGGGGACGACAGTCATCTTTTCTATATCTTCTGCCGTGGTCGGACATTGAGCTGAGCTCAATTTCACACCTTGCAACACAGGAAAGAACCCCTTCTTGGACCGATCCATATTGAACTTCTTCAATATCTTATCAAGGTATGTGCTTTGTGAAAGACCTATGAAGTGTCTCGATCTATCTCTATAGATCTTGATGCCTAATATATAAGCAGCTTCTCCAAGGTCCTTCATTGAAAAACACTTATTCAAATAGGCCTTAAAGTTGTCCAAAAGTTCTATATCATTTCCCATCAAAAGTATGTCATCCACATATAATATGAGAAATGCTACTGAGCTCCCACTCACTTTCTTGTAAACGCAGGCTTCTCCATAAGTCTGCATAAACCCAAACGCTTTGATCATTTCATCAAAGTGAATGTTCCAACTCCGAGATGCTTGCACCAGCCCATAAATGGAGCGCTGGAGCTTGCATACCTTGTTAGCATTCTGAGGATCGACAAAACCTTCCGGCTGCATCATATACCATTCTTCCTTAAGAAAGCCGTTGAGGAATGCCGTTTTGATGTCCATTTGCCATATCTCATAATCATAGTATGTGGCAATTGCTAACAAGATTCGGACGGACTTCAACTTTGCTACGGGTGAGAAGGTCTCATCGTAGTCAACCCCTTGAACTTGTCGATAACCCTTAGCGACAAGTCGAGCCTTATAGATGGTAATATTACCATCCGCGTCTGTCTTCTTCTTAAAGATCCATTTATTCCCTATCACTCGCTGATCATCGGGCAAGTCTGTCAAAGTCCATACTTTGTTTTCATACATGGAGCCTATCTCGGATTGCATGGCTTCAAGCCATTTGTTGGAATCTGGTCCCGCCATTGCTTCTTCATAGTTCTAAGGTTCACCATTGTCTAACAACATGATTTCCAGGACAGGGTTGCCGTACCACTCTGGTGCGGAACGTGTCCTTGTGGACCTACGAAGTTCAGTAGCAACTTGATCTGAAGTTTCATGATCATCATCATTAACCTCCTCTCTAGTCGGTGGAGGCACCACAGAAACATTTTCTTGAGGTGCGCTACTCTTCGGTTCAAGAGGCAATACTTCATCAAGTTCCACTTTGCTCCCACTTACTTCTTTCGAGAGAAACTCTTTCTCCAGAAAGAACCCGTTCTTGGCAACAAAGATCTTGCCTTCGGATCTGAGGTAGAAGGTATACCCAATGGTTTCCTTAGGGTATCCTATGAAGACGCATTTTTCCGACTTGGGTTCGAGCTTTTCAGGTTGAAGTTTCTTGACATAAGCATCGCATCCCCAAACTTTTAGAAACGACAGTTTAGGTTTCTTCCCAAACCATAATTCATACGGTGTCGTCTCAATGGATTTAGACGGTGCCCTATTTAAAGTGAATGTAGTTGTCTCTAGAGCATATCCCCAAAATGATAGCGGTAAATCAGTGAGTGACATCATAGATCGCACCATATCCAATAGAGTGCGATTACGACGTTCGGACACACCGTTACGCTGAGGTGTTCCAGGCAGCGTGAGTTGTGAAACGATTCCACATTTCCTTAAGTGCGTACCAAATTCATGACTTAAATATTCTCCCCCACGATCTGATCGTAAGAACTTGATTTTTCTGTCACGTTGATTCTCAACCTCACTCTAAAATTCCTTGAACTTTTCAAAGGTCTCAGACTTGTGTTTTATTAAGTAGACATACCCATATCTACTCAAGTCATCAGTGAGAGTGAGAACATAACGATAGCCACCGCGAGCCTCAACACTCATTGGACCGCACACATCAGTATGTATGATTTCCAGTAAGTTGGTTGCTCGCTCCATTGTTCTGGAGAACGGAGTCTTGGTCATCTTCCCCATGAGGCATGGTTCGCACGTGTCAAATGATTCAAAATCAAGAGACTCCAAAAGTCCATCTGTATGGAGCTTCTTCATGCATTTGACACCTATGTGACCAAGGCGGCAGTGCCACAAGTATGTGGGACTATCATTATCAACCTTACATCTTTTGGTATACACACTATGAATATGTGTAACATTACGTTCGAGATTCATTAAGAATAAACCATTCACCAGCGGGGCATGATCATAAAACATATCTCTCATATAAATAGAACAACCATTATTCTCGTATTAAAATGAGTAGCCATCTCGCATTAAACGAGATCCAGATACAATGTTCATGCTCAAAGCTGGCACTAAATAACAATTATTCAGGTTTAAAACTAATCCCGTAGGTAAATGTAGAGGTAGCATGCCGACGGCGATCACATCGACCTTGGAACCATTCCCGACGAGCATCGTCACCTCGTCCTTCGCCAGTCTCCGTTCATTCCGCAGCTCCTGTTTTGAGTTACAAATATGAGCAACCGCACCGGTATCAAATACCCAGGAGCTACTACGAGTACTGGTAATGTACACATCAATTACATGTATATCACATATACCTTTAGTGTTGCCGGCCTTCTTGTCTGCTAAGTATTTGGGGCAGTTCCGCTTCCAGTGTCGCTTTCCCTTGCAATAAAAGCACTCAGTTTCAGGCTTGGGTCCATTCTTTGGCTTCTTCCCGGCAACTGGCTTACCGGGCGCGGCAACTCCCTTTCTGTCCTTCTTCTTACCCTTGCCTTTCTTGAACTTAGTGGTTTTATTCACCATCAACACTTGATGTTCCTTTTTGATCTCCACCTCTGCTAATTTTAGCATTGAATATACCTCAGGAATGGTCTTTTCCATCCCCTGCATATTGAAGTTCATCACAAAGCTCTTGTAGCTTGGTGGGAGCGACTGAAGGATTTTGTCAATGACCACGTCATCCGGGAGATTAACTCCCAGCTGAGTCAAGCGGTTGTGCAACCCAGACATTTTGACTATGTGCTCACTGACAGAACTATTTTCCTCCATCTTACAACTGTAGAACTTGTCGGAGACTTCATATCTCTCGACCCGGGCATGAGCTTGGAAAACCATTTTCAGCTCTTCGAACATCTCATATGCTCTGTGTTGCTCAAAACGCTTTTGGAGCCCCGGTTCTAAGCTGTAAAGCATGCTGCACTGAACGAGGGAGTAATCATCAGCACGCTGCTGCCAAGCGTTCATAACGTCTTGGTTCTCTGGGATGGGTGCTTCACCTAGCGGTGCTTCTAGGACATATTGTTTCCTGGCAGCTATGAGGATGATCCTCAGGTTCCGGACCCAGTCCGTATAGTTGCTGCCATCATCTTTCAGCTTGGTTTTCTCTAGGAACGCGTTGAAGTTGAGGTTGACATTAGCGTGGGCCATTTGATCTACAAGACATATTGCAAAGTTTATTTAGACTAAGTTCATGATAATTAAGTTCATCTAATCAAATTATTTAATGAACTCCCACTCAGATTAGACATCCCTCTCGTCATCTAAGTGATACATGATCCGACTCAACTAGACCGTGTCCGATCATCACGTGAGACGGACTAGTCATCATTGGTGAACATCTCCATGTTGATCGTATCTTCCATACGACTCATGTTCGACCTTTCGGTCTCTTGTGTTCCGAGGCCATGTCTGTACATGCTAGGCTCATCAAGTCAACCTAAGTGTTTTGCATGTGTAAATCTGGCTTACACCCGTTGTATGTGAACGTTAGAATCTATCACACCCGATCATCACGTGGTGCTTCGAGACAACGAACTTTCGCAATGGCACACAGTTAGGGGGAACACTTTCTTGAAATTATTGTGAGGGATCATCTTATTTACTACCGTCGTTCTAAGCAAATAAGAAGCATAAACATGATAAACATCACATGCAATCAAATAGTGACATGATATGGCCAATATCATATTGCTCCTTTGATCTCCATCTTCGGGGTGCCATGATCATCTTCGTCACCGGCATGACACTATCATATCCATCATCATGATCTCCATCATCGTGTCTCCATGAAGTTGTTCGCCAACTATTACTTCTACTACTATGACTAACGGTTTAGAAAAGAAGTAAAGTAATTACATGGCGTTATTCAATGACACGCAGGTCATATAATAAATAAAGACAACTCCTATGGCTCCTGCCGGTTGTCATACTCATCGACATGCAAGTTGTGATTCCTATTACAAGAACATGATCAATCTCATACATCACATATATCATTCATCACATATTTTGGCCATATCACATCACAAGGCACATGCTGCAAAAACAAGTTAGACGTCCTCCAATTGTTGTTGCATGTTTTTACGTGGCTGCATTAGGGTTCTAGCAAGAACGTTTCTTACCTACGTCAAAACCACAACATGATATTCTAATTTCTATTTACCCTTCATAAGGACCCTTTTCATCGAATCCGATATGACTAAAGTGGGAGAGACAGACACCCGCTAGCCACCTTATGCAACTAGTGCATGTCAGTCGGTGGAACCTGTCTCACGTAAGCGTACGTGTAAGGTCGGTCCGGGCCGCTTCATCCCACAATGCCGCCGAATCAAGATAAGACTAGTAACGGCAAGATAATTGACAATATCGATGCCCACAACTGCTTTGTGTTCTACTCGTGCATAGTAACTACGCATAGACCTAGCTCATGATGCCACTGTTGGGGAACGTAGCAGAAATCAAAAAAATTCTATGCATCACCAGGATCAATGTATGGAGTTCTCTAGCAACGAGAGGGATAGGAGTGCATCTACATACCCTTGTTGATCGCGAGCGGAAGCGTTCAAGAGAACGGGGATGATGGAGTCGTACTCGCCGTGATCCAAATCACCGACGACCAGAACGGACAGCACCTCCGCGTTCAACACACGTACGGTTGGGGAAGATGTCTCCTCCTTCTTGATCCAGCAAGGGGGAAGGAGAGGTTGATGGAGATCCAGCAGCACGACGGCGTGGTGGTGGATGCAGCGAGGATCTCGGCAGGGCTTCGTCAAGCTCAGCGAGAGGGAGAGGTGTTACGGGAGGGAGAGGGAGGCGCCAGGGCTTGGGTGCGGCTTCCCTCCCTCCCCCCTCTTTATATAGGGGTCCAGGGGGGCGCCGGCCCCCTAGAGATACATCTCAAAGGGGGGGGGCGGCAGCCAAGGGGGGACTTGCCCCCCAAGTCAGGTGTGGCGCCCCCCACCCCTAGGGTTTCCAACCCTAGGCGCAGGGGGAGGCCCAAGGGGGGAGCACCAGACCACTAGGGGCTGGTTCCCCTCCCACTTCAGCCTATGGGGCCCTCCGGGATAGGTGGCCCCACCCGGTGGACCCCTGGGACCCTTACGGTGGTCCCGGTACAATACCGATTAACCGCGCAACCTTCCCGATGGCCGAAACTGGACTTCTTATATATAAATCTTTACCTCCGGACCATTCCGGAACTCCTCATGACGTCCGGGATCTCATCCGGGACTTCGAACAACTTTCGGGTTACTGCATACTCATATCTCTACAACCCTAGTGTCACCGAACCTTAAGTGTGTAGACCCTACGGGTTCGGGAGACACGCAGACATGACCGAGATGACTCTCCGGTCAATAACCAACAACGGGATCTGGATAACCATGTTGGCTCCCACATGCTCCTCGATGATCTCATCGGATGAACCACGATGTCAAGGATTCAATCAATCCCGTATACAATTCCCTTTGTCAATCGGTACGTTACTTGCCCGAGATTCGATCGTCGGTATCCCAATACCTCATTCAATCTCGTTACCGGCAAGTCATTTTACTCGTACCGTAATGCATGATCCCGTGACCAAGCACTTGGTAACATTGAGCTCATTATGATGATGCATTACCGAGTGGGCCCAGAGATACCTCTCCGTCATACGGAGTGACAAATCCCAGTCTCGATCCGTGTCAACCCAACAGATACTTTCGGGGATGCCTGTAGTATACCTTTATAGTCACCCAGTTACGTTGTGACGTTTGGCACACCCAAAGCACTCCTACGGCATTCGGGAGTTACACGATCTCATGGTCTAAGGAAACGAACTACACGATCTTGTGCTAGGCTTAGGATTGGGTCTTGTCCATCACATCATTCTCCTAATGATGTGATCCCGTTATCAATGACATCCAATGCCCATAGTCAGGAAACCATGACTATCTGTTGATCAACGAGCTAGTCAACTAGAGGCTCACTAGGGACATGATGTGTTCTATGTATTCACACATGTATTACGATTTCTGGATAACACAATTATAGCATGAACAATAGACAATTATCATGAACAAGGAAATATAATAATAATCCTTTCATTATTGCCTCTAGGGCATATTTCCAACACTAATGACCACTACGCCTGGTCTCCACGCATGCCCCGGTTCTTACATAACCGAGAGGGTATTTGGATACACTCCGGACCGTCAGGTCTCGAGGTTGAAGCGAAAAGGTCCGCCACGACAAACGATCTATAATCCGGCTAGAAGGCATTATACATGTCACTTTAAATTACATAGTCAATTTGACTGGTTGAATTCCTCTTCAATACCATCCAATAGGCTGTCTAGTCTATAGTCCTATTGGGAATACTTTGCGGCCAATTCTACTTGGCCGTATACTAAGCTAAGAGGGATCTCCTTCCCATTGGGCCCCACAGGTCCGACCTCGGCCATGTGGTTTGGGTCAGTCTTCATGTACCGCGTCTTCACCATGGCCCAGGCTTCCCTGGCGCCTTGACGACAGGCCGATATCTTCCATAATCGGAAGCGCCACCGCGCTCCCTTCAGCTTCTCGGCAAGCTCTCCAAGGCCCTCGGGCATGGAGATGGATGGCCACAAGGCCTGGGCGACGCCTTGCATCACCTGCCAAACTCGTTCGTTCAGTTGTGAGAGCTCGGGAAGAAGGTCACCTGTAGAACCGGGCATTTCCTCTACAGGATGACCTGTTAGCATACCTAAAGACATAACTCTGTCAGCAGACTTCATCTCGAAATCTTTTTCAAAGTTCGTTCAAGCACTTACTAAATATGCCGCGTCGAAGCCGTCGATTCTCCTTAATGGAGTCCGACAGTTGGGCATGAACATCCTTTAGTTCCACGCCCAGCTGGGTGTTGGCATCTAGGAGATCATTCTTCTCCTGCCTCACCCTCATAAGCACGCTCTCATCGGCCTTTAGCTGGCGTAGGAGTTGTTGCTTATCCGGATTAAGTCTGGCGCCATCTGCGTATTTATTGTCAGATTTTCATACAAGCCGCACAGGATACTTATCATTTGAAGGATATATTACCAGAGGGGGTCTCTTTGGCCTCCCCTGCTGCGGCTAGTGCTGCCTGAAGCTGGGCTTTGCACTCTTCTAGCTCCTGGGACAGTTGGGTATTCTTTTCTGTAAGATCCTGCATAACAATTGATCCTTAAATCAGTTATTCTAACTGTTTCAAGTCTCGGGGACTACTGGTATATATAGTCACCAAATTTTCTCATCCGTATGTCCTTTACATACTGCTCCGTGGCTCTGGTTAGACCATTTTGAGCAGCACGGAGGTACGCATCTCCAGAGTTGAAGGCCTCCAACGCCTCCTGGGAGAAACAAGCGTCGCGAAAAACTATCCTGCAACGCCTGTGGTTCATGGCACTCTCCACCTCGGAATTGGTGGCAGACAGCCTTTCCACCTCCTCTATCGGAGGAGCGTCCAGGGCATGCCTCATGTTAGACTCCGCTTCCGGACCCGGCTTTGGAGCCTGGCTGGTAGACACGCGATTGGCAACCTCTCCGGATATAGTCCGGCGAGCGCTCTTTTTCCTAAAGAGAGCATGGGCGTTAGTATGCCTCTGAGAATGATATCCTGGAATAAGATGGCGCCCCATACCATTGCGCTGGCGTCTCAATCCGGACCGCACTTCTTTTCAGCCTGCTGGGCCTCGCGGCCCCTTGTTGTCTAGTCGCCGCAGGCTCAGTCTCCCGCCTCGAGGGCCTCCCCTGCAAAACACCGTTGGTATACGGTAGTCGAAAAAACACAAAAACGGATTCCCTTTTCAAAGTGCTGGGACTTTGGTCTCAGTTACCTGTGAGGCTGGGAGTAGCCCAGGGTAATCGGCTGTAATAGCCACCAAGACATTGTCAATGCTCAATTGGTGAAATACCCCATCGATCAGCTCCACAGATATGTCCGGATCCTCTTGAGAGGCCGAGTCAAGGGACCGTTCTGGATCCTCGGGTTGCGGAGGAGGGCTGTTTATCTCCTTTACGGCCTGACGCAGTTCCTGTGTCAAAATCAAATATAGGATACTTAACTATGGGAATATGGAACGGATGGGCAAAGAAGAAGTGTCCTCTTACCCAGCTTGGAGGGTTGTACATAGAAAATCCGGCCAGTGGATTGACGCGGAGAAATTCCTCCTCTTCTCCCTTGTGCAAAGCGGACAAGATCTCCGCTAGAGCGGCAACCGATTCCGGCCCCTTACGGCCGCAGCAGGTGGCATCATCCTCCCCGTTGAAATCCCACATGGGGTGGCCTCTATACTGAAGCGGCTGCACCCCCCGCATAATGCATATGGCCATGACTTCGATCATGGTCAGTCCGGAATGAGCTAACAACCTTATCCGGCTCATCAGGTAAAGGACGTCCTGGTCATTTTCCTTCTGAGGGCTCCGTGGATGCCAGCTTAAGCGCTTCTTCAAGGGAGCATTATCGAACTCGGGAAGGCCAATCTGAATAGGATCCGGCAGGGGGACGTCTTCTATATAAAACCATTCTCAGGGCCAGTCTTCGGACGCCTTCTTCAGGGTTCCAGATAGATACCCAGTCCCGGCGATACGCCACATTCGGCTCCGCCCACTTGATATACTGACCCCTTTTGAGAACGGGGCACGAGGCAGAACAGCTTCTTCCACAACACGAAATGAGCCTCGCAACCCAAAAACATCTCGCAAAGGGCTATGAAGCCCGCGATATGCAATATGGAGGCAGGCGTAAGGTTGTGCAACTGGAGGCCGTAGAACTCCAGAGGCCCTCAAAGAAACGGATGAATTGGGAATCCGAGCCCTCTTATCAAATAAGGGACAAGGCATACCCGCTCTCCTTTGGAGGGATTAGGGACGCTCTCCGCTTGCTTTCTGCCATTATAGGTGGCAAGCCCGGCTCGGACCGGAACCATGTAGGCTGGGGGGAGAAAACCCTTGGTTTGGAGCGTCACTAGCTCACTGTGCAGGATGGAACATCTCTCCCAATCTCCAGGCTGAGGGCTAGGAAGGCGAGAGGAGGAGTTGCGACGACCAGCCATGATGGAATGGATCTCTGTCGAATGAGCTCTGATGAATGCTCGCGGTGGGAAGATGGTGTGATTCGGATCTAAATCCTCGTCTCTTTAAATAGGCAGCTCATTTACACAGCTAGGGGGTAAATGCAAAAACACCCTGGCTTTTCGCATTCATTTGACACGTGGAAGAAGGCCATTATTGGGCGTGGAAGCCAAGAAGCGCAATATTCACAAGAAGCCGGACACTATTCAACAGGTACACGGAATTTGGGGGAACCCGCCTTGCAATGCGAAAGACAATCTGCGCGCCGGACTCATTGTCATTGCAGCCTGGTTCGGGGGCTACTGAGGGAGTCCTGGATTAGGGGGTGTCCGGATAGCCGGACTATAACCTTTGGCCGGACTCTTGGACTATGAAGATACAAGATTGAAGACTTCATCCCGTGTCCGGATAGGACTTTCCTTGGCGTGGAAGGCAAGCTTGGCAATACGGATATGTAGATCTCCTCCCATTGTAACCGACTCTGTGTAACCCTAGCCCTCTCCAGTGTCTATATAAACCAGAGGGTTTTAGTCCATAGGACGAACAACAATCATACCATAGGCTAGCTTCTAGGGTTTAGCCTCTCTGATCTCGTGGTAGATGTACTCTTGTACTACCCATATCATCAATATTAATCAAGCAGGAGTAGGGTTTTACCTGCATCAAGAGGGCCCGAACCTGGGTAAAAACATTGTGTCCCTTGTCTCCTGTTACCATCCACCTAGACGCACAGTTCGGGACCCCCTACCCGAGATCCGCCAATTTTGACACCGATAGTGGCATTGATTAATATTAACATAGAGATTATATTAACAATAAAATTCGTTAAACATGTAATTTGCTTTTAACTGTGGCATTGCATCAATTTTGCAGCGGCATTATTAGAGGGTGTTTGTTTACAGGGACATTTTGGTGTAGGGACTAAAAAAAACTCCGTGTCAGTCCGTGTTGGTCCCAGTTTTGTTATCAGACGCCTTTTGTCGGGGATATACCCCGCGGTAAACCGGCGGAGAGTCTAGACAGATGGCTAAGACAGACGGTAAACCGGCTGGTGGTAAACCGGCGGAGAGTCAAGTAAGAGGTATAAGACAGACGGTGTAACATCCCAAATTTCCAATTTGGCATGTTATACATAGATCATCCATGCATATCATATGTTATTGCTTTTTGTTTGCAATCCTCGAAATCCTAAGGAACTCAAGGACCTTCGGAGAGAGTTGGGGATTTTCTAACTTTCATATTTGAAATTCTTATCAAATAGTGAAGACGAGGATTTGATTTTAATTATTTTCTCTCCGGAAAATATTTCATTTAAAAATATTAAATGAGGGGAGATAATATGACTTCTCCAAAATAATTGGAATATCGGAGGAAAAATGTTAAAATCATTTTTGGGATTTTATTTGAATTTATTTGGGATTTTATTTGCTCCTAGAAAAATGTTGCATATTTTAAAATTGCATTTTAGGGGCCAAGAAAAGTTCATCTTGTTCTAAATATTTTATTTAGACGAAGAAAACTTGTTTTGGAATTTTTAGATTTTTATTTATTTTTCTAGGAATTTTTCTTCGGCGGAATGTTTAAAAAACACCTCGCGAGGCCCAGCCGAGCAGGCCGGCCCAACCCCGCGCCGCCGCCTTCCCCGCGCCGCCGCCGTGTGCCGCACGAACGCCGAGGGCGGGTCCGAGCCGGACTCCACCCCCGGGCGCCCCCTTCCCCAAGTCGAGCCCCCCCCCCTATTTAATGCCGCCACCACCCGCAGCCACCCCGCAGCCCCGTCGCCCGCCGCCGAGCCCCGCCGGACGAGCCTCGCCGGAGGTACCCGACCCCGCCGCCGGTTTATTTCAGAAAACCCTTGGCTTTTTTTTGAAAACCCTAGATCATTTTTTATATAGATCGGTTTATTTTTTTTGGTTTATTTACTTAGCAAACGTCCGTTCGTCCATTCGTTTTAACGAACGCATTCACTGTTTAGTTTCTGTTAACGAACGTTTGTTCGTTTAGCAGTTCGTCGCTTTTATTTTTATCGGATTTATTCCGCGATTATTCTGATCGCGATTTCTGATCCGATATTCAAACATGTTTATCTTTTCGCTCGTTTATCGGAATCAGGCGATTCAAGCGCCTGGAGTTTCATCTCGAAACCCTCTTTCCGAATAATCAACTCAAACAAGATTTTTCTTCTGTAAAATTTGACTTAGATCCAGATTAGCAAAACGAAGTTGTTTCTTTTGCCGTTTGAGTTTCGTTGCTTCGTTTGATTTGATTCTTTTTGTAAACCGGAGTTCTTAAGTTGAACTCTCCGGTCAAACTCTTTTATTTGGAGTTCTACTTGTGCATCTTTGATTGTTGCTTATGTATGTTATTGTTTGCTTGCGATAGAATTCCCGGAGTGCGAAGCATGTTACTACGAGTCTCTAGGATACCCGGATCGTCAGCAAGGCAAGTAACACATTGATCATACTCTTTTCATACCCAGTTTTTATGCATTAGTTTCAATCCTCAAACATTGCATGACTAGGATGCCTTTAACATGTGGGTATTGGGAAGTAGTTGATGAGGTAGAACCTATTACCCTGTTTTATTATCAAACCCTTGGGAGTTACTTCTACGTTATGCTTATTTTGCCATGCTATGCTTGTAGATGTGGATTGGGTTTGAGTGATATCCATGACAGATGTGAGATTGTTAATTAATGGTTTACTTAAGTTGGCAACTTTAATACACATCTGGGTGTATTGAGGCACCTGGGTTTACCAGTGATTGCCTGTTTTATTTTTGGAAATCCCGGGGTTACCGTGTGATTCTCCTATGGACCTCCACCCAGGCTCAAAGGGAACTGAGTCTATTCATGCTAGAAACTTCCATGTGCAGCCGCAAGCTATTATGGGCTCTAGCATAGTTGAGTAAGTTGCGTGAAGCTCTTGAAGAGGTGGATCAGCAGGTAGTGGGTTTGTAGGTTTGGTATGGTCTGCCCGGAGTAGAGAGTTAATGCTTCTGAAAGACTGTGTCTCGATCATCCGTCTCTCAAACACCATGTAGTGCGAGAATCAATGGAGGCGATCGAGTCTTGTGGGGAAAAGTGCGCAAACCTCTGTAGAGTGTACAATCTAATCATGGTTAGCTGTGTCCCCGGTTATGGACAATTCTGAGTATCTAGTACTTGAGTATTCGCATGTATCTCAACACTCTTAAATTTATATTGTTGGGTTGTTAATTACTTTAATTGGGATCATTGAGTTGGGGTTACCTTCTCAGATGATGTTTTAACTACCTTGATAGTTAAAATTAAAATTTATTCCTTTGAAGTAGGGAAAAATTGGCTTTTCGCAAAACTGTAACCATAGAGCTTTCCACCAGCCAAATATGCATGTAGTGGTAGCATTATTCTGTTATTGCTCTTTTGTGTTACATTGCCAGCATATTCCATGTGCTGACCCGTTCTCGGGCTGCAACGTATTATGTTGCAGAATTTTCAGACGAAGAGTAAGGTTCGTAGGTCGTTGCCGTGCAGCTCAGCTATGCCGTTGGAGTTGATGGACTCACTTTATCTTCCAAGCCTTCCGCTGTTATCGCTTTAGATGGCCGTAAGCCATATTATTGTAATAAGTTCTCTTCTGAGACATTCGATGTAATAAGTGTGTGATTGCTACTCTGTTGTAAATCCTTCAAAGTACTGTGTGGTGTCAGCATTACTGATCCAGGGATGACACTTGAGCACAGAGACTTGACCATCTGAGGTCGGGTCGCTACAAGATTGTATCAGAGCACACGCTAAGTGTAGGACACGACCACTAAGATAAATGATAGGTCACACTTCTCTTCTCATTTCTGACTCCTCTTCTTTTCCACTCTTTAGGATGAAGGAGATGAAGACCAAGTTTGCACAACCGGATGAAGACACCCCTTTTGGACAGCACTTGAAGGAAATCACTAGGTACTTGAATATTGGAATACCAAGCTTCACTGGGACGAACAATGCCACTCTACCGGAAGAAGAGCGCTGGATGATTCAAGTACGAGTTCCAGGAAGGACGTTCTCGCCAAATTCTAAACCCATAGAGTTTTCTTTCGAAGCACCCACTTGGAACCTTGGCAAGAGTATGGCAGCTCATATTACCATGGGACGCATTGGAGAAATCTACAACAAGGAACTTGAGGATACTACCTATCAAATATGTGGGCGCCGAGATGAACAACGGGAGTTGATCAGCACCAGGAAGGATAGATCTGTCGCAGCCTTTATCCAGGAACAAAGCCAGCACATTCGATGTCAGGAGAACCAGATGTGCGCAGACATGATCGAGTTGAAGAAGGCGAAGACCAGGATCATCGAGCTGGAGGAAGAAATTAAGTTCACACGCGATGGATATGAGGAGGAAATCAAGACCCTATTGGAGAAGAATGACGACTTAGTTGAGAAGATCGGAATCTTTATGGGAGGACCAGTTCCGAAAGAAGACCTCATTCGTCCGGACAACTACATCATTATCGACGACACCGACACGGATTCAAGTGATGATGATTACGAAGATGAAGCTGGAGCAGACATCATGGAGCCTTCCACCGATCAAAATTTCTAAGATGACCACCATATGATAATAGTATTCCCCATGTAACTAGTAGTAGTGAGCACTTTTGCGATAGTCTTAGACTGTTTTGTATGCCCTTGCTTGATTGATTGAATGAATGTTTGTGTTTGCCTCATATACATATGGGTAGTGTTTCTCCCCTAGATCTTTTTCTATTCTAAATCTCTTCCATCTAAGCCCATCAGATGCCTCCAAGGAGAGACCCCGAGTTTGTTTTCCCACCAGAGATCACCCAGTTGATCCAGCAGCAGAATGCTTTGATGCAATTGCTAGTTCAGAACCAGGGCAATGCCAATAACAACAATGCCAACAACAACAACCCGCCGCCAGTGGATAACCTCGCCCGTTTCTTAAGGTTACAGCCGCCGGTGTTCTCCAGTAGCATCGAGCCAATAGTTGCAGATGATTGGCTACGCTGTATTGGAAGGGAGTTAACCACCGCAGGATGCACAGATGCTGAGAAGGTGCGTTTTGCCGCACACCAAATGGATGGACCTGCAGCAACATGGTGAGAGAATTTCACAACCACCTATCCTATCGATACTGTCACATGGGCTCAGTTTCAGCAGGCTTTTCGTACTGCCCATGTCTCGACTGGAGCTATGCAGATGAAGAAGTGTGAGTTTCGCAATCTATGCTAGGGGAATCGTACTGTTGGACAGTACGTGGATGAGTTTAGCAAGTTATCACGTTATGCCCCTGATGATGTGGCCACAGATGCCGCTAAGCAGGAGAAGTTTATGGAAGGGCTGAATGACGAGATGAGTATGCAGTTGATGGTAGCAACCTTCAACAACTACCAGGAGTTGGTAGATAAGGCCCTGATGATTGAAGGGAAGCAGCAGCAGATTGATAATCGTAAGAGGAAGTATGGGCAAGGAAAATACAATTCAGGAGCTCACCAGAAGCCTCGCTTGACCCCGAACTCGGGAGGACTTGTTCATAACCATGGAAGTCATAACCATGTTGGAGGAGGATCACATAACCATAATGGTGCGAAGAACGGGAATGGGAATGGAGCCAACAATAATCAGAACCGCTATAACCCGTCTACACCCACAAAGAGGGACTTAAGCCAAGTTGTTTGCTACAAGTGCGGGAAGACAGGGCACTATGCCAATGACTGCTCTGAAGGAAAGAATGGGAATGGAAACGGGAGCGCAGGAAAGAAGCCCAATCCATTCAACAAAGGACAAGTGAACCACGTTAACGTGGAGGAGGTTGAAGAGCAGCCGGACGCGGTAATAGGTAAGTTTTTGGTTCAGTCATTTACCGCATTGTTCTTTTCGATACTGGTGCATCGCATTCATACATATCAAGGGGATTTGTGGAGAAGTTTAAGTTACCAACCCGAACCCTTAGGACACCCCTCTTAGTGAGCTCGCCAGGAGTAGAGTACATGGCTAGCAGATGGTGCACCCAGATACCCCTAATCATTGGTACACATGTATACCCGTCTGACCTAATTATCTTGGAGTCGCAAGGATTGGATGTGATATTAGGTATGGACTGGATGTCAAAGTATGGAGGAAGTATTGATTGTGCTAGTAAGTCAATTTATCTTACCACCCCAGAGGGAAAGAGGATTAAGTATGTATCTAGGCATGTGCCTAGGAGGAGCCAAGTAAACGCCCTCACGGGAGTTGTACAGGAGGAAGTACCTGTGGTAAAGGATTTTTCGGATGTTTTCCCCGAAGAGTTACCAGGTATGCCACCGGACAGAGACATCGAGTTTTTGATAGAGTTATTGCCAGGAACAGGACCGATATCCAAGAGACCCTATCGGATGCCAGCAAATGACCTAGAGGAAATTAAGAAGCAGATTAAGGAGTTGTTGGAGAAAGGTTACATTCGTAGAAGCTCGTCACCTTGGGGAGCCCCAGTACTTTTGGTAGATAAGAAAGATAAATCCCTGAGGATGGTTGTTGATTACCGAGCTCTGAATGAAGTGACGATAAAGAACAAGTATCCCTTACCAATGATCAATGATCTATTTGATCAGTTACAAGGAGCTAAGGTGTTTTCAAAGATTGATCTGTGATCGGGATACCATCAGTTGAAGATCCGAGAGAAGGATATACCCATGACAGCATTTACCACTCGGTATGGATTATATGAGTATACGGTCATGTCATTCGGACTGACTAACGCCCCTGCCTGTTTCATGAGTATGATGAACAAAGTGTTCATGGAGTTTTTGGACAAGTTTGTTGTGGTATTCATTGATGATATTATGATATACTCGAAGAACAAAGAGGAGCACGCGGAACACTTGCGTTTGGTTCTTGAGAAACTCAGGGAACACCAGTTATATGCCAAATTCAGGAAGTGCGAGTTTTGGTTGAAGGAAGTTGGATTTCTTGGGCATGTTATATCTGGAGAGGGTATAGCAGTAGATCCCAGTAAGGTTCAGTCGGTCACTGAATGGTTGGCACCCACTTCAGTTGGCGAGATCCGCAGTTTTCTTGGGCTAGCAGGATATTATCGGAGATTCATTGAGAATTTTTCCAAGATTTCTAAACCAATGACTGAATTGCTAAAGAAGGATACTGAGTTCAAATGGACGGAGGAGTGCGAGACAAGTTTTCATGAGCTGAAGAAGCGATTGACTACAGCCCCAGTACTGACCTTGCCAGATATACATAAGGAGTTTCAAGTGTATTGTGACGCCTCTTGCTTGGGACTTGGATGTGTGCTTATGCAGGAAGGAAGAGTTGTTTCGTATGCCTCACGACAACTGAAGCCACATGAGTTGAACTATGCCACGCATGATTTGGAGTTAGCAGTTGTAGTGCATGCGTTAAAGACCTGGAGACATTATCTTGTTGGAAACCGTTGTGATGTGTACACGGATCATAAGAGCTTGAAGTACATTTTTACACAGAAGGAGTTGAACCTCAGGCAGAGGAGATGGTTGGAACTTATAATGGATTACGACATGAAGCTACACTACCACCCAGGAAAAGCCAATGTCATAGCAGACGCTTTGAGCCGGAAGAGCTATGCTAATGTTCTTGTGAGCAAGGGAATGCCAAAGGAGTTAGCTGTAGAGATCATGGAACTTCGATTGGAGATTGTTCCAAGAGGCTTTCTTGCAACAATGGAGGTCCAGTCGACACTGTTGGACAGAATTCGAGAAGCTCAGAAGGAAGACAAAGAGATTGCTGAGATAAGAGAGAGGATGAGCGAAGGTAAAGCCAAAGGTTTTCGCGAGGATGAGCACGATACCTTGTGGTTTGAGGACCGAATTTATGTGCCCAACAATTCGGAGATAAGGAAGTTGATACTTCAGGAGGCCCATGACTCACCATACTCGATTCATCCCGGAAACACCAAGATGTATTTGGACTTGAAGGAACGTTTCTGGTGGACTGGAATGAAGAAGGATATTGCCGAGTATGTAGCCGTATGCGATGTATGTCAGAGAGTGAAGGCAGAACATCAGAAGCCAGCAGGACTGTTACAGCCTATGCCAATACCCGAATGGAAGTGGGATAAACTTGGTATGGACTTTATTACCGGATTACCCAGAACTAAGGCAGGATATGATTCTATATGGGTAGTTGTGGATCGATTGACTAAAGTAGCTCATTTCATCCCGGTGAAAACAACATATACAAGTGCGAAATTGGCCAAGATATATATGACCAGGATTGTATGTTTGCATGGAGTTCCGAGGAGCATCGTATCAGATAGAGGAACCCAGTTTACTTCAAAGTTTTGGCATCAGCTACACCTGACTTTGGGGACCCGATTGGAGTTCAGTACAACTTTTCACCCGCAGACATATGGGTAGACAGAGAGAGTCAATCAGATTTTGGAGGACATGTTGAGAGCCTGTGCGCTAGATTATGGATCTAGTTGGGATGACAATTTGCTGTATGCAGAGTTTTCTTATAACAACAGTTACCAGGCCAGTTTGAAGATGGCACCATTCGAAGCTCTGTATGGACGCAGATGTAGAACACCATTGATGTGGGATGAGGTAGGGGACCGTCAGTTGTTTGGACCAGATTTGATCAAAGAATCAGAGGAGAAAGTTAAACTAATCAGAGACAGACTAAAGATTGCTCAGTCCAGACAGAAGAGTTACGCAGATTCAAAACGCAAGGAAGTAACCTATGAAGTTGGAGACAGAGCCTATCTACACGTATCACCCTTGAGGGGAGTAAAACGTTTTGGAGTTAAGGGAAAGTTAGCCCCGAGATTTGTGGGACCGTATCGTGTTTTGGAACGGATGGGAGAAGTTGCCTACAAGCTGGAGTTACCTGAAGGATTGTCAGGAGTTCACGATGTGTTTCACGTATCACAGCTGAAGAAGTGCCATGCTGAGATGGCAGATATACCGTTGAATGATACCGTACCTTTGGAGGCGATTCAGTTGGATAATAATCTGACCTATGAGGAGAAGCCAGTTAAGATTCTTGAGTTTGATAGCCGAGTCACTCGCAACAAGGTGATCAAGTTTTGCAAAGTTCAGTGGAGTCATCATACTGAGGAGGAAGCCACCTGGGAGCGAGAGGAGGATATTCGCAAAGACCATCCGCACCTATTTTCTAGCCAACCCGAATCTCGAGGGCGAGATTCATCTTAAGGGGGGTAGGTTTGTAACATCCCAAATTTCCAATTTGGCATGTTATACATAGATCATCCATGCATATCATATGTTATTGCTTTTCATTTGCAATCCTCGAAATCCTAAGCAACTCAAGGACCTTCAGAGAGAGTTGGGGATTTTCTAACTTTCATATTTGAAATTCTTATAAAATAGTGAAGACTAGGATTTGATTTTAATTATTTTCTCTCCGGAAAATATTTCATTTAAAAATATTAAATGAGGGGAGATAATATGACTTCTCCAAAATAATTGGAATATCGGAGGAAAAATGTTAAAATCATTTTTGGGATTTTATTTGAATTTATTCGGGATTTTATTTGCTCCTAGAAAAATGTTGCATATTTTAAAATTGCATTTTAGGGGCCAAGAAAAGTTCATCTTGTTCTAAATATTTTATTTAGATGGAGAAAACTTGTTTTGGAATTTTTAGATATTTATTTATTTTTCTAGGAATTTTTCTTCGGTGGAATGTTTTAAAAAAAACACACCTCGCGCCCGACTGGGCCGAAGGCCCAGCCGAGCAGGCCGGCCCAACCCCGTGCCGCCGCCTTCCCCGCGCCGCCGCCGTACGCCACACGGACACCGAGGGCAGGTCCGAGCCGGACTCCACCCCCGGGCGCCCCCTTCCTCAAGCCGAGCCCCCCCCCCTATTTAATGCCGCCGCCACCCGCAGCCACCCCGCGGCCCCGCAGCCCGCCGCCGAGCCCCGCAGGAGCCGCCGCCCCGCCGGACGAGCCTCACCGGAGGTACCCAACCCCGCCGCCGGTTTATTTCAGAAAACCCTCGGGTTTTTTTTGAAAGCCCTAGATCATTTTTTTATATAGATCGGTTTTTTTTTGGTTTATTTACTTAGCGAACGTCCGTTCGTCCGTTCGTTTTAACGAACGCGTTCACTGTTTAGTTTCTGTACGAACGTTCATTTGTTTAGCAGTTCGTCGCTTTTATTTTTATCGGATTTATTCCGCGGTTATTCTGATCGCGATTTCTGATCCAATATTCAAACATGTTTATCTTTTCGCTCGTTTATCGGAATCAGGCGATTCAAGCGCCTGGAGTTTCATCTCGAAACCCTCTTTCCGAATAATCAACTCAAACAAGATTTTTCTTCTGTAAAATTTGACTTAGATCCAGATTAGCAAAACGAAGTTGTTTCTTTTGCCGTTTGAGTTTCGTTGCTTCGTTTGATTTGATTCTTTTTGTAAACCGGAGTTCTTAAGTTGAACTCTCAGGTCAAACTCTTTTATTTGGAGTTCTACTTGTGCATCTTTGATTGTTTCTTATGTATGTTATTGTTTGCTTGCGATAGAATTCCCAGAGTGCGAAGCATGTTACTACGAGTCTCTAGGATACCCGGATCGTCAGCAAGGCAAGTAACACATTGATCACACTCTTTTCATACCCAGTTTTTATGCATTAGTTTCAATCCTCAAACATTGCATGACTAGGATGCCTTTAACATGTGGGTATTGGGAAGTAGTTGATGAGGTAGAACCTATAACCCTGTTTTATTATCAAACCCTTGGGAGTTACTTCTACGTTATGCTTATTTTGCCATGCTATGCTCGTAGACGTGGATTGGGTTTGAGTGATATCCATGACAGATGTGAGATTGTTAATTAATGGTTTACTTAAGGTGGCAACTTTAATACACATCTTGGTGGATTGAGGCACCTGGGGTTACCAGTGATTGCCTGTTTTATTTTTGGAAATCCCGGGGTTACCGTGTGATTCTCCTATGGACCGCCACCCAGGCTGAAAGGGAACTGAGTCTATTCATGCTAGAAACTTCCGTGTGCAGCCACAAGCTATTATGGGCTCTAGCATAGTTGAGTAAGTTGCGTGAAGCTCTTGAGGAGGTGGATCAGCAGGTAGTGGGTTTGTAGGTTTGGTATGGTCTACCCGGAGTAGAGAGTTAATGCTTCTGAAAGACTGTGTCTCAGTCATCCGTCTCTCAAACACCATGCAGTGCGAGAATCAACGGAGGCGATCGAGTCTTGTGGGGAAAAGTGTGCAAACCTCTACAGAGTGTACAATCTAATCACGGTTAGCCATGTCCCCGGTTATGGACAATTCTGAGTATCTAGTACTTGAGTATTCGCATGTATCTCAACACTCTTAAATTTATATTGCTGGGTTGTTAATTACTTTAATTGGGATCATTGAGTTGGGGTTACCTTCTCAGATGATGTTTCAACTACCTTGATAGTTAAAATTAAAATTTATTCCTTTGAAGTAGGGAAAAATTGGCTTTTCGCAAAACTGTAACCATAGAGCTTTCCACCAGCCAAATATGCATGTAGTGGTAGCATTATTCTGTTATTGATCTTTTGTGTTACATTGCCAGCATATTCCATGTGTTGACCCGTTCTCGGGATGCAACGTATTATGTTGCAGAATTTTCAGACGAAGAGTAAGGTCCGTAGGTTGTTGCCGTGCAGCTCAGCTATGCCGTTGGAGTTGATGGACTCACTTTATCTTCCAAGCCTTCCGTTGTTATCGCTTTAGATGGCCTTAAGCCATATTATTATAATAAGTTCTCTTCTAAGACATTCGATGTAATAAGTGTGTGATTGCTACTCTGTTATAAATCCTTCGAAGTACTGTGTGGTGTCAGCATTACTGATCCAGGGATGACACCTAAGCACAGAGACTTGACCATCTGAGGTCGGGTCGCTACAGATGGTAAACCGGCTGATGTTAAACCGGCAGACAATGTTAAACCGACAGACAATGTTAAACCGGCAGACAATGTTAAACCGGCGGACAATGTTAAACCGGCAAACAATGTTAAACCGGCAGACGTTAAGAAGCCCAAGAAGGGAATTCAAAATAGTTTAAGTTAAATTTCGAGTTGGACTCCATATGTAACCCGCCCCTTCAAGATATATAAGGAGGGGCAGGGCTCCTCAAAAGGGGGAGAGAAAAGAAACAATCTCTAAGGTTAGACACAACTAGAGGAGAGCCGATTTATGGTGACTCCCTCATGATGATAATGAGATCTGGCCTCAAACAGCATGTAGGTTTTTACCGGATGATGCTCCCGGGGCCCGAAGCTGTCTAAACCCTTGTCTTGTGTTGCGTCTCTCGATTCCACTCAACCCCTCTCAAGCTACCACATAGATGCGTTGGCCTCGCGACTAAGTCCTCAAGCTAAGGACATCTGACGTGTTAATTCCACGACAGTTGGCGCCCACCGTGGGGCTTGCACACGGTGGTGTTGAGTTCTTGAAGGGATCTTTCATATGGATCGAGAAGCTCGCGGTTGATTAGATGAAGAAGAGGCTCATAGGATAACCCGGCATAGGGTAACTTCGGGCAGAACCGGAAAGGTTCATCGGATCGCCAGGCTTATGTGTGTTCGCTGCCGCCATCCTACGATCCGCCGAGACCGACAGGCGTTTGTTCCCTGTACAATTAAGAAATCTATGCCAAATCGATCTTGATGTTCTGCTGCAAGGCGCCAGGAGCAAATACCAAGACCAAAGGATATGTGATCAGACCAAAAAAACATCAAAAGATGCAAGCCACGCCCGAGATAAGGAAGCATGAAAGTCAGAACCGATAGCGACCTGGACCTTGTCTTGACCTCGTTCTTTGCTAAACCGTGGACAGCTCTCAGCGGCCGCAAATCCTGGGTTCACATGAAAGATCCTCTGGACCGGCCCGTACAAGAATCTAAGTCGCCAGGGCCTTTTCTTTTTTCCTTGGTTCTAGTTTTTTATGCTGATTGGACGCGCCTGAGAATATTAAACTGTGGCCACTCCGAGTCACCGTCGTCTTTGCACGTAGCTCCGCGTCAGCAGTCAGCCTCGTCAGTGTGCACAAGAAAAAGGAAGTGTAGAGCCGGTTGGAAGAAGTCAAAAGCTCTTATTCATTCAACCTACAAGATTTGAGTGATCCGGACTGGTCTGCTACGTCTACGGGCGAGGCCTGAGACTCTGTTTGGTAAATTAATGTTATCAGTCTATTCAAATCCACCAGATGACAAAAGGCTGCAAAAGGATCAAGATTACCAGCGTTTGTATTTTGCATGCCATGTTTTTTCTCCAAAGGCTTACTACTAGTGCTACATTGAAAAGCACAATGGCACAATTCCCACAAAGGACCATCCTCCATCACTTGAAGGACGAGACTAGTCAAAGTGATGAATCAATTACTCCATTATACTGGTGAAGCTTTGTTGCTATTATTTGTCTAGCCGGTTTAAGATGGAGATAAGAAGACTACATGATCGAGTGCTAGACTTGAATACTAAAGATAGCACAGACTTCGAAATCTGCTATTCCGATCTGGATACCGAGACATATACAAAGCAATATTACATCAGATCACAATGTACACCTGCTTTGGACTATGACCAACATTATCCAATACCAGTACCTGCATTCATCCGGAAAATAAGTCAGGTGCTATCTGTTCTCAGTATTTTTAGCACGTATCAATTCTTTTGAGAATAATTACTCTGTCTTTTAATAAATTTTATGCAGGACGGCTATTAAAAAAGGGGTGGTATTACACCATGGAGGCACGTTCGGCTGTGCCACGCAGCTTCACGGACACGCATATCGCGGTCCGGTTTACATCAATGCGCCGGCCGACTCGCCCGTCCGCACCGCTTTACAAATGCCACGGACAACTCGCATGTCCGCACCAGCTTACATACATCGCGGCCGACTCACCCGTCCGCACCGGTTTACCACACCGCGGCCGGTTCACCCATGAGCGACTTCAACTCCACCTAGCGATCATCAATTTCATGGCGGATTATTTCCGGCCTAGCAGATCAGGTGATATTCATCTAAAATATATTTTATTGGCACATATTATTTTTGTCAAAGAGCAGTTTATCTTTGCCTTGATCTGCAATATTGTTGATGCAGGACAGTTGTTCACTACATCAAAGCGACGTGGTTAACTCGCCCGTCCGCGCCGGTTTACAACACCGCAGCCGGTTCATCTGTTTGAGCCACCTATGATGCTGAGGTCATCTTTTCCGTCCATTTCTCACGGCCCGGTCTACATCAACATACCTAGCCACACCTATCTGCATGGGCTATTTATTGAAGTATGAGCAAGTCACAGCTTGGGTAGCCCGGCCTTCTTTCAAATTGGAGGCAAATTATCATCAACCGCCGTCTGCACTGGATGGTTCAATGGGCAGGCGCACAAGTCGCCGCCACTACAGTTTGATTAACTTCGAATCGCCAGTTGGAAGGAGACATTGGCCGAGTTGCTGACACGGCTCATACGGGATCATTTATAACCCACCGCAGTCACCTCAATCTTCTGTGGATTCACATCGGGCTATCAACACCAATGATATACAACTTATGCCGGTTTACATCACGGTCACATATGGAGAGTCTCAAGCCAACTCCCCGAGTCACCTTTGAGACTCGGGGGCTACGATGACATGACTCAGCAAATCTTGCCAGTTTCAGTGAAATTAAGAATCCTAGGATCATTGGAGGGAAATATAACCCGGTCCCGGAGGCTCCTGTTATATTGATGAAAATTTAAAGGCCGTCAAAAAATTTCCGGCTTAGAAAGTATATGACAGTTACAAAATCCCGGCTCAATGAAGAAGTCCCGGGTCATCAGAAAGGATTCTGGTTTAAAATCCGGCTCAAGGGAAGTCAGTCTCACTAAATCTCTCAAATATCCAGTTTACAATCCGGTTCAAGGGAAATCTATTCTCCCACAAAGCTCTGAAGTGCTCAAATCCGGTTTAACAATGTCCGGTTCAAAAAGGAATTAACTTCTCGCAAGTTCGAGCTTAAAGGCCATCAGAAAATTTCTGGCTGAAAATAAAGATTCCGGTTTAAAATCCGGTTTAAGGGAAAGATGTCTCCCACAAAGCTTTGAAGCTCTCAATATCCAGTTTAACATCCGGTTCAAGAAGAATTTATCTCTTACAAAAAGTTAAAGGGTGCCAAGGAGGACCTGTTGCCATGATGCATGGTTCAAACATGGGTATCATGCCTTATTGGCTTATCATATTATTGATCACTTGGGGGCTTTGGTCGTATCCGAACCATAGTCACACCTCTTGATCGGCTCAATGCCGCAACATCATTTGGGGGCTTTGGTCGTGTCCGAACCATAGCAACACCTTTTGATAGGCGAAAAGCCACAACATCACTTGGGGACTTGTGGTCACGTCTGAACCATAGTCACGCCTCTTGATCGGCCTAAGGCCACATAATCACTTGGGGGCTTTGGTCGAACCCGAACCATCGTCACCCCTCTTGATCGGCATAATGCCAATGCATCATTTGGGGACCTGGCTGACTTGAACCATAGCCACACCTACTGGGGGCTTGGTCGTGTCCGACCATGGTAATGCCACTTGATCAGCTCAATAGCCTCTTTTTGCAAATGGTTTTATCATTGCCTTTGCTTGAAATTTTCTTTAATAAATATTTCTTCTTTGTTGCGTTCTTAAACCGACAAAATTCGCAGACCGGTTCGACTGTCAATTGACGGAACACGATCAATTCTTAATCCGGAGACTATTTGCCCGGTTTGATTTTTTTTATATTTTATGTTACCATCTTATTATGGAGTAAACCGGTGTTCATTAACCCGGCTTGACTTTCAATTACAAGTTTTCAGTACATGATCAAATCATAATTCGGAGAGTATCAGCCCGGTTTGGTGTGACTACGAGTCGCCAGTATTATATATGGTTAAACCGGTGTTTATCACAACCCGGTACGTTTTATCATAAACCGGCACAATATGAAAGGAGTTATCATTACTCAAGATTGGGGTTATCACCCTTACTACAAAAAGTTGGTAAACCAATGATGTGATTCAATGTCACAGATATGATATATTTCATATTTGATTATTCTTAAGTGCAGCCTTGGTTATAAACCTGGGTTATATGTTGGGCATTATGACCCGTCCGGCGGTAAACCGCCAGGACACTTTAAACTTGTTGTATGCAGAGACAGGTTGAGTAAAGCATGATGATAAATTATCCGGTGTTTATTAAATCGGCCTGGCTTTAACACGATAAGTCGCCAATATATGATGAGAAATTATTCGGTGTTTGTTAACCCGGCCTGGCTTTGGAACTATAAGTCACCAGTACATATTTGGATTGCGCCATTGGAATCATGCGCTTATAAATCATTGGGTTATATTATTCAAATAGCCAAACTTGGCTGAATTTTCATTATGATATTGAATGAATAAGGTTTTTCATACCAGATTATATTATCTTGAATAGCCAACATGGCTAGATTTTTATTATGGTTATTAATAACCGGTATTATTGAGGTTTTCAAAGTCGCTTTAGCGCAATGGCTATTATTTTATCAAAGGATATGATTTATTCTTCAATGAAAGGAATAGTCCCGAGTCGCTGCAGGCTTACGACCCGGCACTTGGGGGCTACATTATTCAAACTGAGATTACATCGAATATGCAAGTCCCATGTCACTGCCAGCATGCACCATGGCACTTGGGGGCTAATGCAAAGTCATTGTTTGCTCACTTTATTGAAGACCCGACTCATCACATCGTAATGAGCCGGCCCTTGGAAGCTACCAATTGCTCATGTCAACAATTCAAGGTACACACATTTTCATTTATCATTGAAGGGTCCACTACTCAGTTGGTAAAGCACAAGGCTCTTAACCTTGCGGACATGGATTCAAGCCCCATGATGGGGGTTACATCATATGATGTTATTTTCATTGAAGTATATATCAAGTCCCAGCTCAATATTATCTTACTGAGCCGACCCTTGGGGGCTACACCGTTGTTGTTCAAAGTTTACATGATTATATTTACAAAGTCGCTACTCATTATTGCATAATGACCCGGCCCTTGGGGGCTACACTGGTTGAAGTTTTTATGAGTATAAGACAATTACAAGTCCCAGGTTGCTGCAAGCAGGACAACCCGACACTTGGGGGCTACATAATATGGAGTATTCAGTTTTTACTAAGTGACTGGGATGAACAACATGGATTTCTTCTTAAGTGGCAGTATTTATATTGAAGCAAGTCTTAAGCCATCACTTTGTTCTGCTCAAGACTTGGGGGCTACAGGTATTATATTATTATCGAAGAACTATTTTCAAATTCTCTGGTTTGAGCAAACCGGATTGACCCAGCATCACCAATCATTACGACCCTATGTCTGCAACCCGGCGTCATCAATAATCATGAACCGGCGTTGGCAACAATCATGACCCGGAATTATCAGTTCTTATAACTCGACAAAGGTGGTAATCATAAACCGGCAAGTTTTACATCTTCAAGCCGGCTGGATATCAGTTGAATATTTCAGAGATTAATATTTTTGTCAAGTCAGAGCATTGAAGGCCAATTCAAATGGATTCTTTATTTACAAAATATCTTCTGCAAGCAAATCGATTATGAAACTGGTCTATTGACTCGGATTTTCTAGAAGAAGGAAGTGACAAGGACTTAAGGATGATCAGATCAGTTTAACATGGATAAATCCAAATTAAACTGGGGGCTAATGTCGGGGATATACCCCGCGGTAAACCGGCGGAGAGTCTAGACAAATGGCTAAGACAGACGGTAAACCGGCTGGTGGTAAACCGGCGGAGAGTCAAGTAAGAGGTATAAGACAGACGGTGTAACATCCCAAATTTCCAATTTGGCATGTTATACATAGATCATCCATGCATATCATATGTTATTGTTTTTCGTTTGCAATCCTCGAAATCCTAAGCAACTCAAGGACCTTCGGAGAGAGTTGGGGATTTTCTAACTTCCATATTTGAAATTCTTATCAAATAGTGAAGACGAGGATTTGATTTTAATTATTTTCTCTCCGGAAAATATTTCATTTAAAAATATTAAATGAGGGGAGATAATATGACTTCTCCAAAATAATTGGAATATCGGAGGAAAAATGTTAAAATCATTTTTGGGATTTTATTTGAATTTATTCGGGATTTTATTTGCTCCTAGAAAAATGTTGCATATTTTAAAATTGCATTTTAGGGGCCAAGAAAAGTTCATCTTGTTCTAAATATATTATTTAGACGGAGAAAACTTGTTTTGGAATTTTTAGATTTTTATTTATTTTTCTAGGAATTTTTCTTCGGCAGAATGTTTTAAAAGAAACACACCTCGCGCCCGACTGGGCCGAAGGCCCAGCCGAGCAGGCCGGCCCAACCCCGTGCCGCCGCCGTACGCCACACGGACGCCGAGGGCGGGTCCGAGCCGGACTCCACCCCCGGGCACCCCCTTCCCCAAGCCGAGCCGCCCCCCCTCCTATTTAATGCCGCCGCCACCCGCAGCCACCCCGCAGCCCCGCCGCCGAGCCCCGCCGGAGCCGCCGCCCGCCGGACGAGCCTCGCCAGAGGTACCCGACCCCGCCGCCGGTTTATTTTAGAAAACCCTCGGGTTTTTTTGAAAACCCTAGATCGGTTTTTTTATATAGATCGGTTTATTTTTTTTGGTTTATTTACTTAGCGAACGTCCGTCCGTCCGTTCGTTTTAACGAACGCGTTCACTGTTTAGTTTCTGTACGAACGTTCGTTTGTTCAGCAGTTCGTCGCTTTTATTTTTATCGGATTTATTCCGCTATTATTCTGATCGCGATTTCTGATCCGATATTCAAACATGTTTATCTTTTCGCTCGTTTATCGGAATCAGGCGATTCAAGCGCCTGGAGTTTCATCTCGAAGCCCTCTTTCCGAATAATCAACTCAAACAAGATTTTTCTTCTGTAAAATTTGACTTAGATCCAGATTAGCAAAACGAAGTTGTTTCTTTTGCCGTTTGAGTTTCGTTGCTTCGTTTGATTTGATTCTTTTTGTAAACCGGAGTTCTTAAGTTGAACTCTCAGGTAAAACTCTTTTATTTGGAGTTCTACTTGTGCATCTTTGATTGTTTCTTATGTATGTTATTGTTTGCTTGCGATAGAATTCCCAGAGTGCGAAGCATGTTACTACGAGTCTCTAGGATACCCGGATCGTCAGCAAGGCAAGTAACACATTGATCATACTCTTTTCATACCCAGTTTTTATGCATTAGTTTCAATCCTCAAACATTGCATGACTAGGATGCCTTTAACATGTGGGTATTGGGAAGTAGTTGATGAGGTAGAACCTATAACCCTGTTTTATTATCAAACCCTTGGGAGTTACTTCTACGTTATGCTTATTTTGCCATGCTATGCTCGTAGACGTGGATTGGGTTTGAGTGATATCCATGACAGATGTGAGATTGTTAATTAATGGTTTACTTAAGGTGGCAACTTTAATACACATCTGGGTGGATTGAGGCTCCTGGGGTTACCAGTGATTGCATGTTTTATTTTTGGAAATCCCGGGGTTACCGTGTGATTCTCCTATGGACCGCCACCCAGGCTGAAAGGGAACTGAGTCTATTCATGCTAGAAACTTCTGTGTGCAGCCGCAAGCTATTATGGGCTCTAGCATAGTTGAGTAAGTTGCGTGAAGCTCTTGAAGAGGTGGATCAGCAGGTAGTGGGTTTGTAGGTTTGGTATGGTCTGCCCGGAGTAGAGAGTTAATGCTTCTGAAAGACTGTGTCTCGGTCATCCATCTCTCAAACACCATGCAGTGCGAGAATCAACGGAGGCGATCGAGTCTTGTGGGGAAAAGTGCGCAAACCTCTGCAGAGTGTACAATCTAATCATGGTTAGCCATGTCCCCGGTTATGGACAATTCTGAGTATCTAGTACTTGAGTATTCGCATGTATCTCAACACTCTTAAATTTATATTGCTGGGTTGTTAATTACTTTAATTGGGATCATTGAGTTGGGGTTACCTTCTCAGATGATGTTTCAACTACCTTGATAGTTAAAATTAAAATTTATTCCTTTGAAGTAGGGAAAAATTGGCTTTTCGCAAAACTGTAACCATAGAGCTTTCCACCAGCCAAATATGCATGTAGTGGTAGCATTATTCTATTATTGCTCTTTTGTGTTACATTGCCAGCATATTCCATGTGCTGACCCGTTCTCGGGATGCAACGTATTATGTTGCAGAATTTTCAGACGAAGAGTAAGGTTCGTAGGTCGTTGCCGTGCAGCTCAGCTATGCCGTTGGAGTTGATGGACTCACTTTATCTTCCAAGCCTTCCGCTGTTATCGCTTTAGATGGCCTTAAGCCATATTATTGTAATAAGTTCTCTTCTGAGACATTCGATGTAATAAGTGTGTGATTGCTACTCTGTTATAAATCCTTCGAAGTACTGTGTGGTGTCAGCATTACTGATCCAGGGATGACACCTAAGCACAGAGACTTGACCATCTGAGGTCGGGTCGCTACAGACGGTAAACCGGCTGATGTTAAACCGGCAGACAATGTTAAACCGACAGACAATGTTAAACCGGCAAACAATGTTAAACCGGCGGACAATGTTAAACCGGCAGACAATGTTAAACCGGCAGACGTTAAGAAGCCCAAGAAGGGAATTCAAAATAGTTTAAGTTAAAGTCCGAGTTGGACTCCATATGTAACCCGCCCCTTCAAGATATATAAGGAGGGGCAGGGCTCCTCAAAGGGGGAGAGAAAAGAAACAATCTCTAAGGTTAGACACAACTAGAGGAGAGCCGGTTTATGGTGACTCCCTCGTGATGATAATGAGATCTAGCCTCAAACAGCATGTAGGGTTTTTACCGGATGATGCTCCTGGGGCCCGAAGCTGTCTAAACCCTTGTCTTGTGTTGCGTCTCTCGATTCCACTCAACCCCTCTCAAGCTACCACATAGATGCATTGGCCTCGCGACTAAGTCCTCAAGCTAAGGACATCTGACGTGTTAATTCCACGACAGTTGGCGCCCACCGTGGGGCTTGCACACGGTGGTGTTGAGTTCTTGAAGGGATCTTTCATATGGATCGAGAAGCTCGCGGTTGATTAGATGACGAAGAGGCTCGTAGGATAACCCGGCATAGGGTAACTTCGGGCAGAACCGGAAAGGTTCATCGGATCGCCAGGCTTATGTGTGTTCGCTGCCGCCGTCCTATGATCCGCCGAGACCGACAGGCGTTTGTTCCCTGTACAATTAAGAAATCTATGCCAAATCGATCTTGATGTTCTGCTGCAAGGCGCCAGGAGCAAATACCAAGACCAAAGGAGATGTGATCAGACAAAAAAAACATCAACAGATGGAAGCCACGCCTGAGATAAGGAAGCATGAAAGTCAGAACCGACAGCGACCTGGACCTTGTCTTGACCTCGTTCTTTGCTAAACCGTGGACAGCTCTCAGCGGCCGCAAATCCTAAGTTCACACGAAAGATCCTCTAGACCGGCCCGTACAAGAATCTAAGTCGCCAGGGCCTTTTGTTTTTTCCTAATGTCGGGGATATACCCCGCGGTAAACCGGCGGAGAGTCTAGACAGATGGCTAAGACAGACGGTAAACCGGCTGGTGGTAAACTGGCGGAGAGTCAAGTAAGAGGTATAAGACAGACGGTAAACCGGCTGATGTTAAACCGACAGACAATGTTAAACCGGCAGACAATGTTAAACCGGCAGACAATGTTAAACCGGCGGACAATGTTAAACTGGCAGACAATGTTAAACCGGCAGACATTAAGAAGCCCAAGAAGGGAAGTCAAAATAGTTTAAGTTGAAGTCCGAGTTGGACTCCATATGTAACCCGCCCCTTCAAGATATATAAGGAGGGGCAGGGCTCCACAAAGGGGGAGAGAAAAGAAACAATCTCTAGGGTTAGACACAACTAGAGGAGAGCCGGTTTATGGCGACTCCCTCGTGATGATAATGAGATCTAGCCTCAAACAGCCTGTAGGGTTTTTACGGGATGATGTTCCCGGGGCCCGAAGCTGTCTAAACCCTTGTCTTGTGTTGCGTCTCTCGATTCCGCTCAACCCCTCTCAAGCTACCACATAGATGCGTTGGCCTCGCGACTAAGTCCTCACGCTAAGGACATCTGACGTGTTAATTCCATGACACCTTTCCCTATGTGAGCACAGCAAATCTAGTCCTGCTCAAACTCTACAGCCTTGTCCCTTCCTTTCCTTTTGGAACTAGTACTTTCGCCCCTTCCTTTCCTTTTTGAACAACATCCTAGATTTATGCGATACAACTTCCCCCACTACTTTCCCCCATTCCTTTCCTCTTTGAACCACGTCCTAGATTAATGCTATACAACTTTCCCCCTTCGTTTCCTCTTTGAACCACATCCTAGATTCATGCTATATACAATTTTTCCCACTCCTTTCCTCTTTGAACCACGTCCTAGATTCATGGTATACATGCAGCTAGAGCAATGCATGTGGAGTAAGTAAATTATACCTTAAGGTTCTTGGGGCGTGGTTCGGCGGGCGACGGGACGGCGGCGAAGAAGGAGGGGTCGGAGGCCCTCCCGCGCTGCCGCTGGGTGGAAAGTGAACAGCTGCGCCGGTAGTCCCTCACCAACGGCGACAACGTTAAGCCTCCTTCCCTTCCCGGCGGACGGATCCTGCCGGCTCTTTGAGCAGCAGTGAGGGGAGAGAGAGGCCAACGAAGTCTTTTTTAGATCTGGAGAGGGCAAGAGAGTTTGAAGAGAGCAAGTACAAGCGCTGAGGCTCCAGCGAGAGAGGGCGAGAGAGTGTGAAGAGAGCAACTATAAGTGCTGAGGCTCCAGCGTGTATATATATACTGGAGAGAGAGTGTGAAGCGTGCAAACCCTAGAAAACATTTTGACCAGTCAAAGAATCCTCCTGGCACAAATTATGCTCAAGTGTAGTTATCGAACCCGAGACCTCAAGTTTGATGAGCGAATAGGCTAACCAGCTACACAACCCTCCTGTTATGTTCAACGAGAGGGAAATAACCTTTTATACATTCTTGAATCCTTATTATCACATGCACACAAATTTTGGGCACTTGTTTCGACTTAAGTCAGTGTGCCACCGTATCTCGTATACTTACTACTCTCTCCATCTAGGTGTAATAAGTCACGTTAGAAGGTGCAGCGGGACCAAGGTACGTGTGTGTGTGTGTGTGTGTGTGTTTAACACCATGTGTGTGTTAGAGAGAGCGACAGATCGACCTACTCCTATAGAGAGATGTTGTGTAGTGTACGATTTTAGCCGGGAGAGTCGGTGCATCCTCTCGTTTCCGGGCGTGTCCGGTAGGGACATGCGAACAGCTGCCACGCCCGCTCCTGACCAGCCTGGCCCACCCAAAGCCCCTCCATCGCCCGCGCGCGCTTCCCGCCCTAAACGGTCAGCACCGCTCCAAAGAATCAGTGCCGCATTCATGCCCGGGTAGAGCTGACGCGACCTCTCACTGGCGCAAGAGTGATGGTTGCTTCGTCCGTCCAACTTACTACTGGGTCTATGTGATTTGACGGCTCATTGGTCTTTATTACTGAGGTCGTAGGACTGCTGGATGTCCCACGCTTTCGGCGAAAGGAGGTATACTACTACTAGATTACAATTTTCTCCATTCTTACAGCAGAGGCGTGCAAGAGCAGTGAAAACACGCAGGCTAAGTGATCCGCATGTGGTTCATGGTGAAATCTCTACAAAGACTTATATTTAGGAACGGAGGAAGTACTAGTATAGTACGTACTGTAATTTACCAGCAAGATAAAATTTGTACAATGCTATGAAGCTTCCAGCTTCTGTTACATGTATCTTGCGTCCAAGGTTGCCCGTTGCAACATTTCATCAAATACAAAGGAGACTAACATGCATGCTATTGCATCTCGATGATTGACAGATCATAGCAAATATGTACTCCCTCCGTTCCAAAATAAGTTTCTCAACTTTGTGCAAACTTTGGTACAAAGTTGTACTACTACTAAAGTTGACACTTATTTTGGAACAGAGTCAGCTAAATAAAAAAACGATCCATGCAGTCCCTAGCCCTTGAACCGTGAACCCTGACCAGGCTTCAATTTGCTGGCAACGTTCGAGCTTCCTAATAAATGAAGTTTGCAACCTTTTGACCATCCGATCATTTTGTGCAGTTTCACCAAAATCGAGATGAGCATCCCTGTGGCAAAGAAATTGAACAAGCGTGATTAGAATAAGATTACTGGGACTAGTTGATGAGACATAAACTCATCACAAATACAGTACGTAGAAGCCAGTAGAGGTATGTGCAGGGCAAAGAAGTAGAGAAATATCCACAGGGAGTGATGTGGGCAGCTGGAGCAGTGGTGCAAGCCGGTTGTAAAGGGAGTTGTACCTGAGGGACGTAGCTCAACCTTGAGGAGGGCGGCGGGAGGCGGCAACTGCCCACGTCGCGACAGTGAGCAAGGGACGAAGGCAACCTCACCGGCTTTGTGAGAGATAACGGCGGGGACCCCTGATCGGGACGTGCCGACAGTGGGTTTTCGTTGTCGGCGACGGCCACCACATCTACACTAAGCATCCACCCCTTCCCCAAGCAGACGTGATCCGCTGGGATGTTAGAGATGTGGCCACAGTCGTTTTGTGCGAGAGAGTGTGAAGAGAGCAACCCCAGCAAGCAACTGTGTAGGCTGGCCCGTCCTGATTATGTATATAGTGGAGCGGTTTCCTTTTCTCTCCATATGAACATATCATATTGCGTACGTGCCACTGAAGAAAAAAAAAACTTTATTTATAAATGACGCGGCACCTACTACTCGTTCTCCTATAACCTTGCGCTTGGCATCTCCAAAATATTAACCTTGCGATTGGCTCTTCGCCTCTTCGGGAAGTCGAGCAATAATGGTAGTGCAGTATATATCGTTCTAGCTATATGAGACCGAATGAATTGCCGCACGTCCACCACGTGGGCAAGGGTCGAGGGGCGAGGGAGAGTGCTAAATACGGAGCAAAATGAGTGAATCTACACTCTAAAATACGTCTATATACATCAGTGTTTGAAGTATGTACTAGCAGTTCATATTGAAATCTACTAAAGGACATATATATTCCAAAAACTATGATAGTATAATCTCTATAACCAAGGTAGTAGGGATGAGGAGTAAATGGAGGGAGTAGTAAATTTTTCTCCTCGTCCTGCGAGCCACAGCGCATGGGCGAGGGAGCGGGCGTAAGGCGTAGTAAGCAAGCTTCACCTCATCCTTCGAGCCACCGCGCCCGTGGCGAGGGAGACGGTGTACTAAGCAAGCTTCTCCTCGTTCTGCGAGTTGACGGGACACATCAAAAGTACTCCAGTGTATAGAGCCTTGCCTCTAAGGTAGGCCCCACATGGTTTGCCTCTTTTTTAATATAACACGTCAAGTCGCAATTTGTTTGTTCACCCGTGGTAGACGATCCTCCCTCCACCAAGTGGACAACCAGTACACGTGCCAAATTACCACGTGGGCTGCCTTTTTCATACAGAAATGAGCTCCACTATGTACCCGCGCGGGTGTGGTTGGGAAAGAGACGGGAGTACGTGCGTTGTGCATGCACCTCTTCTCTTCGTGCACGTCCCCCACCTATGTGGGGTGTGTGTGAGAGATACAAACTGCGTTCATGAGTGTTTTTTGTTTTGGGGTGGGGGGTGGGGAGGGGGGTTGATTTCGTGAATTATTTGTGGGAATATGTGTCGATGACATCTCAAACAAAATTTTGCATGCAATGTGTGTGAAATGGAAGCCTATCCATATCATACATAGAGGGTCAGGCAATCCACGAGAAGAGAGGGAGGGGTCATAGCTATCGATAGAGTCGAAGAGAGGATCAAGTGGGTGGGCGCGAGATCGATGAAGAGAGCCATCGAAATTGTTTGTGTGTACAAGTCAAAGATATAGGGCGACTGGCCTACCGGAACGTTAGAGGGCACACGTCAAGTTTGTGTGTGGCAGGGAGACATGACTAGAGTGCTCGATGTATCGTTGTGTGTGGGGGGAGGGGGGTGGTGGGAGGGGTAGGCAGAGGCCTAACTATAGAGGTAGAACGACTCGTATATGTGTTGAGAAGGAGAGACCCAGCTATGTCTTGAGGGAGATCGGTCGACATCCATACATAACTGAAGGACGGGAAATATGATGGGACAGAGAGAGAGAGAGAGAGAGGAGGGAGAGAGGGAGCGAGAGGGAGGGAGAGGGGTAGAGTGCTGGATGGGTGATGGAGTTGCTTCTCGAAGATGGTGGGAGAGGCCTACAAGACAAACTGAGGGTGGAACTGCAATGTTATCAATAAGAGTGGGGATGTGTTTGTGTGTGTGCCTATGTGTGATAGATCTGTCAGGACGCATCCATGGATGATGGAGGGGAACCATGTGTTTGGTAAGAAAACCTAACTAGACCGGTAGATCAATTGTTGTTTGTCGGAGGAAGGGAGAGACACAACTAATGAGGTAGATCGATTGACGTGTGGGTAAAAACGAGTTATAAGGACCTAGCTAGCTATATGTATAGCGAGAGATCGCTCGGTGTACGTCCATTTGTTAGAGGCAAATAAGGCCCAGCGAGACAGATAGACAGAGAGAATGGAGCTAGGAGGTGGTGCGAGAGGCCCAACTACTAGCTAGATAGGGGAGGAGTGTGCGGTTGTGAGAGCGATGAAAAGAGGGGCGAGAGTTTACACGCGTGTCTAACCGTATGACAGACACGAGGCAAGGACACATAAAGGAGGAGATTGAAGGTTTGTTTGTATGTTGTAGGCAGGCATCGCTGGAGAGGTTTATCAATCGGTGTGTGTCGAAAAGGAGTTGTGGAGACTCTGGGAGAACGACCTAAAGAAAAAATGAATGTGCCAGGTGGATAGAATGCCGAGGGAGGGGGAGGGGGAGGGCGAGGAGGGCATGTGCATGCACGAGAGAAAGTTAGTGGTAGCTACAAAGGTTAGAGGATTGTGTGGGTGTAAGAGACTAACAAAGATCATAATTTGATATGAAAGCGGATTCATATATTTGAATAGGAGATCATAGTGTTTTAAACATTGCATGCATGAATATAGCGGTGATACACGTGATGTGCACATGTTATACCATAATGTGATAATGCATGGCGTTTGCAACTCACAGCTAAATGTCGAACAATCTAAACCATACTATACATCAAACAATCTCACATTTTATTTGAATTTGTGATAATGTGTGGCGTTCGCAGCTTACAACTAAATATCAAACAATCTAAACAATACTATATATCGAACATTCTCACATTTTATTTGAATTTGTGGTAATGTGTGGTGTTTGCAACTCACATCTAAATACTTGTAGGCGTAGGGGGCGGGGCACCATACATAATGTGATAAACACATTATACATATGAGACATGGTTTAGATTATGAAGATCTAGCTAGAGCTAGAAATGTAATGTGATTTGAAATCAAAATAAAGTGGATTCAAAAAATCTAGTTCGAGTTCATATAGTACACGTAGTTCATATGTAACTCAAGACTAATCATGTGGTGTGCTATGAAGATAATACACAAACGATGGTTTAACTTGACAATAATGATGATTGTAGATCTTATTAAAATAGAGAAACGAATTCAAATGCTTTGACTTCACAACAATCATTACTGTAGATATTCAAATAGAGAAACAAATTCAAATTTAGTTCATATTGAAGCGGTAGTATATACGTTTGGAATGCACTAAAATGTTCATTTGAGTAGTAGGTTGTATGCATTATACATGTAGCGAAATATTTTAATTGAACATAACATGAATTCAAAGTTTTGAATGACATTTGTAGGGCGCATTGATTTGGAACAATACACGTTAGGCTTGTCCGGAAATTTCAACCCGCGACTTGTTAGCCCGAAATATTTAAGATATATATTTGTCTCGTTGTGCTCCGACAACTCCCTCCATCTCAACCCGCGACTTGCTATTCCGAAATTACAACGCGCATGAAAACTCCCACCTCCTGTGAAATCCCAACACGCGAAATGCCCGTGGTACCCCTGAACCGAAAGAACCGCCTCAAATCGGTGGGGGTACTTTCGTAACTTACCCCACATTTCGGACAAGCGCGTCTCTAAGCCATGGTTCCCCACTGCCATCCCATCCACCCACCCATTCATACACCGAGGCCGTGAAAACCCGCGATGAAACCCCACACCCTGCTCCGTCCACCACCCAGCCGGAGCCTCTTCCCCGACGACGTCGTCCACAGCAACACCTCGACGCCCCTCATCCACCATACCGGATGAGGATCATTCGTTGATCTCATCGTCCCGCTGGTTCAGCCACCCCATCCTCCACCTCCAAGCAGCTGCCTCAATGTTCCCCTCGTCTTTTGCGCCACCACCATTCCCACACCGCCGTCTTCACCTGCACCACCAGAAGAGCATCATCACTGTTTCCTCGGATGAAGCTGCAGCCTAATCGGCGCCACCAACGAGGTTGTACACTAATCACCGCATTTTCTTCTTGATTCGATCTCACGGTGCTGCCGGAGCTTGGTCCCGAGCTGACACGGCGTGGCTCCATCCACGGCGGCGTCACCGGCCACTTCCTCCATAGTGTCGCTCCCTCGGCGGCGACGTCCACATCAGTAGGACCTGCTGCTGCTTTAGCTCTCGCTCGCACTGTTGCTCTGCTCTTGCTCTCGTCCCCTGCCTGGTCTACTCTTGCTCGCGCTGCTGCTCTCGCTCTTGCTCTTGCTTGCGATGCTGCTCCGATTTAGCTACACTTCAGTCGACTGAATCGACTTTTGAGTCAGTCGATTTTCAAGGGGTGGGGGGCTCGCCGGGGTGAAGGAAGAACCAGCCGCAGCGGGGAGGGGGCTCACCGGAGAGGTACCCCACTATCTATCTTAGGGTTCAGGATGGGGGCGGTGGTCGCCGGCGGTGGCAGGGCATTGGTGGGGCGGCGGCGTGGGGATCGCCGGAGAAAAAGCTCGACACGGGGGGGCCTAGAGGGATGGCCGGGGCGGCGGCGAACCGGCGGTGGGGAGTGTTTTCGGGGTGGGCAGGGTGGCGCACCGCCGGTCGCGGGCAGCGAGGGGCTGCTATTTGGCTGGCTGAGGGGGGGGTTGAAGATGAACCGCAGGCCCTTGATTTCGTATCCAACGGCTGCAAAATCGACTGACCAGAGATGAAAAAGTCAGTCGACCGACGTGTAGCCTCACCTTGCTAGTGCGTTCAGTTTCGACAGCAAAATTCAGTTTTGATAGTTAAGTTCAGTTTCGACAGTTAAGTTCAGTTTCGACAGTTAAGTTCAGAGATGAGCGGCTGATGTATTTTACATCTAGCACTTTGTGGTTATGTATTTTACGTCATGTATTGGAGATTCTATTAGAATTCCACTCAGGTTAACATTGTTCGTTGTCTCTCTTGTCCTGCTTCAGCCTCGGCGTCGTACAACTCATCGGAGCTGCTCCAACGACGAAACCCTCCATCACAGCGGAGCAGTACCTCGGGCTCCATCTCCAGACGCCTAGGATCTTCTTCCCCTCCTCCGACTGCCAAGTCAGCCGGAGCATCCTCACCGGCCAACCCAATCACGCTGAGATCGACATGGCTTCGCCAAAGAGGTTCTACACTTGTTGAATCTTTTTTCACTCTACATGTTATATATATTGTCCACTGAGCACACGGATTTGTTCCTTTAGTGTCTACTTGAAATAAAAACATAGGAATTTTAATTTTCACTTGTCCTCCTTTTCAAATTCCTATTCATGAAGCACAAGACTAAGAGATAGTAGCATAATAGCATTATAACCGTACATTTTCTTGTGGTTTGACTTAATGTCACCATGCTTCTTTGCATCCTGTGATCTTCCAATTGTTGTGAATCAAACACCCAGATTGGCAGAAATCCTGTGTTTTTAAATTCTCTATTTTGCACGTGCATTCCCATCCTATTCCTGTCTATTTCCTATCCCTGCATTGTTGGAATCCTCCAATTCAAATGAGCCCTTACAGAATTACTTCTCTTACAGATAGTTGGCAAAGAAAACCTTGCGTGGTTTGTCCCGCTCATTCTGCATCATCGTCCGCCCCAGCTCAGTTGCTCCAATGACAGAAGGGTCTAGCACAGCAGGGATCCGGCCTCCAGACTGTCTTTCGCCGCCTCAGATCTTCTTCCCTGCTGCTGGCAGCCATGAAAACTGCACTACCATCATCAACCGAGCAGATGACCTCGAGGACTACACGGGTCCGCAAGAGAGGTCTCACTCTTTCGTGTCTACTTACGTTTTGCATCGCTTAATATTACATGCTACTTTATCGTCTTGTTCACCGATTAGACTCTGAGTCAGCTCCAAACTAATGGTCAAACTTGAGTTTTTAAATGGTTGTGGGGTACATATCGGGGCCGCTATCAATAGTATCTATCTACTATCTGGTTAATCTCCGGTGTCTACTATGAGTTTCATGTTGGGTGGGAAACAAACAGTAAAGAAGCCATTATCTGTATTTTTTAACTGAAGCCATTATCTGGCTGCTATTATTTGTTTTGGGTCTATCCACAGGTTGCTACCATCACTCTGGATTTCTGCATGCACTCCTTACATAATCTCACTATGTTTTATTCCTATGCATGACAGTTATTGTAAACAACGGAACTGAACATGTAGAGCAAAAGAGACGAGCCTTGCGTGGCAATAAAATTTCATGCAGACGTTGCTCCATGGTAGGCGCAAAGGCACCCCCCTCCACGCATTTCGGATTGTGATCGAGAGGAAGATATCTGTTCTGAGGGGGATTCAGAAGGAGAAGACAACTCCTATTTACCCCTGAGGTCTTCGCTCTAACTTGGCATGCTGATGTTGGTTATATCATGCATATGGTGTCTTGCATTGCTTACTTTATACATCAAATATGTCATTTGCTTAGTTTAGACATCCTTTGTGCGAATGCCATCTGTTTAGTTTATTCATCGTTTATGTGAATTATGCAATGCCATCTTGTTTAGCCAGGCATCATATATGTGAATTTTGTAATGTCATCCTGCTTAGCCAGTCATCTTATATGTAAATTATATCATGCCATCCTTTTTTTGGTTACATATTACATTTGTCAAAAATGTTATTACATTCAACTGCTCTTCGTGTGCATCAACCATTTGACACGGTGATGGCAAATTCTGGAGTGAAAGCAAGGTCTTCAGAGCAGACTATGCTATCTGATGAAGCACATATCTCACTGGTTATGGATAGCTCCTTAGAGGAGGATTCAGAGACATATGACTAGTCCTATTACCCCCCCCCCTCCCCGAGGTGTATTCTCTAACTTGGCAGGGTTATGTTGCTCATATCGTGCGTATGGTATCTCGCTTTGCTATGTCATTTGATTAGTTTAGACATGCTTTGTGTGAATGCCACCTATTTAGTGTCTAATTACCATATATGTGAATTATGCATTGCCATCTTCTTGCAAGACATTATATATGTGAATTATACAATGCTATATTGTTCCAAAGGCATTATATATGTGAATTATGCAATGCCATGCTGTTTAGCCAATTATCATGTATGTGAAATATATCATGCTATCATTTTTTTGTATTACGTGTTCCATTTCTCGACAACGTTTGTATATTCAACTACTCTTCCTGTGCATCAGCAATTTGAAGCGGTGATGGAAGTATCTGGAGTGAAAACAAGGTATTCAGAGCAGACAATGCTACCTGCTGAAGCAGACATCTTGCTGGTTACAGAGAGCTCCTCAGAGGACGATTCAGAGACTGATGACCAGTCCTATTTTCCCCCTGAGGTCTATGCTCAAACTTGGCAGGGTTATATTACCCATGTCATGCATGTTGTCTTGCATTGCTTAGTTTTTACATCATATATGGATTGCCATCTGCTTACTTGCTTACTATATAAATCATATATTTGAATTATATCATGCCATCATGTTTACATAGTACATACACATCATCTATCTGAATTATGGCATGGCAACCCATTTAATAAAGACATCATATAGTTATATCATCTCATCCTGTTTAGTGTTTACAGTCATCATATTTTGAATTATGGCATTCTATCCGTGAATGTATGTGAATTATGGCATGCCAACCTATTTAATAAACACATTATATAGTTATGTCATGTCATCCTGTTTACATAGTCTCATATTTTGAACTATGTCTTTCCATCTTTTTTAGTTAGCCATCATAATGTGAAATTGTGTCATGCTATCCTGTTTAGTTAGCCATCATATATGTGAAATTCTATCATGCTATCCTGTTTGGTTAGACAACATAAATATGAATTATTTCATGCCCTCTTTTATTCCCCACTATCCATGGCACCTGTCTATCATACAATGTCTATACTTTCAATTACTTTTCTTGTTTATCAGCCATTTGAATTGAAGAGCGTGATGGCAGTATCTAAGGGAGTAACAACACGGTCTTCAGAAAAGATAGTGCTACCAGTTGATGCAGATAGAACCACGGTTGTACTTGCCCAAGGACCAGATCCACCGCACATAACCCAGACTCTCACAGATTGTACCCCTACCCAGTTGGACAGAGAACCAGCTACACCCCTTCTAACCCCAACCCCGGCAGATAGTAACCCAGTTCCAGTTGACACAGCACCGTCTCCACCACAGAGCACCCAAACACGAGTAGTTAGTAAGGGAACTGCAGTGCCCAAAGCACGAGGACCACCACTCTGAATCCCAACTCAATGCTTAAAGGAGAAGAAGATTTGTTCTCAGGTTAGGTTCTGTAGCTATGGTTCATACTCCTTTACTCTTGCATGAGTGTATTTACTCATACCAACTATTTCAAATTTGAAGGATGGAATTAAAACTCCAATGGAGCAACAGGTATGTTTTAAACCTGTTTCTTTAACTGGTTTGCTGTTGTAACCTGCTCTATGTTGATTTTAGTTTCAATTGAATAAATAGTTATGTTCTCATGTCATGCACATTACAAGTGTTGTAATTGCTCTACAGTTACCCACACTTATATTCTGTCTATTCTGCTTTGTCTTGAACAAATATTATTTGAACTGTGTCTATATCTTGATTTGGCAATAAAAACTAGAATGATATAGACCATAAAGTGACCATGTTCCATAGATATATGTTTGTTTCATGCTGTTATCCTGTCCACTTTACTACTGAACTCATTTACCAAAATGAGTTTCATATACAACATGGTAAACATGTGATGTGTCTGCTTGTTTCTCTTATAGAATGCGGACAAAATATTGGAGAACAGTACCGCGTTATCCAATGGTAAAGGAAGTAATGCAGATAAGGTTCAAGATAGTGAGACATCCCTGTTGGTCTCCAAGAAAGCTGATAAAAACTATCTTGACGACGGTGAGGGAACCCAAAAGGCATGTCTTGATGTAGTGTTCGAGTTACTGGCCACTACTGCTGGCACAAGCTCTTCGAACTCGCTACCTGAATCAGTTCGTCTTCTTGAGTCTCAACTTCAAGTTGAAAGACATCGATCAGATGTGCTGCGACAGGAAGCTGAAGGACTGAGGAAGTCCCTGCATAATTCAGATGCATATTTTCTGGTGCAACAGCAAGCGCTGGAGGATTTAAGCGCCAAACAAGAGAAAGTTAATAAGCTTGCTAAGCATCTTGCCAGCATTATGGGTACCCAGGATATTGTTTCTTGAGATCTTATGAATTGGTTTCAGTTCTGGATTTGTTTTGCTGCGGCATTTATTTGCGCTGGTCGCCAACTTTGACAACCAGTGTATATGATATGCTGCTTTGTTCCCTATATTTGCACTGGTGGCGAACTTTGATGCCTAGTGGATGTAATATGTGTAATAGCCGTGATAGCCTAACGTTAGTTGCTTGCTTATTTATTTCCTTGTTGTCTTGTTTATTTGTTTGCTTGTAGTTATTGCAGTTCTTTTTCCGCGGTTAGCTAGTGGCTGCAATAACCTATTTTTTAAAACTAGGCCACAATAACCATCGGCTAATATTTACTGTAGTGACACTGGGCCTCCTACTAGCCGCAGAAACAGTGGGCCTTCTACGGGCCGTAGAAACAATGGGCCTTCTATGGGCCATAGAAACAATGGGCCTTCTACGGGCCGTATTATCAATGGGCCTTATACGGGCCGTATAATCGATTGGCCAAACAGACCGCATTATGGCCGTAAACGGGCTAGAGTTGGAATCGTCCGTTCATGGGCCGACCATAACGGGCCATCGTTAATAGGCCGTATTTGATGACGCTATGAAATCGGCCCAATGTATTAACGGACCACAAACGGGCCAACTGTAACCACGGGCTGAATTTGGCCCACAAGCAGAAAATGACAGTAACGGGTCGTAAGTAAATGAATGTTGGAAATGAGCCCAAGAATAAATGGGCTCTGAGAAGGCCGAAAGATAACATGGGCTGGAAACGGCCCAACGAAATAACGGGCCGTTAATGGGTATAAAGTGATACGCTGTTCATTACGGGCCAGTTTCACCACGGGCCGTTAATGGGTGTAAAGTGATGCACTGTTCATTACGGTCTAGTTTCACCATGGGCCGTTAGTAGGCCAAGAGTTCATAGGGCCTAATATGGGCCGAAAGACGTCATGGGCCATACATGGGCCAGAAGTGAAAACAGGCTAGAATCATATTGGATGGCCCAGATGACGCTACTGGGCCTAATTCGGATAGGGCATAACGGGCCTTGTGTTAGCGGGCTGTAAATGGGCTATATTTGAACAGGCCGTTAACAGGCTTTCCATGGGCCGGCCCGCCAGCTTTTGACCAAGTCAAACGGGCCGGCCTTTTCATAGGAATGGGCCTCTGTTGGGCCGTGCCACGTGTCGACGTATCATAGGCGCCTATCTGACCCACTTACGAGCTGACACGTGTTTCGTCCGGCTAATAAGAATTTTACACGTGGAAATTTCCCATTGGTCGGGGCTGTTAACGGGTTATCGGATCCAAAACCTGACCCGATAGCTTAACGGCGTTCCGTTACGGTGGATGCCATGTGTCGGTCACCCTTGACGAAAGCACTTCTGTGACGCGCGATTTATCGTCATGGAAGTGGACACTTCCGTGAGGATAATTTTGGTAGTGTCATGGAACACTTCTACGACAGCACAGGTATGACTATCTTGATTCTGTCATAAATTTGTCCTGGATGTACATGCATGATAAATTTGGTAGTGTCATGGAAGTGTTTTTTTGTAGTGTATCCTCAAGCTCTTCTTGAATATTCTCCAGTAAACTCTAATCTCAGTCACTTTGACATCCAAGTCATGAAGCTTTGTCTCGAAAATCCTTTCAAGACTCTCTTGATTCTGAGTCAGGTTGGCCAAACCTTTCTCAATCCTGAAATTAGCTTGAATGAGATAGCCAAGTTGGTCTTGTTTGGACTTGAGAAATGCTTGGGATGCCTCTTCAACACTTGGCATCTTGGCTGCCTTCTCTGTTTTTGCTTTTTTCTCTCTTCTCCTGAACCTCTACTGATGTAGGATCTGCAGCATCCATGACAACTGTGTTGTCCTCAAAATCAGGCCTCATACTCTTTGTCCAACAGATGTATGCCTTTTCCCATCTTGGAGTTGATGAGCATCTTAATGTGTGGAGCATAACCACATGATCTATTTTGGCCTGCTGCAGTTCTCTTGATGGTTTCAACTATCAAGCTCATCACCTTGAATTTCTGTGGCACATCAAACAATTGAAGCAAGTTGATGGAGTGGCCTCTGATCATCCTGTGATCTCTTGATTTGGGCAACAAGGTGTGCCTCAAGATGGTGTTTATGGTGGCCAGTCCAGACAACAGATAGTACACTGAGCCTAGCTTGTGTGTTTCCAAGGCCTTGTCAGGTATCTCCTTGTACATGTTGGCCATGGAGTTGTGATCTTTCCTGCTCTTTGCATAGACATCAATGTCATCCTCAGCTTCTTCTGGAGCATTGATGAGCTTTGACCACTTAGCAACAGTAGACTGGTACCTTGTACCCTTAGACATCCAAACAATTTTTCTACCCGGGTAGAAGTGAGTTGTTGAATAGAACTGCATGATAAGCTCATCATTCCACTTGGTCAATTTTTGACACACAAATGTCAACTCCATTGAGTCTGAAGCTCTCATGTACTCCAAGGAAGTGGTCTTCATTTTCATCAATGTATTCCCAGTCTACCCACTTCATGTCATACACAATGGGCTTCTTATCCAACAGAATTATCTCATAGAAGTCCTGATGTTCCTTGGTGTGAAATCTGTAGTCCACAATAGTTCTTCTCCTTGCAGCATAGGGGTATGATTGTCACCACAATCTGAGACCTGCATCCTTTCTCTCCTTCATGTTTTCAGCCACTGGATAATTATCATCATGATCAGGGATCCTTGGCTTCAACTTTCTGAGCACTTGGGCTTCATCTTCTTCTTCCACTTCAGGCACTAGGGCCTTGTTTTTCTCAGCAGCAGGAATATTTCTAGTGCTTCTCTTTGGTGAAGAATTGGGGGCTTGAGCAGTAGCTTTGGGGCAGTCTTAGGATTTGATGAAGCAGCCCCAGACTTGATGGCATCCCCCATCAACTTCTGAGATTTTGGTGCTGGTGCAGCATCCTCTTCTTCATCTTCTTCCTCATCTGAAGAGTGCTTCTCAAATTCATCCATGGGATCAACTCGCTTGCACCATCTCCCTCCCTTCCTTTCCTTCTTTTCTTTTCCAGCTCCACTTGCTGGTTGAGCTTGCTCTTGAGTTGATGCTCTAGCTTTAGACATGGGCACTCTCTTGGCAGGAGCTTTCTTGTGCAAACCAAGCTTGGTTGAAGCTGTTGTTCTAAATTCTTTCTTGACAACTTTCTTCTTGGAGCTGACCTCCTCCTCAACAGCAACATAATCTTCATCCTCAGAATCTGAGTTTCTCTTTCTCCTTGTCCTGGTTGCTGCTTTGGGCAAGTTGCTTGGGGTGCTTCTGCTACCCTCATCATAGCTGCCAGAGGGACTAGTGCCCTCACTCAGATTGACCTGTTACTTAGACTTGTTCTGACTGTCACTCTGATCTGACATAGCTGACACTGCAAACTGAAAGCTGACCTTGTGAATAGATGTAGTTGAGATAGAGTGGATGAGCATCACAAAGTGCAGAGATTTTGCAAAACAATTGAGTCAAAAACTTAGTTTTAGTTTTCTATAGAAAGCATTTTGGATCTACCGATTTGTTAAACTCGATGACACCGAAGCAATGTTAGAGTCTAAACTGCTGGAATCGGTCAGACCGAGACACAGTTTGGTGACTCCGAGATTGCTAGGGTTTCACTGAGAGTCGAACTCGGTCACACCAATTTGTAAGTTTCGGCCAGACCAAAAATTACAAGTGCAATGGCCTATAGGCTATATTGGTGAGACTGGTTTCTACAACTCGGTCGGTCCGAGATGAGTTCGGTGGAAACCTAACCCTAAATTTTTGAATCAAAGCTAATCTAAAGGAAGTTTTAGCTGGATAGAGTAATCTCATACATGGTAAGAATCATGGCATTGACCTAAGTGTAGGAATCAGAGGTTAAGATTGCACATAGGGGTCGAGTTCATACCCTTGCTCGGGTGTGAACTCGCAACGGCGACAACGGCAGTGAAGATTCCCGTTGATAGCGGCGGAGACCAGCGGCAGGAGGTTGCTCGCGATGAGGAGACGATCTGGAGACTCGAGTCGGTAGAGCAGGATACGCGCGGGCGAAGGGTTGATACGTCCATTTTGCATCATGCTTTTATATCGATATTTATTGCATTGTGGGATGTTATTATACATTATGTCACAATACTTATGGCTATTCTCTCTTATTTTACAATGTTTACATAAGGAGGGAGAATCTCAGCAGCTGGAATTCTGGGCCTGAAAAGGAGCAAATATTATAGACCTATTCTGCACAACTCCAAAAGTCCTGAAACTCCACAGAAGTCATTTTTGGAAAATATAAAAAATATCCAGCGGAAGAAGTTCACCAGAGGGGGGCCCACCTATCCACGAGGGTGGGGGCGTGCCCTACCCCCTAGGGCACACCCCCCTACATCGTGGGCCCCCTGTTGGCTCTCCAATGCCCATCTTATGCTATATGAGGTCTTTCGTCGAGGAAAAAATCATAAGTAACCTTTCGGGACGAGACTCCGCCGCCACGAGGCGGAACCTTGGCGGAACCAATCTAGGGCTCCGGCAGAGCTGTTCTGCCGGGGATACTTCCCTCCAGGAGGGGGAAATCATCGCCATCATCATCACCAACGCTCCTCTCATCGGGAGAGGGAAATCTCCATCAACATCTTCACCAGCACCATCTTATCTCAAAACCCTAGTTCATCTCTTGTATCCAATTCTTGTCTCCAAGTCCGGGATTGGTACTAGTAGGTTGCTAGTAGTGTTGATTACTCCTTGTAGTTGATGCTAGTTGGTTTACTTGGTGGAAGATCATATGTTCAGATCCTATATGCATATTATTACCCCTCTGATTATGAACATGAATATGCTTTGTGAGTAGTTACGTTTGTTCCTGAGGACACGGGAGAAGTCTTGCTATTAGTAGTCATGTGAATTTGGTATTCGTTCGATATTTTGATGAGATGTATCTTGTCTAGCCTCTAGTGGTGTTATGTGAACGTCGACTACATAACACTTCACCATTATTTGGGCCTAGAGGAAGGCATTGGGAAGTAATAAGTAGATGATGGGTTACTAGAGTGACAGAATCTTAAACCCTAGTTTATGCGTTGCTTCGTAAGGGCATCTCCAGCCGCGCCTCCAAGAAGGCCCCCAGGCGTTTTTTCGTCCGCCGGCGCCAAAAAATTGGCCCAGTCACGCCCCCAAGAGCCCAGTTTTCGCCGGCTCGGGCCGAAATCAGCGCCGGCGGACTCAACCCGAACCCGGCGCGCTGGGGGTTACTCGGGGGCGCCGGGCGAATCGTTTTTGGCGCGAAGAGCTGCGGGCCCGCCGCGTCAGCGACTCTACTCTCTTCTCGCCCCTTCGTCGTCCTCATCGCCTCGTTTCCCGCGACGAATCAATGCCAAAGCTGCCGCGCGCTGCCACGCCGGTCAGCCTCCATTGATGCCTCACGGGCGGCGCAGTGAAGGCTGGGCGACGCGTCCCTCAGCCGCCACGCAATCACGCCACGTGTAACGCGCCGGCCAAGCCCACCACGTGGTGTCTCCGCCTATAAAAGCGGACTGCAAGCGCACCGGAGAGACTCACCCTGATCATCCACCGACGACGCGCTCACTTCTCCCCCTTTCCTCCTCTCGCCGTCACCAGTTGAGAAAGCATGGCCGAGCGTTTCCCAAGCGACAGCGCGGCGGTGAATGGATTCGGGCGCCGTCATCTGCACGAGGATGAGGCTCGCCTCCTTTTCGAGGCCTAGTACCCGGTCCCGCCGGACATGCGGGTGCCCGGGGCGTGGAGGATCAGCGCCGGCGGCGTGCTGGTGCCCCCGATACCCACCGGCGTGGCGCGGCATGCGGAGATCGCACGCATCCGCTCGTCCCTGTCGCGTGCGGCGAGGGAGGGGCCACGGTACGTCCCCGACAGCCCACTCTGGGAGCCCTACTTCCATCGTCGTCGCCCCGAGCAGCTCGAGGCCACCAACGGCGTCGTGCCATCCAGCAGGCTCAACTCCGAGGGTCGGCGCCGGTGGTGGGGCGTGCCCGGCCGCACGTTGGAGGCCGTCCTCGAGTACATCGAGGGCGGCAACACACCGCGCCTCGAGTACCCTGCTCCCCCGTCCTTCTCACGCCACCGGGGAAGCTCCTGGACGCTGAGGCGCATGGAGACAGGGGGTCCTCCTCCTCGTCCGGCGGCTCTCCCTGCCTCCACCTCCGCCCCGTCAAGCCGGAGCCCTAGGGCACGCCTGTCAGCGCGCGTACCCGCAACTCCGGCGCCCTTGTCGAGCCCAAGGTGGAGTCCAGCCTCCCCCCGGAGTACGAGGAGATAGCCCGGCGCGGCTTCTCCGACGAGGACGCCATGCGGTGGTCGCGCGATGACTACGTGCGCGAGGAGATGGTCCGGCAGCACCGGGCCCTGGAGGAGATCGCCGCCCGCAAACGTGGGCGCGAGGACGAGGACGGTGTCGTCGTCCTCGATAGCAACGACGACGATGTCCCCGGACCGTCCAACCCGCCGCGCCAACCGGGGGAGGGATGCAGCAGGGACGGCGGAGGCGTAGGCGGGGGAGACAACGACGACGACGGCGGTGACTACACGCGGTTCTACAGCCTCCTCGGCATGTAGAACCGCGTGGGCGGGCGGCGAGGCAGGCGGCGAGGGAGACGGCGGGGGTAGCCCGCGGTAGTTTTTTTCATTTTTTTGTAAAATATGTTTAAATTTGAACAAACTCGCCCGTGTTTGCGTTGCGTTTGCGCCGAGTTTGAACATTTTAAAAACCCGTGGGGGCCGCAACTGGGGGGCATCACGCCCCCAGTGTGCGGTTTAGCGCCGGTGCGCCCCCAGGGGGCGATTTTTTGCCCCTCCTGGGGGGCCAACGGCTGGAGATGCCCTAAGGGGCTGATTTGGATCCACATGTTTCATGCTATGGTTAGGTTTACCTTAATACTTTTGTTGTAGTTGCGGACGCTTGTAATAGAGGTTAATCATAAGTGGGATGCTTGTTCAAGTAAGAACAACACACAAGCACCGGTCCACCCACATATCAAATTATCAAAGTACCGAACGCGAATCATATGAACGTGATGAAAACTAGCTTGATGATATTCCCATGTGTCCTCGGGAGCGCTTTTCCTTACATAAGAGTTTTCCAGGCTTGTCCTTTGCTACAAAAAGGATTGGGCCACCTTGCTACACTTTATTTACTTTTGTTACTTGTTGCTTGTTACAAATTATCTTCTCACAAAACTATGTGTTACCACTTATTTCAGTATTTGCAGAGAATACCTTGCTGAAAACCGCTTATCATTTCCTTCTGCTCCTTGTTGGGTTTGACACTCTTACTTATCGAAAGGACTACGATAGATCCCCTATACTTGTGGGTCATCAAGAATCTTTTCTAGCGCCGTTGCCGGGGAGTGAAGCGCCTTTGGTAGGTGGAATTTGGTAAGGAAAACTTTATATAGTGTGCTGAAATTTACTGTCACTTGTTACTATGGAAAGTAATCCTCTGAGGGGCTTGTTCGGGGTATCTTCACCCCGACCAGTAGAGCAAAGAGTTTCTCCTCAACCTACTGAACCTACTGAAAATGAAAATATTCCTTTTGAAGTTCCTTCGGGTATGATGGAAAAACTGCTAGCTAACGCTTTTACAGGAGATGGAACCAAGCATCCTGATGAGCACCTAATATATGTGGATGAGGTTTGTGGATTATTTAAGCTTGCAGGTATACCCGACGATGTTGTTAAGAAGAAGGTCTTCCCTTTATCTTTGAAGGGAGATGCATTGACATGGTATAGGCTATGTGATGATACGAGATCATGGAACTACAGACGATTGAAATTGGAATTTCATCAAAAATATTATCCTATGCATCTTGTTCATCGTGATCGCAATTATATATATAATTTTTTGCCTCGCGAAGGAGAAAGCATCGCTCAAGCTTGGGGGAGGCTTAAATCAATGTTATATTCATTCATGAGCTCCCAAGAGAAACAATTATTCAAAATCTTTATGCTCGGCTTTCTGAAAACAATCGCACCATGCTCGATACTTCTTGTGTTGGCTCTTTTATGATGAAGACTATTGAATTTAAATGGGATTTATTGGATAGAATTAAACGCAACTCTGAATATTGGGATCTCGACGAAGGTAAGGAGTCAGGTATGACACCTAAGTTTGATTGTGTTAAATCTTTTATGGATACCGATATTTTCTGTAAGTTTAGCACTAAATATGGACTTGACTCTGAGTTAGTAGCTTCTTTTTGTGAATCTTTTGCTACTTATGTTGATCTCCCCAAGGAGAAGTGGTTTAAATATCATCCTCCCATAGAAGTAAAAGTAGATGCACCTATTAAAGTTGAAGAAAAGACTGTCACTTATAATGATCCTATTGTTCCTACTTCTTATGTTGAGAAACCACCTTTCCCTGTTAGAATAAAGGATCATGCTAAAGCTTCAACTGTGGTTCGTAAAAGCAATATTAGAACTTATACACCTCCAGAGCAAGTTAAAGTTGAACCTAATATTGCTATTGTTAAAGATCTCTTGTGTGATAATATTGATGGGCATGTTAAACAATTCTGTGGTGAAACTGCTAGAATTGCTAAACCTGGCGCTAAAGATAAACATAGACCTGTGGTAGGCGTGCCTCTTATTTCTGTTAAAATAGGAGATCATTTTTATCATGGCTTATGTGATATGGGTGCTAGTGCTAGTGTTATACCTTATGACTTATATAAAGAAGTCATGCATGATATTGCACCCGCTGAGATAGAAGGTATTGATGTTACAATTAAACTTGCCAATAGAGATACTATATCAGAAGTTGGAATTGTTAGAGATGTTGAAGTCTTGTGTGGGAAAACTAAATATCCTACTGATTTTCTTGTTCTTAGTTCCCCACAAGATAGCTTTTGTCCCATTATATTTGGTAGACCCTTCTTGAATACTGTTAATGCTAAGATAGACTGCAAAAAGAATGTTGTTACTATTGGCTTGGATGATATGATTCGTGAGTTTAATTTCTCTAAATTTAGTAAACAACATCGTGAAGAAGAATTGCCTAGTAAGGATGAAATTATTGGTCTTGCTTCTATTGCCGTACCTCCTAGTGATCCTCTAGAACATTATTTGCTAGACCATGAAAATGATATGTTTATGAATGAAAGAAAGGAAATAGATGAAATATTCTTTAAACAGGAACCTATTCTGAAACACAATTTGCCTGTTGAAATCTTAGGGGATCCTCCTCCACCCAAGGGGGATCCCGTCTTTGAGCTTAAACCATTGCCTGATAATCTTAAATATGCTTATCTTGATGAAAAGAAGATATATCCTGTTATTATTAGTGCTAACTTTTCAGAGCATGAAGAAGAAAGATTATTGAAAACTCTGAAGAAGCACCGTGCTGCTATTGGATATACTCTTGATGATCTTAAGGGCATTAGTCCCACTCTATGTCAACATAAAATAAATTTGGAAGAAGATGCCAAACCAGTTCGTGATCCTCAACGACGTCTGAATCCTAAAATGAAAGAAGTGGTAAGAAAAGAAATACTAAAGCTTCTGGAGGCAGGTATAATTTATCCTGTTGCTGATAGTCAGTGGGTAAGTCTTGTTCATTGTGTACCTAAGAAGGGAGGTATTACTGTTGTTCCTAATGATAAAGATGAATTGATTCCACAAAGAATTATTACAGGTTATAGGATGGTAATTGATTTCCGTAAATTAAATAAGGCTACTAAAAAGGATCATTACCCCTTACCTTTTATCGATCAAATGCTAGAAAGATTATGCAAACATACACACTATTGCTTTCTAGATGGTTACTCTGGATTCTCTCAAATACCTGTGTCGGCTAAAGATCAATCAAAGACTACTTTTACATGCCCTTTTGGTACGTTTGCTTATAGACGTATGCCTTTTGGTTTATGCAATGCACCTGCTACCTTTCAAAGATGCATGATGGCTATATTCTCTGACTTTTGTGAAAAGATTTGTGAGGTTTTCATGGACGACTTTTCCGTCTATGGATCCTCTTTGGATGATTGCTTGAGCAATCTTGATCGAGTTTTGTAGAGATGTGAAGAAACTAATCTTGTCTTGAATTGGGAAAAGTGCCACTTTGTGGTTAATGAAGGTATTGTCTTGGGGCATAAAGTTTCTGAAAGAGGTATTGAAGTTTATAAAGCCAAGGTTGATGCTATTGAAAAGATGCCATGTCCCAAGGACAACAACGGTATAAGAAGTTTCCTTGGTCACGCCGGATTTTATAGGAGGTTCATTAAGGACTTCTTAAAAATTTCTCGGCCTCTACTAATTTATTACAAAAAGATATACCATTTGTCTTTGATGATGATTGTGTAGAAGCATTTGAAATACTTAAGAAAGCATTGATCTCTGCACCTATTGTTCAGCCACCTGATTAGAATTTACCCTTTGAAATTATGTGTGATGCTAGTGATTATGTTGTAGGTGCTGTTCTAGGGCAAAGAGTTGATAAGAAATTAAATGTTATACATTATGTTAGTAAAACTCTAGACAATGCTCAAAGAAATTATGCTACTACTGAAAGGGAATTCTTAGCAGTTGTATTTGCTTGTGATAAGTTCAGACCTTATATCATTGATTCTAAAGTAACTATTCACACGGATCATGCTGCTATTAAATATCTTATGGAAAAGAAAGATGCTAAACCAAGACTTATTAGATGGGTTCTCTTGCTACAAGAATTTGATTTGCATATTGTTGATAGAAATTGAGCAGAGAACCCCGTTGCAGACAACTTGTCTAGGTTAGAAAATGTTCTTGATGACACACTACCTATTGATGATAGCTTTCCTAATGAGCAATTAAATGTTAGAAGTACTTCTCATAGTACTCCATGGTATGCTGATTATGCTAATTATATTGTTGCTAAATTTATACCACCTAGTTTCTCATACCTGCAAAACCAAAACTGTGAGTATGAATATAGATTCAAAAGGATGAGTTTGGCTGCAGATTTGAGGATCCCGGAGACTCGATCATCCTTCTATGATGGTGAGCCTATGCCTTGGAAGATGGACGCCAAGCCCGCATCATCGACAACACCTCCACCTTCTTCACCACAAAGGAGACATAATCACATGGGTACGGGCACTCCCCTTGGCAACTGCCAAGCTTGGGGGAGGTGCCCCGGTATCGTATCACCATCACAACTCCTATCTTTACCATTTTTCTTAGTTTGATCTTATTAGTAGTATCTTGATCTAGTAGAATAAAGTTTATGGCATGATCTAGTTTTGAGTTTTGCTTTATGATCTCTCTATGTAATCGAGTCCGTGAGCTATATATAATAAAGATTAGTGTTGAGTCAAGGGCTTGATTATTTTGCCATGATCTTGAGTGAATAAAAGAAAAGAGAAAAGAATAAAAGAAAACAAAGAGTTCATATTGATCTTATTGAGAGTAATGACTTCACATAGAAAGAGTATGATGATTGAAAGTTGTTGGGAGTTGGCAACATAGCTTTGGTCATCGTTGCAATTAATAGGAAGTAATAAGGAAAGAGAGGTTTCACATATAAATATACTATTATTGACATCTTTTATGATTGGGAGCACTCATTAAGATATGACATGCTAAAGAGTTGACGTTGGACAAGGAAGATAATGTATTGGTTATGTTTTCTTATGTCTGAGATAAAGTATGTTGTCATGGATCCTCCAACATGTTGAGCTTGCCTTTCCCCCTCATGCTAGCCAAATTCTCAGCACCAAGTAGAGATACTACTTGTGCTTCCAAAAACCCTTAAACCAGTTTTGCCATAAGAGTCCACCATATCTACCTATGGATTGAGTAAGATCCTTCAAGTAATTTGTCATCGGTGCAAAGCAATAAAAATTGCTCTAAATATGTATGATTGATTGGTGTGGGAGAAATAAGCTTTATACAATCTTGTGGTGTGGAAGTAATGAAAGCGACGGATTGCATAATAAAGGTTCATATCACAAGTGGCAATATAAAGTGACGTTCTTTCGCATTAAGATTTTGTGCATCCAACCATAAAAGCGCATCTCTGCTTCCCTCTGCGAAGGGCCTATCTTTTATTATTATCTTGTACCTTATGCAAGAGTCATGGTGATCTTCACCTTTCCTTTTTCATTTTATCCTTTGGCAAGCACAATATGTTGGAAATATTCTGATATATAATTATATCTAATTGGATGTAGGGGAGCATGAGTTATTATTGTTGACATTACCCTTGAGGTAAAAGGTTGTGGGGCGAAACTATAAGCCCCTATCCTTCTCTGTATCCAATTAAAACTCCATAACCACAACTATTGCGTGAGTGTTAGCAATTATGAAGGACTAGATGATAGTTGAGTATGTAGACTTGCTATTTAGCTCTGACATAGACTCTTTCCGATGTTATGATAAATTGCAATTGCTTCAGTGACTGAGATTATAGTTTGTTAGTTCTCAATAAAGTTTATGATTCGTACTCTGCATTGTGAATGGATTATTACTTGAGCATAAGAAATCATATGACAATATCTATATATGTTGTTGTTATGAGAATAATCATGGTGCCTTCATGTCCGTATTTTATTTTTATCGACACCTCTGCCTCTAAACATGGCGACATATTTATCGTTATCGGCTTTCGCTTGAGGACAAGCGAGGTCTAAGCTTGGGGGAGTTGATACGTCCACTTTGCATCATGCTTTTATATCGATATTTATTGCATTATGGGCTGTTATTATACATTATGTCACAATACTTATGGCTATTCTCTCTTATTTTACAAGGTTTACATAAGGAGGGAGAATGCCGGCAGCTGGAATTCTGGGCCAGAAAAGGAGCAAATATTAGAGACCTATTCTGCACAACTCCAAAAGTCCTTAAACTCCACGGAAGTCATTTTTGGAAAATATAAAAATATCCAGTGGAAGAAGTTCACCAGAGGGGGGCCCACCTGTCCACGAGGGTGGGGGGCGCGCCCTACCCCCCAAGGCGCGCCCCCCTACCTCGTGGGCCCCCTGTTGGCTCTCCGATGCCCATCTTCTGCTATATGAGGTCTTTCGTCGAGGAAAAAATCATAAGCAACCTTTCGGGACGAGACTCCGCCGCCACGAGGCGGAACCTTGGCGGAACCAATCTAGGGCTCCGGCAGAGCTCTTCTGCCGGGGATACTTCCCTCCGGGAGGGGGAAATCATCGCCATCGTCATCACCAATGCTCCTCTCATCGGGAGAGGGCAATCTCCATCAACATCTTCACCAGCACCATCTTATCTCAAAACCCTAGTTCATCTCTTGTATCCAATTCTTGTCTCCAAGTCCGGGATTGGTACTAGTAGGTTGCTAGAAGTGTTGATTACTCCTTGTAGTTGATGCTAGTTGGTTTACTTGGTGGAAGATCATATGTTCAGATCCTATATTCATATTATTACCCCTCTGATTATGAACATGAATATGCTTTGTGAGTAGTTACGTTTGTTCCTGAGGACACGGGAGAAGTCTTGCTATTAGTAGTCATGTGAATTTGGTATTCGTTCGATATTTTGATGAGATGTATGTTGTCTAGCCTCTAGTGGTGTTATGTGAACGTCGACTACATAACACTTCACCATTATTTGGGCCTAGAGGAAGGCATTGGGAAGTAATAAGTAGATGATGGGTTGCTAGAGTGACAGAAGCTTAAACCCTAGTTTATGCGTTGCTTCGTAAGGGGCTGATTTGGATCCACATGCTTCATGGTATGGTTAGGTTTACCTTAATACTTTTGTTGTAGTTGCGGATGCTTGCAATAGAGGTTAATCATAAGTGGGATGCTTGTTCAAGTAAGAACATCACCCAAGCACCGGTCCACCCACATATCAAATTATCAAAGTACCGAACGCGAATCACATGAACGTGATGAAAACTAGCTTGACGATATTCCCATGTGTCCTCGGGAGCGCTTTTCCTTATATAAGAGTTTGTCCAGGCTTGTCCTTTGCTACAAAAAGGATTGGGCCACCTTTCTGCACTTTATTTACTTTTGTTACTTGTTGCTCGTTACAAATTATCTTCTCACAAAACTATCTGTTACCACTTATTTTAGTACTTGCAGAGAATACCTTGCTGAAAACCGCTTATCATTTCCTTTCGCTCCTCGTTGGGTTTGACACTCTTACTTATCGAAAGGACTGCGATAGATCCCCTATACTTGTTGGTCATTAAGGGTTTTGGAGGAATTTCCAAAATTTGACCCGTGGGTATATATATATCATGACCCAGTCGGTGTGACTGAGTGGAACAACTCGTTGGTACCGAGATGTAGAATCGCAAGCGGTTACTGCAATTCGATGTGACCAAACTGTTCAAATCGGTTGCACTGAGATTGAAAACCTAGATCAACTCAATGAACTCACTATGACCGAAATACACAGAGAGGTTTTGGAAGTTTAAGTCTATGACGAATCAGTGGCTCCGAGTGATCCCCACCCAGAGGGTTCAAATCTGACTTGATCAAACTTTATGATGTAGCATGAATAGAGTTTGAGATGAGAAAAGCATAGGTAGCTAGAGGGAGTTCTTAGGCATTCTTGTCCATCCATTTGGCAAAAGAAAAAGAGCCAAACAATCAAAGCAACAAATGGATGTCCTTGGATGGGAATAATATGCACTCAACATGCTCACACAATAAGATGACAAATGAAATATGTGGCAAAGCATGCACAAACGCTTTAGCATCTATCAAGCAATTGGCGATGACTAGGTCATATATATATGAGTATATTGACTGAGGAGTCAAATGAGAACATTTTATCGTAGGTCATACTCATCGTTTAAGCACAAGTGGGGTTACCACTTTTACATAAAGCATTGTTGTGTTCACACCATTAGAGTTGCTCTAGCTCAATTCTTAGAGTAAAGCTCCCCTAGATGTGATATCCCCCCTAAGAGGGATGAACTAACCTTGGGTTTTGTCGATGATGACTTCATGTAGATGTTGAAGATGTGGATGCTCAATATTGATGTAGATCATTTGGAGCAATCCATTGGAGTGAGTTGCACTTTCAATACCTACATGGGTTAGTCCCACAAGGAACAAACAAAGATATCCATAGACATAGAGTGACGTACACACAAGATGATGTCCATGAAAGCATTAGGTTACCTTGTCCCTTGTCTTACCAACAAGAGGGTTTGTGACTCCTTGAACTAGTGCAATATGTGGAAGTTGTTTGCACTTGTCCTTGCCAAAATGAATATGAGTGAAGTGTGTTGGTGGAGTCACCCTCAAGAACTCTCTAGTTCTTCTTCTTCGGGATCCACATCAACTTGATGGGAATCCTTGGAGTCGCAGTCGTACTTGATGAAGTAGAACTTGATGTAGTCTTGGGAACCCACTTGACCAAGGCCTTCACAGCTTCTTCAAATGCACCAATCTCCTCTTGAAGCTTGTCCTAGCCTTTTAGCTTGTGGTCTTGTGGTGGAAGATCATCTTGAGCTTGTGTCCCCTTGAAAGAAGTAGGATCATACTTCTCTTGTTGAGGAACAAACTTTGTCTTGGGGTATTGATCTTCTTCCCACTCAACTCCATTGGCATTGAACTTTCGTTCAAAACCAACACCTTCATTCTTCCGGTGCCTTCCTTGCTTGCGTACAATTTCCTCAAATTGCTTACTTTCGGCAAGGCTCTTGTAAACACCTTTCTCTATAATTCCCTTCAATAAGCTATTTTCTTGCTCAAGTGTAACTTGGCTAAGAGAATCATTAGTGCAATCAAGAGAACTACTAGAAGCAACAATATTGGATTTAGCATGATTATTGTTACTACTAGAAGAAGAATCTTTCTCACTCTTGTTGCTAGATTTTACTTGTGGCATGTAAGTAGACAAGAGTAAACTCTTGGCAATGTCGTAAGAAGAACTTTTCTTATGAAGATCATCATTGATTGCTTTTAAGAACCCATGCTCTTGCTCTAGATTGAGCTTTTCAAAGCGTAGCTTCTCATGAGTCTTTAAAGGCTCTCGATGATCTTATAAGGTAGTTTCATGAGCTAACTTAAGAGTGTTTAGTTCTTTAGTTAGACGCTCAATCTCCTTCTTATCATTGTCATTCATTTTATCTTGGTTAGCATGATTAATAGCAAGTTCATCATAGTTTTCATCACTAGAGTTGTCAACAAGTAAATCATCATCACCTAGCAAATCATCTTCATCACTATTGAAATCAACATACTCGGGGTGTGATACCTTTGGGCCTTTATCCATGAAGCATCTTCCAATTCCTTCATTTGGTGAGTCAAAAATGTCATAGGAGTTGGTTGACACAACTACTAGACCGGCAACACCTTCATCTTGAGTATATTTAGAGTCGGAGTGATAACTTCTCTCGGAGTGGTTGTCGAAGTCGAAACCGGATACCCATTCACCAACGTGAGCTTGATGTCTTCGTTTTGTATGGCTCCTTGATGACTTGTCCTTCCTTTCTGAATCCTTGCTTCTGTGAGAGGTTCTTTGTTGATAACGATCATCTCTACTTCTTCTCTCCCTTGGAGGTGATTCTTCTCTTTTGCCTCTCCTTTTAGGAAAATCTTCTCTTCTTTTATAGGGAGTCATACACTCATTGGAATAGTGTCCAGGTCTTCCACAATTGTAGCAATTACACTCACGACTAGAAGATCTTTTGTCATTGTAGGACCTTTACTTGGAACTTATTTCTTTGCTTCTAATCTTGTAGAACTTGTTGAAGTTCTTCACCATTAGGATCAATTCCTCATTGAAGGCTTGTTTCTCACTTGATGATGTAGGAGCATCACATGAGGCTTTGTAAGCACCACTAGACTTGTTGTGAAGCTCTTATTTATCCTTTAGTGACATCTCATGAGCAACAATTCTACCAATGACTACCGTTGGCTTGAGATCTTTGTAATTGGGCATCATTTGGATCAATGTGCACACGGTATCATATTTTCCATCCAAGGCTCTTAGGATCTTCTTGATGATGAATCTATCGGTCATCTCTTCACTTCCTAAGCCGACAATCTCATTTGTGATGGGAGCAAGCCTAGAGTGCATTTCAGCAACACCTTCACCATCGTTCATTTTGAACTTGTCCAGTTGACTTTGAAGCACATCCAATTTGGATTCCTTGATGGAGTCGGTACCTTCGTGCATATCAATCAAAGTATCCCAAATTTTCTTTGCATTCTCAAGACGACTGATTTTGTTGAATTCTTCGGGACACAATCCGTTGAAGAGGATATCGCAAGCTTGAGCATTGTATTGCAACATCTTCAATTCTTCCGCGGTAGCTTCACGATTTGGTTCTCTCCCATCGAAGAATTCACCTTGAAAGCAAATACACACAATAGCCCAAACGGCGAGGTTATGTCCAAGAATAGGCATCTTCATCTTATACTTCCAACTAGCAAAATTAGTACCATCAAAGTAGGGACCTCCATGGTGGTAATTTCCCTCGCAACACCATACTCTCCTAGGTGGTGAAACCAAGGCTATGATCACCAAAGCTATGGAAATCAAGGCAAATGGAGACAAAAGCTCTGATACCACTTCTAGGATCGAAAATATGTCTAGAGGGGGGTGATTAGACTAGGTTGTGAAACCAAGGCTATGATCACCAAAGCTATGGAAATCAAGGCAAATGGAGACCAAAGCTCTGAACCACTTGTAGGATCGAAAGTATGTCTAGAGGGGGGTGATTAGACTACTTGACCAAATAAAAATCTAGGCTTTTCCCAATTTTAAGTCTTGGCAGATTTTAGCAACTTAGCACAAGTCAAGCAATCAACCTACACATGCAATTCTAAGAGTACAGCAGCGGAATGTAAATCATTGCATATGAAGGTAAAGGGGGGAGTTTGGAGGGAGCAAATGCAATGTAGATACGGAGATTTTTGGCGTGTTTCCGATAGGTGGTGCTATCGTACATCCACGTTGATGGAGACTTCAACCCACAAAGGGTAACAGTTACGCGAGTCCATGGAGGGCTTCACCCACGAAGGGTCCATGAAGAAGCAACCTTGTCTATCCCACCATGGCCGTCGCCCACAAAGGACTTGCCTCACTTGGGTAGATCTTCACGAAGTAGGCGATCTCCTTGCCCTTACAAACTCCTTGGTTCAACTCCACAATCTTGATGGAGGCTCCCAAGTGACACCTAACCAATCTAGGAGACACCACTCTCCAAAAGGTAATAGATGGTGTGTTGATGATGAACTCCTTGCTCTTGTGCTTCAAATGATAGTCTCCCCAACACTCAACTCTCTCTCTCTCACACAGATTTGGATATGGTGGAAATATGATTTGAGTGGAAAGCAACTTGGGGAAGGCTAGAGATCAAGATTCTTGTGGTTGGATTGGAAAGTCTTGGTCTCAACACATGAGTAGGTGGTTCTCTCTCAGAAAATGAGTAGTGGAAGTGTAGGCATGTTCTGATAGCTCTCTCCACGAATGGAGGAAGGGTGGAGGGGTATATATAGCCTCCACACAAAATCTAACTCTTACACACAATTTACCAAACTCGGTGGGACCGAATAGTGAAACTCGGTCAGACCGATTCAGTTCAAAATGTGAATGTTAGGATTTTTGGTGAGACCGACATGATCAACTCGGTGGGACCGATATGTTAGGGTTAGGGAATAACTTGATCTCGGTGAGACCGATCACATGAACTCGGTGAGACCAATTTCAGTAATAGGCAAATAGAGAGTTGGTCAGGAAAACTCGGTGGGACCGATCGCTCATTTCGGTGAGACTGAAACGTTATGAAAGGGAAACAGAGAGTTTGCGTTGCGAACTCGGTGGGACTGGTCGCTCATCTCAGTTAGACTGAAACATTATGAAGGGAAACAGAGAGTTTGCAATCCCATCTCGGTGAGACCAAGATCCCTATCGGTGAGACCGGACTGATTAGGGTTTCTGGCAATGGCTATGTCAAATGAACTCGGTAAAATCGGATAGATCAAATTGGTGGGGCCGAGTTTGACTTTAGTTTTAGGACATATGTGGAAATGAGAAAGTGTTTGAGGGCTTTTGGAGCATATCACTAAGCATTTTGAGCAAGCAAGCCATTAAGCAACACCTCATCCCCTTCTAATAGTATTGGCTTTTCCTATGGACTCAATGTGATCTTGGATCAATAACTGAAAATGTAGTGTCTTGAGCTTTTGCTAATATGTGTCCTAAAAATTTTGAGGGGTCTACATCTCTAGTCCATGCCATGCCAATCATTGAACTTTCTGAAATGATCATCTTGAAAGAGTATTAGTTCAATGAGCTATATGTTGTTAAGAATTACCAAAACCACCCAGGGATTTGTTGCACCCAGGGATATACATGTTATTGATGTGTACCTTACTAATTATTGTGGTAGCGCCTGGGTATTTGATACTGGTTCTGTTGCTCATATTTGCAACTCAAAACAGGGGCTATGGATTAAACGAAGATTGGCTAAGGACGAGGTGACGATGCGCATGGGAAATGGTTCCAAGGTCGATGTGATCACCGTTGGCTATTTTATCTGGATCTTGTTTGATGAGCATGAACATTATATTTGGATCTTGTTTGATGCGAGATGATTATTCATTTAAATTAGATAATAATGGTTGTTCTATTTATATGAGTAATATCTTTTATGGTCATGCACCCTTGAAGAGTGGTCTATTTTTGTTGAATCTCGATCGTGGTCATACACATATTCATAATATTGATGCCAAAATATGCAAAGTTGATAATGGTAGTGCAACATATTTGTGGCACTGCCGTTTAGGTCATATTGGTGTAAAGCGCATGAAGAAACTCCATGCGGATGGACTTTTGGAATCACTTGATTATGAATCATTTGATGCTTGTGAACCATGTCTCATGGGCAAGATTACTAAGACTCCGTTCTCCAGAACAATGGAGCGAGCCACAGACTTATTGGAAATAATACATACCGATGTATGCGGTCCAATGAGTGTTGAGGCTCGCGGCGGGTATCGTTATTTTCTGACCTTCACAAATGATTTTAGCAGATATGGGTATATCTACTTAATGAAACACAAGTCTGAAACATTTGAAAAGTTCAAAGAATTTCAGAGTGAAGTGGAAAATCATCGTAACAAGAAAATAAAGTTTCTACAATCTGATCACGGAGGCGAATATTTGAGTTACGAGTTTGGTCTTCATTTAAAACATTGTGGAATAGTTCCGCAACTCACGCCACCTGGAACACCACTGCCTAATGGTTTGTCCGAACGTCGTAACCGAACTTTATTAGATATGGTGCGATATATGATGTCTCTTACCGATTTACCACTATCGTTTTGGGGTTATGCATTAGAGACAGCTGCATTCATGTTAAATAGGGCACCATCTAAATCCGTTGAGATGACATTGTATGAACTGTAGTTTGGGAAGAAACCTAAGCTGTCATTTCTTATAGTTTGGGGTTGCGATGCTTATGTGAAAAAGCTTCAGCCTGATAAGCTCGAACCCAAATTGGATAAGTGCGTCTTCATAGGATACCCAAAAGAAACTATTGGGTACACCTTCTATCATAGATCCGAAGGCAAAATCTTTGTTGCTAATAATGGATCCTTTCTAGAGAAGGAGTTTCTCTCGAAAGAAGTGAGTGGGAGGAAAGTAGAACTTGATGAGGTAACTGTACCTTCTCTCGAATTGGAAAGTAGCTCATCACAGAACACCGTCCTCATGATGCCTACACCAACTAGTGAGGAAGTTAATGATGATGATCATGAAACTTCAGATCAAGTTACTACTGAGCCTCGTAGGTCAACCAGAGTATGTTCCACACCAGAGTGGTACGGTAATCCTATTCTGGAAGTCATGTTACTAGACCATGATGAACCTATGAACTATGAGGAAGTGATGATGAGCCCAGATTCCGCGAAATGGCTTGAGGCCATGAAATCTGAGATGGGATCCATGTATGAGAACAAAGTATGGACTTTGGTTGACTTGCTCGATGATCGGCAAGCCATAGAGAATAAATGGATCTTCAAGAAGAAGACTAATGCTGATGGCAATGTTACTGTCTATAAAGCTCGACTTGTTGCGTAAGGTTTTCAACAAGTTCAAGGAGTTGACTACGATGAGACCTTCTCACCCGTAGCAATGCTTAAGTCTGTCCAAATCATGTTAGCAATTGCCGCATTTTATGATTGTGAAATCTGGCAAATGGATGTCAAAACTGCATTCCTTAATTGATTTCTTAAAGAAGAGTTGTATATGATGCAACCAGAAGGTTTTGTCGATCCTAAAGGTGCTAACAAAGTGTGTAAGCTCCAGTGATCCATTTATGGACTGGTGCAAGCATCTCGTAGTTGGAATATACGCTTTGATGAAGTGATCAAAGCATATGGTTTTATACAAACTTTTGGAGAAGCTTGTATTTACAAGAAAGTAGGCGAGAGCTCTGTAGCATTTCTAACATTATATGTGGATGACATATTGTTGATTGGAAATGATATGGAATTTCTAGATAGCATAAAAAGATACTTGAATAAGAGTTTTTCAATGAAAGACCTCGGTGAAGCTGCTTATATATTAGGCATCAAGATCTATAGAGATAGATCAAGACACTTGATTGGACTTTCACAAAGCACATACCTTGATAAAGTTTTGAAGAAGTTCAAAATGGATAAGTCAAAGAAAGGGTTCTTGCCTGTGTTACAAGGTCTGAAGTTGAGTTGGACTCAATGCCCGACCACTTCATAAGATAGAGAGAAAATGAAAGTCATTCCCTATGCCTCAGCCATAGGTTCTATCATGTATGCAATGCTGTGTACCAGACCTGATGTGTGCCTTGCTATAAGTTAAGCAGGGAGGTACCAAAGTAAGCCAGGAGTGGATCAATGGACAATAGTCAAGAACATCCTGAAGTACCTAAAAATGAGTAAGGATATGTTTCTCGTTTATGGAGGTGATAAAGAGCTCGTAGTAAATGGTTACGTTGATGCTAGCTTTGACACTGATCCGGATGATCTAAGTCACAAATCGGATACGTATTTATATTGAATGGTGGAGCTGTTAGTTGGTGCAGTTCCAAGCAAAGCATCGTGGCGGGATCTACGTGTGAAGCAGAGTACATAGCTGCTTCGGAAGCAGCAAATGAAGGATTTTGGATGAAGGAGTTCATATCCGATCTAGCTGTAATACCTAGTGCATCGGGTCCAATGAAAATCTTTTGTGACAATACTGGAGCAATAGCCTTAGTGAAGGAATCCAGATTTCACAAGAGAACCAAACACATCAAGAGATGCTTCAACTCCATCCGTGATCAAGTCAAGGAGGGAGACATAGAGATTTGCAAAATACATACGGATTTGAATGGTTCAGACCCGTTGACTAATCCTCTTCCATGAGGAATGATCAGCACCAAGACTCCATGGGTGTTACAATCATTGCAATCTAATCTAGATTATTGACTCTAGTGCAAGTGGGAGACTCAAGGAAATATGCCCTAGAGGTAATAATAAAGTTGTAATTTATATTTCCTTACATCATGATAAATGTTTATTATTCATGCTAGAATTGTATTAACCGGAAACTTGATACATGTGTGAATACATAGATAATACATAGTGTCCCTAGTATGCCTCTACTAGACTAGCTCGTTAATCAAAGATGGTTAAGTTTCCTAACCATAGACATGTGTTGTCATTTGATGAACGGGATCATATCATTAGGAGAATGATGTGATGGACAAGACCCATCCGTTAGCTTAGCATAATGATCGTTAAGTTTTATTGCTATTGCTTTCTTCATGAGTTATACATATTCCTTTGGCTATGAGATTATGCAACTCCCGAATACCGGAGGAATACCTTGTGTGCTATCAAATGTCACAACGTAACTGGGTGATCATAAAGATTCTCTACAGGTATCTCCAAAGGTGTTTGTTGGGTTGGCATAGATCGAGATTAGGATTTGTCACTCCGAGTGTCGGAGAGGTATCTCTGGGCCCTCTCGGTAATGCACATCATGATAAGCCTTGCAAGCAATATGACTAATGAGTTAGTTATGGGATGATGCATTACAGAACGAGTAAAGAGACTTGCCCGTAACGAGATTGAACTAGGTATGAAGATACCGACGATCGAATCTCGGGCAAGGAACATACCGATGACAAAGCGAATGACGTATGTTGTCATTGCGGTTTGATTGATAAAGATCTTCATAGAATATGTAGGAACCAATATGAGCATCCGGGTTCCGCTGTTGGTTATTGACCAGGGACCCGTAGGGTCTGCACGCTTAACGTTCGATGACGATTTGTATTATGAGTTATGTGTTTTGGTGATCGAAGATTATTCGGAGTCCCGTATAAGATCACGGACATGATGAGGAATCTCGAAATGTTCGAGAGGCAAATATTGATATATTGGATGCTAGTATTCAGACACCGGAAGTGTTTCGGAATGTAACGGGTACGTATCGGAGTACCGGGGGGGTTACCGGAACCCCCCAGGGGAAGATATGGGCCATAGGAGGGAGGCAAGGCAGCCCACAAGGGTGGCGCGCACCCCACATGGGAGGAGTCCGAATTGGACTAGGGGAGGGGGCGCGGCCCCCCCTTCCTTCTCCCTCTCCTTCCCCCTTTCCCCCTCCGATAAAAGGAAGGAGGGGCCGAATTGGACTAGGAGTCCAAGTGGGACTCCCCCCACTTGGCGCGCCCCTAGGCCGGCCTCCTCCCCTCTCTCTCCTTTATATACGGGGGCGGGGGCACCTATAAGACACATCAATTGTTCTTAGCCGTGTGCGGTGCCCCCCTTCATCGTTTACTCCTCCGGTCATATTGTCGTAGTGCTTAGGCGAAGCCCTGCATGGATCACTTCACCATCACCGTCACCATGCTGTCGTGCTAATGAAACTCTCCCTCGACACTTTGTTGGATCAAGAGTTCGAGGGACGTCATCGAGCTGAACGTGTGCAGAACTCGGAGGTGCCATATGTTTGGTGCTTGAACGGTTGAATCGAGAAGACGTTCGACTACATCAACCGCGTTAAGCTAACGCTTCCGCTTTTGGTCTAAGAGGGTATGTGGACACACTCTCCCCCTCTCGTTGCTATGCATCCCCTAGATAGATCTTGCATGCTCATAGGAATTGTTTTGAAATTGCATGCTACGTTCCCCAACACATTTTAATTATAAAAGTTGCCAGTCGTCGACTTCAGCCCCCACGTAGATGCTACGGGGGTATTCGTCGTGACGTGTGACCACACTTTATCCAATGTCTTGGTTCGTAAAGGAGGTGTCCACGAGGTGAACTAGGTAATCAGACTATGCGGCTTTATTACTTTCACTTAGCCATAGGAGTTTGACTGTGGGGCTAAGTACTAGCCCCTTGTGCGTGTGCGGCAATCCGGACTAAGGCGCCTTTTCCACGCGGCTGGACGAAGACCAGCCCCTCGTATAACACGGAGTGAATCGCTAATGATTTGTAGTAAGTCGCCGAATCGCCGACCAGCTCTCGCTTATCATGAAAGTCAGTTTTCAGCTTTCTCTACTAAGGTACTTGAGCAGACGAACCAGAAATACAATCGCAGTAGTTCTCCCTTTACTACCTTAGACAAACGAGCGGAACGTAAGGTGGTAAGCACAGGACCCGGGCAACCGAACTATAGACCAAAGACATGACTCGGAGCTGATGCATATAATGCAATATCCGGGACGCCAAATACTACCCTATAGGTGTTCGGACTTGAAAACGCGCGGAGCCGAATACAGCCCCCGGTGTTAAGGCCAGACTAAAGCACATGTGCCAATCTGAAGTAAGGAGGGAATACAGATGGCAGGGTGAAATAAATTAGTACGAAACGAGAGTGGTGATCAACTGTTTCCTTTATACCCTGATTAATACGTCGAGACGTGTTATTACAGATAATGCCATAAATATCGAGGCTATTTTACATGCTGAGAGTTTACACAAGGGAAAGTTTTACACAGGGCCTAAAAGTAGTGGTTTGAAGATCCCAATGATGCCCTGCCGCACGTATGCGACGTTTCTCCTTGGTGAGAAATCCTTTGAAAGGAGAGGTTGATGGTTGTCTGCAAGAAAGAAGGACCTAGAAAAGAGCCCTTGTACAACCATAGAGTGGGCAGGTTTTTAATGAACCTGCAGTGGGAAAATATTAAGGTCCGAATAGGGTCAAGCCATACTAGAGACCTTTTCCGCGGGTGCCTCTGGTGATGCCCAAGGTATTTGAAGTGCGTGATTATGTATGTGCAATACATATGCCGCAACCTTATAGGGTGATCGGCGGAGGCTAAACTACTATTCCAGCTCCGGATCCGCCGAGTTGCCGCTCTGTAATGCAGATCAGACTCGCTTAGCAGTGTCATGGGTCTTGATGACCTATGAGCTATTCGGCTTAGTGAGGTCGTTCTGTACCTCAGCTGCTAGGGCCACGGTGTGCTCCTCAGTACAGAGGGAGCGCTCCATATTTCCATTTACTATGATGACACCGCATGGTCGGGGCATTTTGAGCTTCAAATAAGCATAATGTGGGACTGCATTAAAGCGAGCGAAAGTAGTTCGTCCAAGCAGTGCATGATAACCACTGTGGAAAGGGATGATATCGAAGATCAATTCTTCACTTCGAAAGTTATTGTAGGATCGAAAGTATGTCTAGAGGGGGGGGTGATTAGACTACTTGACCAAATAAAAATCTATCCTTTTCCCAATTTTAGTCTTTGGCAGATTTTAGCTATCTTAGCACAAGTCAAGCAATCTTAACACGATTCATGCAAGCATGCAAAGAGTATATGACCAGCGGAAAGTAAAGCATGCAACTTGCAAGAATGTAAAGGGAAAGGTTTGGAGAATTCAAACGCAATTGGAGACATGGATGTTTTTGTCGTGGTTCCGATAGGTGGTGCTATCGTACATCCACGTTGATGGAGACTTCAACCCACGAAGGGTAACGTTGCGCGAGTCCACGGAGGGCTCCACCCACGAAGGGTCCACGAAGAAGCAACCTTGTCTATTCCATCATGGCCATCTCCCACGAAGGACTTGCCTCACTAGCGGTAGATCTTCACGAAGTAGGCGATCTCCTTGCCCTAACAAACTCCTTGGTTCAACTCCATAATCTTGTCGGAGGCTCCCAAGTGACACCTAGCCAATCTAGGAGACACCACTCTCCAAGAAGTAACAAATGGTGTGTTGATGATGAACTCCTTGCTCTTGTGCTTCAAATGATAGTCTCCCCAACACTCAACTCTCTCTCACGGGATTTGGATTTGGTGGAAAGAAGATTTGAGTGGAAAGCAACTTGGGGAAGTCTAGAGATCAAGATTCATATGGTGGGAATGGAATATCTTGGCCTCAACACATGAGTAGGTGGTTCTCTCTCAGAAAATGTGTATTGGAAGTGTAGATATGTTCTGATGGCTCTCTCCACGAATGAAGAGTGGGTGGAGGGGTATTTATAGCCTCCACACAAAAACTAACAGTTACACACAATTTACCAATCTTGGTGAGACCGAATTAGAAACTCGGTCGGACCAATTTGCTCATTTCGGTGGGACCGAAATGTTACAAAGGGGAAACAGAGAGTTTACATTGCAATCTCGGTGGGACCGATCGCTCATCTTGGTAGGACCAAAACGTTACGAAGGGAAACAGAGAGATTACAACCCCATCTCGGTGAGACCGAGATCCCTATCGGTGAAACCGATTTGCCTAGGGTTTGTGGCAGTGGCTATGACTTCTGAACTCGGTGGCGCCGGATAGAAAGAATCGGTGGGGCCGAGTTTGACTTTTGGTTTAGGTCATATGTGGATGTGGGAAGGTAATTGAGGGTTTTGGAGCATATCACTAAGCACTATGAAGCAAGAACCTCGTCAAGCAACACCTCATCCCTCCTTGATAGTATTGGCTTTTCCTATAGACTCAATGTGATCTTGGATCACTAAAATATAAAATGTAGAGTCTTGAGCTTTGAGCTTGAGCCAAACTTTTTGTCCTTAGTATTTTGAGGGGTCCACTTTCCTCTTCCATGCCATGCCATTCATTGAGCTTTTCCTGAAATATTAATCTTGGAATAATGTTAGCTCAATGAGCTATATGTTGTTAGGAATTACCAAAACCACCCAGGGATAGTTGCACTTTCAATCTCCCCCTTTTTTGTAATTGATGACAACATATAGATCAAAGCTTCGACGAATGATAATAAGTGTGAAAAATATTGTCGCTTTGAGAAGTATGTGAAAAGGAAGAGCTCCCCCTAAATTTGTGCATGGTTTAAGATTTGCTTTGGACTGCAAATGCACAATGAGTTAGGATCATGGGTTACTCTTTCATGTCACATACATCTTGGTGGAGCGCTCAAAATGATAATAACTAAATACATGCACTCATCACCAAGCAAAGTGAATGATCATATAGGGATAAAATGATAATGTCATCCAACAAGCATTAATGTAGCATATGATCAAACACATATGATCATCCAAGTATCTCACACAAGCATAAAGTATCTCAATCAAGAAATCAAGCAAATAAAGTTCAATCACCAAAGCAAGAGAGAATAAAAAGCAACGCTCTCTCTCGAAGCCTATGATCTATACATTTTTCTTCCCCTTTGGCAACAAGTTACCAAAAAGTTCATAGAAAATGCATAGCACTAAATCGTCTCTCAGGCTTGGTCTTCAGGTGGTGCTGTCCGGAGAAATCCAAGAACGAAGGCTTCAGTCGATGTAGATGGAGCTGTTGGAGTAGGTGCTGGAGCTGGTGGCACTGAAGCTGTAGCTGGTGCAGATGAAGTGGCTCTGGTGTCTATTACTAGCACTGCAGTTGACCTCTGAGCTCTAGGCACTCTGGCAAATGCCTCAGTGGTTGTCTTGCCCTTCCTCTCCTGCATATCATCCTGAAGTTGCTCCACAACAGACTGGATCTCAGTTACCTTCACATCCATGTCATAGAACTTCTGCTCCATGATTCTTTCCAAGCTCTCCTGGTCTCGAGTCAGGGTGGCCAGTCCTTTCTCAATCCTTAGAGTGGATGCAATCAAGTAGCCAAGCGGATCTTGCTTGCTCTTCAGAAGATACTGATATGCCTCCTCCATGGTTGGCATCTTTGCAGCTTTCTCAGTGTTTGCCTTCTCCCTCTTGGCTTGAACTTGCACAGAAGATGGTTCATCCTCATTGATAACCACTTGGTTATCCTCAAAGTCTGGATAGATAGGCAAGTGCTCCTTGTCCAACAAGTATGTGCCAGTGCCCATCTTGGAGTTAATCAACTCTTGGATCTGTGGGGCATACCCACAGCTTCTCTTTTGGTCAGCAGCTGTCCTCTTCTGACTCAATGGTAAACTTATCGGATTTCGGGTTCCGGCAGACCCTTGAGGTTCGAACACTGGGGTGCGTGCGGAGATCTCTCCCCTACCGACCTACGCCCGATCCTCTCGTGCAAACTAAGATGAAAATGAAGAACAACATAAGAGACACGAGGTTTATACTGGTTCGGGCCACCGTTGTGGTGTAATACCCTACTCCAGTGTGTGGTGTGGTGGATTGCCTCTAGCACTGATGATGAACAGTACAAAGGAAGAACAGCCTCGCGAGGGGTGTTCTTGAGCTGGTGCGGTGTGTTCTACTTAGTCTCTACTGGGGTTCTCCTTCAGATTTCTGGATGCCCTCTACTCTGTGGTGGCTAGCTCTATTTATAGAGGCCCTGGGCCTCTCCCCGAATAATTGAGCGCGAAGGGCGCCAACAATTGGCCATTTTGAAGGGGAACATCTAGTACAAGTTATCCTGACCAAAGGTGGTCTTCGACTGCCAAAAGCACTGGTGATGACACCGTCTTGGGCTCCACGGTGACCTCCGTCCGGCCGTCCGGCTGGTCTTGGTCTTGTTGCACCGGAATGGTAACCTTTGCCTGATGCCTTGGCCTATGCTTGCCCCCTTTGCACCAAAGGGGAAACAAGGACTCTGCCCAGGTCGGCGCCTGCCTGGCCTTGATCGTCATGGCTTGCGTCACGGGATCCTCGCGAGGTACCCTTGCATTGATCTCTCCGCCTCCTCGCGAGCCTGCCTGATGAGGACGCTCTTGAGGAGGCTTCCTGTCGTCCACCCCGCGAGGCTTGGCCCCTCGCGAGGGTCTTGAGCTTGAGCTTGATGAAGATGGGCCGCGCTGGGCCCCCACTTGAGCCACGCCGCAGGCAGCAAGCAGGCAAGTCTGGGGACCCCCGTTCCTAGAACGCTGACAGTAGCCCCCGGGCCCAAGGCACGCGCGGGCTTGGCTTAGCAGAGAAGCAAAGGGGCAAGCGCGAAGCGCCGCGGGCCCTAACAGCCTGCGGCCTTGGGCGCCGCGTCGCGGTTGATTGGACGTGGGCGTCTGCACTTCCCACGATGCCTCGGCGACCGCACGACTTGACAAGTCCCTGCATGTAGAGATATGGGTCATGATTGCCTGCGATCTGGTGCTCGGCGGTTGGTCTTCTCCGGCTATAAGTACAGGGCTCCATGAGCTCCGCCAGTTCACCCCTTTCTGCTACTCCCTTCTTCTTCTTGGCCACTCGCCGTTCTCATGGCTCCGAAGAGATTCTCGGCCGCAGAGAAGGGAAAGGCCCGCCAGGAAGGTCCCAACTCTCCCCCCCCCCGGCCAAGCGCGGCCGGGGTCGTCCTCGCAAGCACCCCGCGGTCCCCGTAGCGGCTTCCCGTGGCCACGGAGGCGGTTCCCTGCGTGGTGGTGAGCGCTCGGCTGCCGAGGGGAGGCATGTCGTGACCGCGCGGCTCCCTAGGCCGCGCTTTCGCTCGGCGGAGGTGTTGCCGGAGTTCGTCCTATGGTCGGCGGACCCGACCAGCACCTGGCTCCAGCTCCCCCGCTTCCTCGTAGGTGAGCTGCCGGCCAGCGCCCGGTGCGGCTTCTGGCTCCAGGCGGATGGTTGCTGCAGCAGGGCCTTCTGGGCTTCGCTGGATGTCTCCCCATCCGGAAATGGGGCCCTGACTCGCGGCTGGCAAACGTTTGCCCACACGCGCGGCCTGAGCCAGCAGTGCACCATGCACTTCAAGTTCGATGGCGATGCCACCCTCTACGTGAGGGTGTTTGGGGAAGATGGTCGCCGCGCTGGGTGTTGCCCCGAAGATGATGACAGCGGCCGCCTGCCCAGCCCCGGCACCGACCAGGATGAAGACAGCGCCAGGCGTGCTGGCGGCGGTGCTTGGGGCTCGTCAAGTTTCGGCGACTCTCCCTCAGGCAGCCGCTCCTCCAGCGGTGGCCGCGACCAGCCCCCGCGCCGTCTCGTCCTCCTGGGTGAAGGCAGCGGGTCCACCCGCCGCCGCGCCCTGGTGAAGCGAGAGGAGGCGTCCGCCTGAGCCCCAGGAGCAGCTGAGCCTTTGTTGTAGGTTGGTGTTGGAATGGTCGTGTCCATTTTGTTTCCTTCCTTTCCTGCGTAAGAAGAAGGTAGTACAGGGCCCGGTGGGGGCGTGTTAGAACTGTTGCTGTCAAGCGTCGCGTTGCCTTTGCCATTTCTGCGCTATGTTTCCGTGCCGCATGTCCATGTGCGGGATTCATTTGAGCTTGGTGGAGCTTGACGCGGCCCTCGCCTCCCGAGGCCGCGGCCTCGCCGTGCACTTCATGCCCTGCAAGGATTAGTTAGAGGGGTAACCTTTGGTCCCGGCAGCGGGGGCGATCAGCCTAGGTCCTGCGTTCGTGGCGCGATGCCCGTGAGGCATGGACTGGGAGGGGTGCTCCTGCAGAGGACTCAGACAGGAAAGCTCCAGACGATCGGGGCAGAAGACGCTCGCGAGGGCGCCCGCGAACATCCCTCGCGAGACTTGTGCGAGAGAAAACGAGGTGAGTGGATGAAAAAGACAGAGAGTCACAAGCCAGGAACGCTAACAACTCCAATAAGACTTCAAACGGGAATAAACACGCCAACTGCAGAAAGCAAATGAAAAAGCCGTGTCTGGCACCTATTCTAGTCTTCAACGTCTTCTCACCAGCGCGGAGCTAAGTGCTGCCACTGGGCGTGGGCGGGAGCCCCTGACGCCCAAGGGCGGCACTCCGGAGACTCCGGGGCGTGTACAGCCCCACTCATTATTACGTGAGAGTGTCACGGGCGGCGAGCTTCACAGGCGTTTGCCTTCTTCACAGGCACCGGGCCTTTCCCAAAACGCGATAGCTTCACAGGCACCGGGCCTTTTCGAAAACGTGATAGCTTCATAGGAATTGGCCTTCTTCACAGGCACCGGGCCTTTCCCAAAATGCGATGACTTCACAGGCATTGGCCTTCTTCACAGGCACCGGGCCTTTCCTAGGTGCTAGGCCTTGCTCAGGGGTAGAACCTCCAGAGATGTTGAATGTTCCATGCGTTCTGGACGGGTACTCCGGAGGGAGTCTCCAAGCACGCGGAGCCAGGCCTGGAAACATGAACAACCTTGAACAGGCCCTCCCACATAGGAGAGAGCTTGTGCAGCCCCTCCCTGGAGAGAACCCGTCTGAGCATGAGATCCCCTGCCTCAAGGGTCCTGGGGCGGATGTTGCGGCAGTGGTATCATCGTAGTGCTAGTTGATACTTTGCCGCTCGCAGTGCGGCTTCCCGACGGCGCTCCTCCCCCAACACGAAATCCATCCCTCGCATGGTGTCCTGCTGAGCCTTGTCGAATGCCAAGACCCGTGCGGAGCGATGCCTGACCTCGTGAGGGAGAACAGCCTCTGCTCCGTAGACGAGGAAGAACGGGGTCTCGCCAGTCGGCTTGGTCGCTGTCGTGCGGATTGACCATAGCATGGACTGGAGCTCGTCGTACCAGCCCCTGCCACAGGCCTCCAGCTTCTTCTTGAAGGTCCTAGCCTTGAGGCCCCTCAGGACCTCTGTGTTGGCTCGTTCAGCTTGGCCATTGCTCCGGGGGTGTGCTACCGAAGCATAGCATATCTGCGTTCCAAGGTTAGCACAGTACGTTTTGAAGAGATTACTGGTGAACTGCGAACCGTTGTCGGTGATGATGCGGTTAGGCACCCCAAACCGGCTCACGAGGCCCTTGATGAACTTGACTGTCGAGCCTGCCGGGATTGTGCGGACAGCTTCCACCTCGACCCACTTGGTGAACTTGTCCACAGCGATGTAGAGGTAGCGATAGCCCCCTGGTGCTCGAGGGAACGGGCCAGAATGTCCAACCCCCAAACTGCGAACGGCCATGAGAGGGGTATGGTCTACAGACCCCCCGCAGGCTGATGGATCTGTCTAGCGTGAAACTGGCAGGCCTCGCAAGCCTTCACCAGCTCAACGGCGTCGTTGAGTGCTGTGGGCCAGTAGAACCCGCTACAGAACGCCTTGCCGACGAGGGTTCGTGACGACGAGTGGTGCCCGCAGTCTCCGCTGTGTATGTCCGCCAGCAGTTCCTTTCCTTGCTCCCTGGAAATGCAATGCAGGGACACGTCATTTGGCCACTTCCTGTAGAGCTCGCCATCCTGGATGCAATAAGCCGTGGCCTGCCGTGCCACACGCTCCGCCTCCTCCTCGTTCTCCGGCAGAATCCCTTGCATCAGGTAGTCCTTAAGCTATGGGATCCAACATCCCTCCTGAGGCTCCAGCGCCAGGAGCAGGCGTGCCCCTGAGGCCCGGCCGCAGACTAGAGCTCCCGAGGCAGGCGGCTGAGGAGGCTCCTCCCTTGGTTGCGCCGCGCCCGACAGCGACGGCACCGCCGAGGGCTTGAAGAGCCGCTCCTCGAAGACGCCAGGTTCCTGCGGCAGCCGCCTAGATGCCCTCTTGGCAATGTCGTCAGCCTCCTGATTGGTGCCGCAAGGCACATGCTGCAGCTCCAGCCCCTAGAACTATTTCTCCATCCTGCGGACTTCAGCGAGGTAAGCTTCCATGTGCTCGTCCTTTGGCTTGTATACCTTGTTGGAGAAGTTGACGAGGAGCTGTGAATCGCCCTTGATGGTGAGGCGCTTTACCCCTAAGGCGATCGCGGCTTTCAAGCCTCCTATCAGGCCTTCGTACTCTGCTATGTTGTTGGAGACCTTCTCTCCGTGCTGGAAGCAGAGTTGCACGGCGTAGTAGAGCTTGTCTTGAGTAGGGGATACGAGCACCGCTCCGGATCCCACGCCGTGTCGGGAGAACGCCCCATCTAAGTACATGACCCAGCCGTCCGGCGCTTCACTTCCTGGGGAGAGTGATCGGTCTTCGCCTGCCTCGAGACCCGGTGCTTCTGTCCATTCTACCACGAAATCTGCAAGTGCGGCTCCCTTGATGACTCTGGTTGTACTGAATTCCAGCTGAAATGCTTGTAGTTCGATGTTCCATTCAGCGACTGTCGGGGATATACCCAGCGGCGTAAACGGCCAGAAGTATAACCCGGCCGGACTTGGCGGTTTACTTGAGATCCGGCTGACACTTGGCGATTCAGTGGCGACCCGCCCTGACCTGGCGGTTTACAAGCAACCCACCTAGTCATTATGACTCACTGGTGATCCGGCGTACGGGACAGACGGATGACAAGGCCCAAGGCCCAGAAGGCCGGTTCAAGTTTAAGGCTGGGCCGGTTTATGAGGAAAGCGTAAGGACTATTCTCCTATAAAGGAAGCAAGACTAGGACTCCACTTGTAATAGAGTAATCCTAATCCTACTAGGACTAGTCATGTAACCCGCCCCTTCAACATATATAAGGAGGGGCAGGGCTCCCCAAAGAGGGACAAGCTACAAGCAAGAAGAAACAATCTCTAGGGCTAGACACAAAGAGCCGGTAAACCGGCGACTCCCTCATGAGCATAATGAGATCTAGCCTCAAACAACATGTAGGGTTATTACCAGATGATGTTTCCCGGGGCCCGAAGCTATCTAAATCCTTGTCTTGTGTGTTGATCCGCCCTGCATCTCTCGTCCCACTCAACCCCTCTCAAGCTACCACATAGATGAGTTGGCCCTGTGACTAAGTCCTGACACTAAGGACATCTGCCGTGACAATTCCACGATAGTTGGCGCCCACCGTGGGGCTGGTGCACGGTGGTGTTGAGTTCTTGGAGGGATCTCTCCCAGGGATCGAGAAATTCATGATTTTTTGGATGAAGATGTCAACGAGCAGTTGGAACGGTGCGGACAAGGTTGAGACAGCATGTTGGATTGCGAGTTGGATTGAATTGCTCGAAGCATCAAATCAAAGATGGCCAATTGCTAGTGCTTGTAGTCAAACAATGCAAGGAGCTGCTGTTAGATGACCAAGAATCAGCCTGCAGGCCAACAAATCACACGTCACGTGAAATCGGAACCAGGGAAATAGGCAAGAAAAAGAAGAGAACGGTGTTTTCTCGGAAGGATTTTATGCACTCTCGGAAGCAAACCATCTGATCCGATCTGGCCTACCGAGCTCTTGCAAGATTGATATGAAAAAAAACAGAGGGGCCACAACCCGGAGAAGGACTTGGACGTTGACCCGGATTTCTCCTCTACCGATGTGGTCCACACCTCGCCTGGCCAGTCCGCCTTTGGCTCGCACGGCCTCGAGCCATGGCCTCGCACAACAGCTTTTACCGCCGGGGGGTCTCCAATCCACCCCGCGTCCAGGACGACTGTGCCGGCCTTCCAAAGCCTCTCGTGTCGCTGCACGTGCGCCGTCTTCATCCCTGCACATGCCTCCTCGGTCTCCACTGCGAGCGAGTCGCCTCGGCATCGCTCTGAATCGTCAAGTCGCCGGAGTCCTTCGCCGGCCTGGCCTTCGTTTTGGAGCCGCCAAGAGGGCCTCCGTCTCGCTCCTGCACCTTCAAACTTTTCCATGGCCCTGCCGACGCGGACGTGCGTTGGGCCGCCATTACCTTGCTCATCATCGAGCCGCCATCGCATGGACATCTCGCCACCCAAGCCGGACGTGGCCGTCCTCCAGCGCCAGCTTCGTTTCTTTCGGTTGTGCCATCGCTGGGCCGCCATGGCCTCGCTTCACCTCTGCCAGCTTCACCGCCGTGCAGCCGAGCTGCCGCGCTAGCTTGCCGCCCCTGCTGTAGCCCTCGCCTCCATGGTCGCTGCACCGCCGACTTGCTGGGCGGCTTTTACCCCCGCGGCTGCTGCACTGCCCTGCCGGGTTGCCGCCACTACGCCTGCAAGCCGGCTCTGAACCACTGCCGGGATGCCACTATCCTCGCCTGGCCACCAAGTTTTCCAAGCCACCGGCCTCCGACCTGCCTCTGAATCGCCTCTGAGCCACCGATGCTGCTCATCGCCACACATCAAAGTCCACGTGCAGGCGAGAGTACCTTTTCCCATCATGTCAAAAAAAATCTCATGATGAAGCAGATGTTGGATCGGCTTTTGTAAATTGTTGCGCCTGGACGAGCGACTCCGGTTACCAGTCTGCTATGCTAATCGTCCGAGAAAAACATTAGAGCATGGTTAATAATATAGCCAGCTGCTGGCTATATGATGTTGCCATGTCACATATAGCCAAGATTATAGCCAACAAGTACAATAGCTAGATATAAATATGTACTACTTTGTTGATACATGGCCCACCCTACTCTCTCACAAAGTACCTAGGAGCATGTGCTGCAGCCGGCTGTTAACTAGTAGCCCGCTTCTATTCTCTCTCCTCTTCTCTCTATTCCAAGTAAGCAAGAATATAATATTTAATATCTTACAGCCCGCCTACATCATCTTATTGTACTTGCTCTTATTATTCAGTGTTGATAGCAGCAATGCAGGCTGCATGCATAAGGTAGTACTGATGTGCATCAAGCCCATCAAAACGAAACCCAAGACATTCAAAGGCAATCATTACTTTGGAAAGGGGAAAAGGACAAAGGAGAACCACGTGGGTGCTAGTGCTATATTAAGATTTTGATTCGAGCACGCCCAGCATTATCCACACCAGTATCCGTGATCATCCGACCAAAAATCCAGGTAATACCCATCTCAATATGTTTTATTAGTACATATTGTTTTCGTCAAAGAACGATTACTCTGGTTCGTGATATTTTTTCGCAGGACCATCATTCATTACAAAGGTGTTGCAAAAGGAGCGTGGGCAAATATTACTTTTGCACTACCGCCCGTTCTGCGCAAGGTTGCCACCCCGCCACATCAACACATGCGATTGACTTATTGTCCACGCCCGCGGCCAATTCTCTCGTCCGCACTGGCTTACAACGTCGTAGCCAATTCTCTCGTCCGCACCGGCTTACAACACCGCGGCCGACTCTCCCCGTCCGCACCGGTTTACAACGTCACGGCCGATTCATCTGTCTGTTCCTGCGGCTGACTCACCCATGATTGATTTCAGTGTCACCATGGTGATCATCAACTCCGCGGCGGATAATTTCTGGCCTAACATATCAGGTGACATCTATCTAAGTCTATTTTTGACACATATTGTTTTTTGTCAAAAGAACAATTACTCTGGACCGTATATTTTGATATGCAGGACAATTATTCATTATAAAATGTGGTTTATACCATGGGTACGGAGCATACGTTGGCAACGTCCTGCCCGGTGTTCGTCCATGTCATATTACACGGTGAATGGACGTGCACAAAGACACCGCCTCTGCAGACCGGTTTACATCAATATGACGTGGCTAATTTGCCTGACCACGCCAGTTTACAACGCCATGGCCGGCTCATCTGTCTGTGCCGCTTCTAAAACTGCGGTCGTCTTTGTTGTCCGTCTCTCTCGGCCTGGTCTACATCAACATACAGGGCCGCACCTGTCTGCATGAGTTGTTTATTGAATATGGGCAAGTCACAGCTTGGGTAGCCCGGTTTTCTTTCAACAAAGTGGAGGCAAATTATCATATACTATCAACCGCCGTCTGCACTGGATGGCTCAGTGGGCAGGCGCACAAGTCGCTGCCACTACAATTTGGTTAACTTCAAATCGCCAGTTGGAAGGAACCATTGGCCGAGTTGCTGACACGGCTCATACGGGATCATTTATAATCCACCGCAATCACCTCAACCTTCTGTGGATTCCCATCGTGCTATCAACACCAATGATATACAAGTTATGCCGGTTTATATCACGGTCAAATATGGAGAGTTTCAGGCCAACTCCTCGAGTCACCTTTGAGACTCAGGGGCTACGATGACATGACTCAGCAAATCTTACTGGTTTCAGCAAATTTAAGAACCCCAGGACGATGGAGGGAAAGACAACCCGGCCCGGAGGCTACTGTTATACTGATGATCATTTAAAGGCCGTCAGAAAATTTCCGGTTTAGAAAGTATATGACATTTACAAAATCCCGGCTCAATGAAGAAGTTCTAGGTCATCAGAAAGGATTCCGGTTTAAAATCCGGTTCAAGGGAAGTCAGTCTAACTGAAGCTCTCAAATATCCGGATTACAGTCCTGTTCAAGGGAAATCTGTCTCCCACAAAGCTCCGAAGCTCTCAAATCCGGTTTAAGAATTTTCGGTTCGAAAAGGAATTAACTTCTCGCAAGTTCGAGTTGAAAGGCCGTCAGAAAATTTCCGGCTGAAAATGAAGATTCCGATTTAAAATCCGGTTCAAAGGAAAGATGTCTTCCACGAAGCTTTGAAGCTCTCAATATCCGGTTTAACATCCGATTCAAGAAGGATTTATCTCTTGCAAAAAGTTAAAGGGTGCCAAAGAGGACCTGCTGCCATGATGCGCGGTTCAAACATGGGTATCATGCCTTATTGGCTTATCATATTCTTGATCACTTGGGGGCTTTGGTCGTATCCGAACCATAGTCACACCTCTTGATCGGCGCAATGCCACAATATCACTTGGGGGCTTGGTCGCGTCCGAACCATAGCAACGCCATTTGGCAGGCGGAAAGCCACAACATCACTTGGGGACTTGCTCATGTCTGAACCATAGTCACGCCTCTTGATCGCCCTAGTGCCACAGCATCACTTGGGGGCTTTGGTCGAACCCGAACCATCACTACACCTCTTGATCGGCGGAAAGCCACAACATCACTTGGGGACTTGGTCATGTATGAACCATAGTCACGCCTCTTGATCGGCCTAGTGCCACAGCATCACTTGGGGGCTTTGGTCGAACCCGAACCATCGCTACACCTCTTGATCGGCGTAATGCCAACGCATCATTTGGGGACCTGGCTGACTCGAACCATAGCTACGCCTGTTGGGGGCTTGGTCGTGTCCGACCATGGTAATGCCTCTTGATCGGCTTAAAGCCTCATTTGCAAATGATTTATCTTTTCCTTTGCTTGAATTCTGTTCTTTTTTGCTGAAGACTTTTTACTTCTGTTGCATTTTTAAACCGACATTGTTAATCCGGTTCGACTATCAAATTACGAATTGGCAGAACACGGTCAAATCTTAATCCGGAGACTATCTGCCCGGTTTGATTTTATGTTACCATCTTATTATGGAGTAAACCGGTGTTCGTTAATCCGGCTTGACTTTCAACTACAAGTTGTTAGTACATAACCAATTATAATCCGGCGATTATTAACCCGGCCCGGTTTGACTACAAGTTGCCAGTATTATATATGGATAATCCGGTGTCTATCATAACCCGGTATGGTTTTATCATAAACCGGCACAATATGGAAAGAGTTATCAGTACTCAAGATTGGGATTATCACCCTTACTACAAAAAGTTGGTAAAACCAATGATGTGATTCAATGTCACAGGTATGATATATTTTATATTTGATTATTCTTAAGTGCAGCCTTGGTTATAAACCCAGGTTATATGTTGGGCATTATGACCCGTCCGGCGGTAAACCGCCAGGACACTTTAAACTTGTTGTATGCAGAAACAGGTTGAATAAAGCATGATTATAAGTCACCGGTGTTTATTAAACCAGCCTGGCTTTTGACTATAAGTCGCCAGTATGATGATAAATTATCCGGTGTTTATTAAACCGGCCTGGCTTTAAGACAATAAGTCGCCAGTATATGATGAGAAATTATCTAGTGTTTGTTAAACCGGCCTGGCTTTTGACTATAAGTCGCCAGTATATATTTGGATTGCGCCATTGGAATCATGCGCTCATAAATCATTGGATTATAATATTCAAATCTTCGAATAGCCAACATGGCTGGATTTTATTATGGTTATCAATAACCAGTATTATGATTAAGGTTTTCAAAGTCGCTTTAGCGCAATGGCTATTATATTATCAAAGGATATGATTTATTTTACAATTGAAGGAATAGTCCCAAGTCGCTGCAGGCTTACGACCCGGCACTTGGGGGCTACATTATTCAACTTAAGATTATATCAAATATGCAAGTCTCATGTCACTGCAAGCATGCACCATAACACTTGGGGGCTAATGCAAAGTCATTTTTTGCTCATCTTATTGAAGACCCGACTCATCATATCATAATGAGCCGGCCCTTGGGGGCTACACATCACTGCTCAAGTTTACATGATCATATTTATAAAGTCCCTGCTCATTATTGCATAATGACCCGGCCCTTGGGGGCTGCACTGGTTGAAGTTTTTATGAGTATAAGGCAATTACAAGTGCCAGGTTGCTGCAAGCATGACAACCCGGCACTTGGGGGCTACGTATATGGAGTCTTCAGTTTTTACTCGTGACTGGGATGAACAACATGGATTTCTTCAAAAGTGGCAGTATTTATATTGAAGTAAGTCTTAAACCATCACTTTGTTCTGCTCAAGACTTGGGGGCTACATGTAATATGCATATAAGGAGAAATGTTTTCAAATTCTCTGTTTTGAGCAAACCAGAATGACCCGGTGTCACCAATTATTATGACCCTGAGTCTGCAACCCGGCATCATCAATAATCATGAACCGGCGTTGGCAACAATCATGAACCGGCGTTAGCAACAATCATGACCCGGAATTATCAATTATTATAACCCGGTAATTTTGGTAATATTAAACCGACAAGTTTTACATCTTCAAACCGGCCGGATATCAGATGAGTATTTCAAGACCAAAATTTCTTAAGCCGGCGTTTTGCAAGCCAACTCAAGTGGATTATTCTTCACAATATTTTTCTATGAGAAACCAACGTCAGCAATTTAAAGTATGAAGCTGGTTATTGATCCGGATTTTCTAGAAGGAGGGAATGACAAGGACTTAAGGATGATCAAGTGCCGGTCTACAAGAATTCTTAACCCGGAGCACAACCCGCCAAATTTGTTCTTGTGTTTATGTTGCAGATCAGTTTAACATGGACAAATCCAAATTAAACTGGGGGCTAATGTCGGGGATATACCCCGTGGCGTAAACTGGCCGGAAGTATAACCTGGCCGGACTTGGCAGTTTACTTGAGATCCGGCTAACACTTGGTGATTCACTGGTGACCCGCCCTAAGCTGCCGGTTTACAAGCAACCCACCTGGTCATTATGACTCACTGGTGATCCGGCGTACGGGATAGACGGATGACAAGGCCCAAGGCCCAGAAGGCCGGTTCACGTTTAATGCTGGGCCGGTTTATGAGGAAAGCTTAAGGACTATTCTCCTATAAAGGAAGCAAGACTAGGACTCCACTTGTAATAGAGTAATCCTAATCCTACTAGGACTAGTCATGTAACCCTCCCCTTCAACATATATAAGGAGGGGCAGGGCTCCCCAAAGAGGGACAAGCTACAAGCAAGAAGAAACAATCTCTAGGGCTAGACACAAAGAGCCGGTAAACCGGCGACTCCCTCATGAGCATAATGAGATCTAGCCTCAAACAGCATGTAGGGTTATTACCGGATGATGTTTCTGGGGCCCGAAGCTGTCTAAATCCTTGTCTTGTGTGTTGATCCGTCATGCGTCTCTCATCCCACTCAACCCCTCTCAAGCTACCACATAGATGCGTTGGCCCTGCGACTAAGTCCTGACACTAAGGACATCTGCCGTGACAATTCCACGACAGCAACCCTTCCAGCTGAGTTGGGGCTCCTGAGTATCCTCTCCAAGGGGTATGCCGAGACGACCTTGATGGGGTGGTCTTGGAAGTAGTGTCGCAGCTTGCGTGAGGCCACCAATAGCACGAGGAGGAGCTTTGGAGGCATGGGGTACCGCACCCTCGCGTCCCGTAGCACTGTGCTGACGAAATATACAGGATGCTCGACAAGGTTAAGGGTGTTGACGCAGCTTACGTCCTCCAGGGGTCGAGGTGTCTCCTGAGGCAACGGAGCCCCCAGCTCTTGGTCGTCCGAAGGGGCCTCCCCTGCCCTGGGTGCGCCCTCCTACTGCGGCTACCCCTCTCTGGCTGTGGTCGCGGTCCTCGCAAGGCCCTCCTGGCCTCGCTCTGCTTCAGCCTGGTCAGTCGATGCGGCCTTGGCTCGGTGCTCCTCCCTGACCGCCACCAAAGCTGCGCTAGCGGAGTAGGGTGTGGCCGCAAGGTAGAGCACCAGGGGCTCCTGAGGGCGAGGGGCTACCATCACCGGTGGGTTGGTAAGGTACCTCTTGAGTTCTTGGAACGCCTTGTCGGCCTCTTCAGTCCATTCGAAGGGGCCTTTCTTCTTCATCAGCTTGAAGAAAGGCAGCGCTCGTTCCCCTAGCTTGGAGATGAAGCGCCCCAACACAGTCACGCGCCCGGTGAGCTTCTGCATTCCTTTGAGGGTCGTTGGCGGGCTCATGTCCTCGACCGCCTTGACCTTCTCCGGGTTGGCCTCGATGCCCCTGTGGGACACGAGGAAACCCAGGAGCTTGCCTGAGGGGACTCCGAACACACACTTCTCCGGGTTGAGCCATAGATTCACTTCATTGAGGCTCGCAAAGGTTTCCTCCAGGTCCTGTATCAGGGTTTTTTCCTCCCGAGACTTCACCATGATGTCATCGACGTAAGCCTCAGCGTTCCTCCCGAGCTGCCGGCCTAAGGCGATGTGCATCAGCCGCTGAAAGGTTGGGCCTGCGTTGCGCAACCCAAATGGCATGCACGTATAGCAGTACACCCCACACGGGGTTAGGAAGGCCGTCTTCTCCACGTCTTCCACCGCCATCTTGATCTGGGGATAGCCCGAGAAGGCATCCAAGAAGCACAATAGGTCACATTCTGCGGTGGAGTCGACTATCTGGTCAATGCAGGGGAGCGGAAATGGGTCCTGCGGGCAGGCTTTGTTGAGGTTGGTGAAGTCGACACACATGCGCTCCTTCCCCCCTTCTTTGGCATGACAACGGGATTAGCCAGCCAATCGGGGTAGCGGACCTCGCGGATGACCCCTGCCGCTTCCAGTTTCCGGGTCTCTTGAACGATGAAAGCTTGTTTCTCAGTGGACTGCCTCCTTGCCTTCTGCTTCACGGGGCGTATGTTGGGGCACACGTTGAGGTGATGCTCGATCACACCTCTCGGGACTCCCGCTAATTGATCAGGTTCCCATGCGAACACCTTCTTGTTCGCGCGCAGGAATCCGGTCAGGGCCTTCTCCTGTTCGGGCTCGAGATTGGCTCCTATGGTGAAGGTGGCGCCGGTGGACCCATCCTCGTCGACCGGTACTTGCTTGGTTTCCGCCTTGTCCTGGGTGAACAGCTGCTTCTTTTTAGCTGGCGCAGCCCCCTTGGGCTCGAGGGCGTCGGTGCTGGCAGGCTGCGCCACCGTGGTCGCCCTGAAGGCGAGCGGAGCACCTGCAGCGCATCCCTTGTATCCCCTGGCACGGTAAGGACGCCGCTGCTCCCGGGCATCTTCATGAGGTTGTACGCCGGGTGAGTTGCCACCATGAACCGGGCCAAGGTCGGGTAGCCGAGGATGGCGTTGTAGGGGAGGCCGATGCGGGCGATGTCAAAGTCGATCAGCTCTGTGCGGAAGTTGTCGTAAGTGCCGAAGGTCACTGGGAGGCGGATCTACCCCAAGGAAGTGGTGGAGCCGGCTCCGATGCCTGAGAAGGGCCTGCTGGGTTGGAGCCGCTCCGGTGGTACGTGCAGGAGGCTGAAGGCCTCCACCGAGAGCACGTTGAGTCCGGCGCCACCGTCGATGAGGGTCCTGGTGACGGACACTTGGCAGATGGTGGGGGTGCACAGCATCGGGAGCGCGCCCGAACTGGAGGGGTTGAAGAGGTGATCACCTGAGTCAAAAGTTAGATCGGCCTTGGGCGCCGCCCAGCCCAGGGGGGCTTCTTGGCGCTTGGAGGCGGCGCTGATCTGGCGGGTGAACGGCTTGACGTGGTGGCTCGAGGACGGTGCTTGGGAGCCATCCAGGAGGGCCGCGACGACGGGTGGCACCGGCACGGTGAAACGGGCAAGGAAGAGGTTGCGTAGCTCTTCCCAAGAGCTCACAAAAGCCGCCGGTAGGTGGAAGAGCCACATGCACGGGACACCGGTGAGAGCCATGGGTAAACAGTTGGCCATCACCCAGTCGTCGCCCCCGGCTCTGAGGACGGCCTCCTCGTACGCCAGCAGGAAAACCAGCGGGTCTGCCGCGCCGTTGTAGCGCAGCGGCATCTCGGGCTCGAACAAGGTGGGGGCCAAGGCCGGGAGCCCCCTGGCCCCAGCGCTGGCGTCCGCTGCCGGAGCGGGCGACACGTTGTCCGCCATGGGGATGAAACACGGTGTTAGCAGAGAGCGGGTCGTCGTAAGGAAGAACTCCGACGCACCCCTACCCGGCGTGCCAAAGGTCGGATTTCGGGTTCCGGCAGACCCTTGAGGTTAGAACACTGGGGTGCGTGCGGAGATCTCTCCCCTACCGATCTACGCCCAATCCTCTCGTGCGAACTAAGATGAAAATGAAGAACAACACAAGAGACACGAGGTTTATACTGTTTCGGGCCACCTTTGTGGTGTAATACCCTACTCCAGTGTGTGGTGTGGTGGATTACCTCTGGGGCTGATGATGAACAGTACAAAGGAAGAACAACCTCGTGAGGGGTGTTCTTGAGCTGGTGCGGTGTGTTCTACTTAGTCTCTACTGGGGTTCTCCTTCAGATTTCTGGATGCCCTCTACTCTGTGGTGGCTAGCTCTATTTATAGAAGCCCTGGGCCTCTCCCCGAATAATTGAGCGGGAAGGGCGCCAACAATTGGCCATTTTGAAGGGGAACATCTAGTACAAGTTATCCTGACCAAAGGTGGTCTTCGGCTGCCAAAAGCACTAGTGATGACGCCGTCTTGGGCTCCACAGTGACCTCTGTCCGGCCGTCCGGCTGGTCTTGGTCTCGTTGCACCGGAATGGTAACCTTTGCCTGATGCCTTGGCCTGTGCTTGCCCCCTTTGCACCAAAGGGGAAACAAGGACTCTGCCCAGGCTGGCGCCCGCCTGGCCTTGATCGTCATGGCTTGCATCACGGGATCCTCGCGAGGTACCCTTGCATTGATCTCTCCGCCTCCTCGCGAGCCTGCCTGATGAGGACGCTCTTGAGGAGGCTTCCTGTCATCCGCCCCGCGAGGCTTGGCCACTCGCGAGGGTCTTGAGCTTGAGCTTGATGAAGATGGGCCACGCTGGCCCCCACTTGAGCCACGCCGCAGGCAGGCAAGTCTGGGGACCCCCATTCCCAAAACGCGGACAAAACTTCATGGTTTCTCCAGTGGCAACCTTCCTAGGTTTGGAAGTGGGAACCCTCCTTGCAGGTCCCTTCTTCTGCATACCTGGCTGAGTGGCTGCAGCTGAGCCATACTCCTTTTTAAGCACTTTCTTTTTGGAAGTGGCCTCATCCTCAACTGCCACATAGTCTTCATCCCCAGACTCATAAGTTTTCTTCTTTCTGGCCCTGGTGGCAGCTTTGGGTAAGTTGCTTGGGGTACTCCTGCTTCCATCATCTGAGCTGCTAGAGGGACTAGTGCCCTCACTCATGTGAACCTGCTCCTCTGACTTGTTCTGACTGTCATTTTGACCAGACATGATGCAAACTCTGACAACTGACCCTGTGAATATATTATAGATGAGGTAGAGTGGATAAGCATCACAAAATACAGAGGTTTTTGCAAAGGAATGAATCAAAAACTTAGTTTTAGTTTTCCTCAGAAAGCATTTCGGATCAACCGATTTGCAAACTCGGTGATACCGAAGCAGCTGTTGGAACCTAAACTAGTGAACTCGGTCAGACCGAGTCACAGTTTGGTGGCACCGAGACTGCTAGGGCTTCACAAAGTCCTGAACACGGTCACACCGATTTTCAATTCTCGGTCAGACCGAGAATCTCATGTGCGATGGCCTGAGCCGAATCGGTGGTACCGAGTTCCACAACTCGGTTGGTCCAAGATGGTTTCGGCGGAAACCTAACCCTAAATTTTCAAATCATCTCTAATCTACAGAGTGTTTTTGACTAGATAAGATCGTTGCAATCGTGGCAATATTCATGGCGAACACAGTGTGCTAGGAATCGGATAAGGATAGCACAGTGATCAAGTTCATACCCTAGTTCGGTTATGAACTCGCTACGGCGGCAACGGCGGGCTTGATTTCCGTTGACGGTGGCAGAGACCAGTGGCAGGAGGCAACTGGCGATGAGGAGGACGATCAGGAGACCCTGGAGGCAGAGCGGGCTAAGCGCGGGCGAAAGAGTTCGGAGAAAATTTCCAAAATTTTGCCCGTGGGTATATATAGCCCGACCCTGTCGGTGTGACCGAGTGGAACAACTCGATGGCACCGAGATGCATAACTGCAAGCAGTTACTCCAACTCGGTGTGACCGAAAAGTTCAAATCGGTTGCACCGAGATTGAAAACCTACATCGACTTAGTGATCTCGGTATGACCGAAATGGGTGAATCGGTATGACCGAAATGGGTGAATCGGTCAGACCGAAACGCACAAAGAAGTTTTGGAAGTTTAAGTCTATGACGAATCAGGGACTCCGAGTGCTCCTCACACAGAGTGGTTCGAATCTGACTTGATCAAATTTTGTGATGTAGCATGAATAGAGTTTGAGACGAGAAAAGCATAGATAGCTAGAGAAGGTTCTTAGGCATTCTTGTCCATCCACTTGGCAAAAGAAAAGAGAAACTAATCAATCAAAACAACAAGTGGATGTCCTTGAATGAGTAAATTATGCAATCAACATGCTCACACAATAAAATGGCAGTTGAAATATGTGGCAAAGCATGCACAACCAATTCTAGCATCTATCAAGCAATTGGCAATGACTAGGTCATCTATATATGAGTATATTGACATAGGAGTCAAATGAGAACATTTGATCGTAGGTCATACTCATCGTTTAAGCACAAGTGGGGTTACCACTTTTACATAAAGTGTTGTTGTTTTCACACCATTAGAGTTGCTTTAGCTCAATTCTTAGAGTAAAGCTCCCCCTAGATGTGAGATCCCCCCTAAGAGGGATGAACTAACCTTGGGTTTTGTCGATGATGACTTCATGTAGATGTTGAAGATGTGGATGCTCAATGTTGATGTAGATCATTTGGAGCTATCCTTTGGGGTGAGTTGCACTTTCAATACCTACATGGGTTAGTCCCACAAGGAACAAACAAGGATATCCATAGACATAGAGTGATGCACACACAAGATGATGTCTATGAAAGCTTTAGGTTACCTTGTCCCTTGTCTTACCAACAAGAGGGTTTGTGACTCCTTGAACTTAGTGCAAGATGTGGAAGTTGATTGCACTTGTTCTTGCCAAAATGATATGAGTGAAGTATGTTGGCGGAGTCACCCTCAAGAACTATCTAGTTCTTCTTCTTCGGGATCCACACCATCTTGATGGGAATCCTTGGAGTTGTAGTTGTACTTGATGAAGTAGAACTCGATGTAGTCTTGGGAACCCACTTGACCAAGGCCTTGGGAGCTTCTTCAAATGCATCAATTTCCTCTTGAAGCTTGTCCTTGACTTTTTGCTTGTGGTCTTGTGGTGGAAGATCATCTTGAGCTTGTGTCCCCTTGAAAGAAATAGCATCATACTTCTCTTGTTGAGGAACAAACTTCGTTTTGGGGTATTGATCTTCTGCCCACTCAACTCCATTGGCATTGAACTTTCGTTCAAAACCAACACCTTGGTTCTTCCGATGCCTTCCTTGATTGCGTACAATTTCCTCGAATTGCTTACTCCTGGCAAGGCTCTTGTAGACACCTTTCTCTATAATTCCCTTCAATAAGCTATTTTCTTGCTCAAGTGTAACTTGGCTAAGAGAATCATTTGTGGAATCAAGAGAACTACTAGAAGCAACAACATTGGATTTAGCATGATTGTTGTTACTACTAGAGGAAGAATCTTTCTTGTTCTTGTTACTAGACTTGACTTTAGGCATGTAAGTGGACAAGAGTAAACGCTTGGCAATGTAAGAACTTTCCTTACGAAGATCATCATTGATTGCTTTTAAGAACTCATGCTCTTGCTCAAGGTTGAGCTTTTCAAAACGTATCTCTCATGAGTCCTTAAAAGTTCTCGATGATCTTCTAAGATAGTTTCATGAGCTAACTTAAGAGTGTTTAGTTCTTTAGTTAGAGACTCAATCTTCTCCTTATCATTGTCATTCGTTTCATCTTGACTAGCATGATTAATTGATGTTTCATCATAGTATTCATCACTAGAGTTGTCAACAAATAAATCATCATCACCTAACAAGTCATCTTCATCACTATTGAAATCAACATACTCGGGGTGTGATACCTTTGGACCTTTGGCCATGAAGCATTTTGCAGTTCCTTCATTTGGTGACTCAAATATGTCGTAGGAGTTGTTGACACAGGTGCTAGACCGGCAACACCTTCATCTTGAGTATATTTGCAGTCGGAGTGATAGCTTCTCTCGGAGTGATTGTCGGAGTCGAATCCGGATACCCATTCACCAACATGAGCTTGATGTCTTCGTTTTGTGTAGCTCCTTGATGACTTGTCCTTTCTTTCCGAATCCTTGCTTCTCCGTGAGGGACTTCGTTCATAACGATCATCTCTACTCCTTCTTTCTCTAGGTGGTGATTCTTCTCTTCTACTTCTTCTTTTGGGAGAATCTTCTCTTCTCTTGTAGGGGGTCGTACACTCATTGGAATAGTGTCCGGGCCTTCCACGATGGTAGCAGTTTCACTCTTGACTAGAAGATCTTTTGTCATTGTAGGACCTTGACTTGGAGCTTCTCTCTTTGCTTCTACTCTTGTAGAGCTTGTTGAAGTTCTTCACCATTAAGCTCAATTCTTCATTGAAGATTTGTTTCTCACTTGATGATGTGGGGGCTTCACATGTGGCTTTGTAAGCACCACTTGATTTGTTGTGAAGTTCCTCTTTGTCCTTGAGTGACATCTCATGAGCAACAATTCTTCCAATGACTTCTGTTGGCTTGAGGTCTTTGTAATTGGGCATCATTTGAATCAACATGCACATGGTATCATATTTTCCATCCAAGGCTCTTAGGATCTTCTTGATGATGAATCTGTCGGTCATCTCTTCACTTCCTAAGCCGGCAATCTCATTTGTGGTAAGAGCAAGCCTAGAGTACATTTCAGCGACACCTTCACCATCCTTAATTTTGAACTTGTCAAGTTGACTTTGAAGCACATCCAACTTGGATTCCTTGACGGTGTCGGTACCTTCATGCATGTCAATCAAAGTATCCCAGATTTCCTTTGCATTCTCAAGACGGCTGATTTTGTTGAATTCTTCGGGGCACAATCCGTTGAAGAGGATATCACAAGCTTGAGTGTTGTATTGCAGCATTTTCAACTCTTCCGCGGTGACTTCACGATTCGGTTCTTTCCCATCAAAGAATTCGCCTTGCAAGCCAATACACACAATAGCCCAAGCGGCGGGGTTATGTCCAAGAATATGCATTTTCATCTTATGCTTCCAACTAGCAAAATTATTACCATCAAAGTAAGGACCTCTACGGTGATAATTTCCCTCGCTAGATGCCATACTCTCCTAGGTTGTGAAACCAAGGCTATGACCACCAAAAGCTATGGAAATCAAAGCAAATGGAGACCAAAGCTCTGATACCACTTGTAGGATCGAAAGTATGTCTAGAGGGGGGTGATTAGACTACTTGACCAAATAAAAATCTATCATTTTCCCAATTTTAGTCTTTGGTAGATTTTAGCTATCTTAGCACAAGTCAAGCAATCTTAACACGATTCATGCAAGCATGCAAAGAGTATATGAGCAGCGGAAAGTAAAGCATGCAACTTGCAAGAATGTAAAGGGAAGGGTTTGGAGAATTCAAACGCAATTGGAGACACAGATGTTTTTGTCGTGGTTCCGATAGGTGGTGCTATCGTACATCCACGTTGATGGAGACTTCAACCCACGAAGGGTAATGGTTGCGCGAGTCCACGGAGGGCTCCACCCATGAAGGGTCCACGAAGAAGCAACCTTGTCTATTCCATCATGGCCATCGCCCACGAAGGACTTGCCTCACTAGCGGTAGATCTTCACTAAGTAGGCGATCTCCTTGCCCTTACAAACTCCTTGGTTCAACTCCACAATCTTGTCGGAGGCTCCCAAGTGACACCTAGCCAATCTAGGAGACACCACTCTCCAAGAAGTAACAAATGGTGTGTTGATGATGAACTCCTTGATCTTGTGCTTCAAATGATAGTCTCCCCAACACTCAACTCTCTCTCACAGGATTTGAATTTGGTGGGAAGAAGATTTGAGTGGAAAGCAACTTGGGTAAGGCTAGAGATCAAGATTCATATGGTGGGAATGGAATATCTTGGCCTCAACACATGAGTAGGTGGTTCTCTCTCAGAAAATGTGTATTGGAAGTGTAGATATGTTCTGATGGCTCTCTCCATGAATGAAGAGGGGTGGAGGGGTATTTATAGCCTCCACACAAAAACTAACCATTACACACAATTTACCAATCTCGGTGAGACCGAATTGAGAAACTCGGTCGAACCCATTTGCTCATTTCGGTGGGACCGAAATGTTACAAAGGGGAAACAGAGAGTTTACATTGCAATCTCGGTGGGACCGATTGCTCATCTCATTAGGACCGAAACATTATGAAGGGAAAAATAGAGATTACAACCCCATCTCGGTGAGACCGAGACCCCTAGCGGTGAAACCGATTTGCCTAGGGTTTGTGGCAGTGGCTATGACTTCTGAACTCGGTGGCGCTGGATAGAAAGAATCGGCGGGGCCGAGTTTGACTTTTGGTTTAGGTCATATGTGGATGTGGGAAGGTAGTTGAGGGTTTTGGAGCATATCACTAAGCACTATGAAGCAAGAACCTCATCAAGCAACACCTCATCCCTCCTTGATAGTATTCACTTTTCCTATAGACTCAATGTGATCTTGGATCACTAAAATATAAAATGTAGAGTCTTGAGCTTTAAGCTTGAGCCAAACTTTTTGTCCTTAGTATTTTGAGGGGCCCACTTTCCTCATCCATGCCATGCCATTCATTGAGATTTTCCTGAAATATTAATCTTGGAATAATGTTATCTCAATGAGCTATATGTTGTTAGGAATTACCAAAACCACCCAGGGATAGTTGCACTTTCAGTTATCTAGAGAGCCGAATACTACTTCCAGTGTTAAGGATCCCGTGCAGCGGGCCTCCACGTCGGGTATCACTCCTTTAAAGGTAGTGTTACTAGGCTTGATTCTTGACGAGTCAATACCCATCTTATGACAGTGTCTTGATAGATCAAGTTGAGTCTGCTTCCGCCATCCATAAGGACTCTAGTGAGATGGTATCCGTCGATGATGGGATCGAGCACTAGGGCCGCGGAACCTCCGTGACGGATACTGGTTGGGTGGTCCCTGCGATCAAAGGTGATCGGGCAAGCCGACCATGGGTTGAATTTTGGGGCGACAGGCTCTACGGCGTAGACGTCCCTTAATGCATGTTTGTGATCCCTCTTGGGATGTGGGTGACATATATCATGTTCACCGTTTTCACATCGAGGGGAAACTTCTTCTGCCCCCCTATGTTTGGAGGGCGGGGCTCATCATCGTCCTCGCTTTGAGGTCCTTTCCCCTTATGTTCGGTATTTAATTTACCCATCTGTTTAAAAACCCAGCATTTTCTGTTGGTGTGGTTGGCAAGCTTGTCCGGGGTGCCATGAATCTGGCAAGGCCTATCTAGTATTTTATCCAAATTGGATGGACCATCCCTATTTCCTTTGAACGACTTCTTCCATTGACCGAGTTTAGAGCCATTGAATCTGGTGATTACTGCCATATCCTCAGTTTCTTCGTTGTTGTTCCAATGCTTATTTTTGCTGCGTCGTGGCCTTCCATTGCAATCCCTGGCCTCAGAGGTGTCGGGGTCACTGGTACTGTTGCTTCTACGAACCAACCAGCTATCTTTGCCTACACAGAAGTGAGTCATAAGTGCAGTAAAAGTTGCCATAGTCTTCGGCTTTTCCTGACCGAGGTGTCAGGCGAGCCATTCGTCAGGGACGCTGTGTTTAAACGCCGCTAAGGCTTCAGCATCCGGATAGTTGATGATTAGATTCTTTTTAATTAAGAATCGAGTCCAAAGTTTGCGGCTGACTCTCCGGGTTGCTGGACTATGTGACTCAGGTCATCAGCGTCCGGTGGCCAGACATAAGTGCCCTGAAAGTTGTCTCGAAAAGCGTCCTCTAAGTCCTCCCAACTGCCAATGGAATTCTCTGGGAGGCTATTCAACCAGTGTCGTGCTGGTCCTTTTAGCTTTAGGGGGAGATGATCTCCCAGAGAATAGCCTCCCAGAGAATTCCATTGGCAGTTGGGAGGACTTAGAGGATGCTTTTCGAGACAACTTTCAGGGCACTTATGTCTCGCCACCGGACGCTGATGACCTGAGTCACATAGTCCAGCAACCCGGAGAGTCAGCCCGCAAATTTGGACTCGATTCTTAATTAAAAAGAATCTAATCGTCGACTGTCCGGATGTTGAAGCCTTAGCGGCATTTAAACACAGCGTCCGTGACGAATGGCTCGCATGACACCTCGGTCAGGAAAAGCCGAAGAGTATGGCATCTTTTACTGCACTTATGACTCACTTCTATGCAGGCGAATATAGTTGGTTGGCTCGTAGAAGCAACAGTACCAGCGACCCCGGCACCTCTGAGGCCAGGGATTGCAATGGAAGGCCACGACGCGGCAAAAATAAGCGTTGGAACAACAATGAAGAAAATGAGGATACGGCAGTAACCGCCAAATTCAATGGCTCTAAACTCGGTCAATGGAAGAAGTCGTTCAAAGGAAATAGGGACGGTCCATCCAATTTGGATAAAATACTAGATAGGCCTTGCCAGATTCATGGCACCCCGGACAAGCCTGCCAACCACACCAACAGAAACTGCTGGGTTTTTAAACAGATGGGTAAATTAAATACCGAACATAAGGGGAAAGGACCTCAAAGCGAGGACAATGATGAGCCCCGCCCTCCGAACACAGGGGGACAGAAGAAGTTTCCCCTCGATGTGAAAACGGGTCGTGCTGGTCCTCTACGGCGAGGGGGCGCGGGCTGGTATTTGATACGTCTCCAACGTATCTATAATTTTTGATTATTCCATGCTATTATATTATCTATTTTGGATGTTTTATATGCATTAATATGCTATTTTATATGATTTTTGGGACTAACCTATTAACCTAGAGCCCAGTGCGAGTTTCTGTTTTTTCTTTGTTTTAGAGTTTCGCAGAAATGGAATACCAAATGGAGTCCAAACGGAACGAAACTTTCGCGATGATTTTTCTTGGACCAGAAGTCATCCAGAGGGCTTGAAGTGCACGTCAGGAAAGCCATGAGGCGGCCACAAGGTCGGAGGGTGCACCCAGGGGGGTAGGGCGTGTTGAGAATGTAGCATGCAATTTCAAAAAAATCCCTACGATCACACAAAATCTATCTAGGAGATGCATAGAAACGAGAGGGGAAGAGTGTGTCCATGTATCCTCGTAGACCGAAAGCGGAAGCGTTAGCTTAACGTGGTTGATGTAGTCGAACGTCTTCTCGATTCAACCGATCAAGCACCGAACGTACGGCACCTTCGAGTTCTGCACACATTCAGCTCGATGACGTCCCTCGAACTCTTGATCTAGCAAAGTGTCAAGGAAGAGTTTCATCAGCACGACGGTGTGGTGACAGTGATGGTGATGTGATCCGTGCAGGGCTTCGCCTAAGCACTACGGCAATATGACTAGAGGAGTAAACGATGGAGGGGGGCACCACACACGGCTAACAAACAATTGATGTGTCTACAGGTGCCCCCCTGCCCCCGTATATAAAGGAGGAGAGGGGAGTAAGCCGGCCTAGGCGGGCCCCCAAGTGGGGAGGAGTCCTATTAGCACTCCAAGTCCAATTCGGACCCCCTTCCTTTGACCGGAGAGGGAAAGGGGGAAGGAGAGGGAGAAGGTGAAGGAAAGGGGGGCGCCGCCCCCTTCCCCCTCCAATTCAGACCCCTTCCAAGTGGGGGGCGCCAGCCCCTTGTGGGCTAGTGTGCCTCCCTCCCAAGGACCATGTGGCCCATTAGTTCCCCCGTGGGGTTCCGGTAACCCCCCAGTACTTTGATAAGTACCCGAAACACTCTGGAACCATTCCGATGTCCGAATACCATTGTCCAATATATCAATATTTACCTCTCGACCATTTCGAGACTCCTCGTCATGTCCGTGATCTCATCCGGGACTCCGAACAATCTTCGGTCACCAAAACACATAACTCATAATAGAAATCATCACCGAACATTAAGCATGCGGACCCTACGGGTTCGAGAACTATGTAGACATGACCGAGACACATCTCCGATCAATAACCAACAACGGAACTTGGATGCTCATATTGGTTCATACATATTCTACGAAGATCTTTATCGGTCAAACCACAATGACAACATACGTCATTCCCTTTGTCATCGGTATGTTACTTGCCCGAGATTCGATCGTCAGTATCTTCATACCTAGTTCAATCTTGTTACCAGCAAGTCTCTTTACTCATTCCATAATGCATCATCCCGCAACTAACTCATTAGTCACATTGCTTGCAAGGCTTATTATGATGTGCATTACCGAGAGGGCCCAGAGATACCTCTTCGATACTCGAAGTGACAAATCCTAATCTCGATCTATGCCAACCAAACAAACACCTTCGGAGATACTTGTAGAGCATCTTTATGATCACCCAGTTATGTTGTGATGTTTGATAGCACACAAGTTGTTCCTCCAGTATTCGGGATTTGCATAATCTCATAGTCAGAGGAATATGTATTAAGTTGTGATGAAAGCAATAGCAATAAAACTAAACAATCATAATGCTAAGCTAACAGATGGGTCTTGTCCATCACATCATTCTCCTAATGATGTGATCCCGTTCATCAAATGATAACACATTTCTATGGTCAGGAAACATAACCATCTTTGATAAACAAGCAAGTCAAGTAGAGGCATACTAGGGACACTCTGTTTTGTCTATGTATTCACACATGTACTAAGTTTCCGGTTAATACAAGCATAAATAACAAACATTTGTCATGATATAAGGAAATATAAATAACAACTTTATTATTGCCTCTAGGGCATATTTCCTTCAGTCTCCCACTTGCTCTAGAGTCAATAATCTAGATTACATTGATATGATTCTAACACCCATGGAGTCTTGGTGCTGATCATGTTTTGCTCGTGGAAGAGGCTTAGTCAAGGGTCTGCAACATTTAGATCCGTATGTATTTTGCAAATCTCTATGTCTCCCTCCTTGACTTCATCACGGATGGAGTTGAAGTGTCTCTTGATGTGTTTGGTTCTCCTGTGAAATCTGGATTCCTTCGCTAAGGCAATTGCTCTAGTATTGTCAGAAAATACTTTCATTGGACCCGATGCACTAGGTATTACACCTAGATCGGATATGAACTCCTTCATCCAGAGTCCTTCATTTGCTTCTTCCGAAGCAGCTATGTACTCCGCTTCACACGTAGATCCCGCCATGACGCTTTGCTTGGAACTGCATCAACTGACAGCTCCACCATTCAATATAAATACGCATCCGGTTTGCGACTTAGAGTCATCCGGATCAGTGTCAAAGCTAGCATTGACGTAACCATTTACGACGAGCTCTTTATCACCCCCATAAATGAGAAACAAATCCTTAGTCCTTTTCAGGTATTTCAGGATGTTCTTGACCGATGTCCAGTGATCCACTCCTGGATTACTTTGGTACCTCCCTGCTAAACTTATAGCAAGGCACACATCAGGTCTGGTACACAAAATTGCATACATGATAGAACCTATGGCTAATCCATAGTGTCGTGGAATTGTCCAATCAGGAATAGCATGAAGAGCCGCCACCAGTTGTGCTTCTGGGTCAGGAATAGCAAGATCTTCCTCTGTAGGAAATTTGACTGAAGGGTGCTACCTCTTGAGCACTGCGTTGGTTTTCCCCGAAGAGGAGAGGATGATGCAGCAAAGTAGCGTAAGTATTTCCCTCAGTTTTTGAGAACCAAGGTATCAATCCAGTAGGAGGCTACATGCAAGTCCCTCGTACCTACACAAAATCAATAGCTCCTCGCAACCAACGCGATTAGGGGTTGTCTATCCCTTCACGGTCACTTACGAGAGTGGGATCTGATAGAGATGATAGATAATATTTTTGGTATTTTTGGTATAGAGATGCAAAGTGAAAAGTAAAAATCAAAGTAAAAAGCAAAGCAATAATAAAGTGATGGAGATTGATATGATGAGAATAGACCCAGGGGCCATAGGTTTCACTAGTGGCTTCTCTCAAGAGCATAAGTATTTTACGATGGGTGAACAAATTACTGTTGAGCAATTGACAAAATTGAGCATAGTTATGAGAATATCTAGGTATGATCATGTATATAGGCATCACGTCCGAGACAAGTAGACCGACTCCTGCCTGCATCTACTACTATTACTCCACTCATCGACCGCTATCCAGCATGCATCTAGAGTATTAAGTTAAAAACAGAGTAACGCCTTAAGCAAGATGACATGATGTAGAGGGATAGTTTCATGCAATATGATAAAAACCCCATCTTGTTATCCTCGATGGCAACAATACAATACGTGCCTTGCTGCCCCTTCTGTCACTGGGAAAGGACACTGCAAGATTGAACCCAAAGCTAAGCACTTCTCCCATGGCAAGAATAACAAATCTAGTAGGCCAAACCAAACTGATAATTCGAAGAGACTTGCAAAGATAACCAATCATACATAAAAGAATTCTGAGAAGATTCAAATATTATTCATAGATAGACTTGATCATAAACCCACAATTCATCGGTCTCAACAAACACACCACAAAAATAAGATTACATTGAATAGATCTCCACGAGAGAGGGGGAGAACATTGTATTGAGATCCAAAAAGAGAGAAGAAGCCATCTAGCTAATAACTATGGAACCGAAGGTCTAAGGTAAACTACTCACACTTCATCGGAGAGGCTATGATGATGTAGAAGCCCTCCGTGATGAAGGCCCTATCTAGTGGAGCTCCGGAACAGGCCCCAAGATGGGATCTCGTGGATACAGAAAGTTGCGGCGGTGGAATTAGGTTTTTAGCTCCGTATCTGATTGTTTGGGGGTATGTAGGTATATATAGGAGGAAGGAGTACGTCGGTGGAGCAAAAGGGGGCCCACGAGGCAGGGGGCGCACCCTGGGGGGCGCCCCCCACCCTTGTGACCGCCTCTTTTACTTCTTGGAGTAGGGGCCAAGTCTCCTGGATCACGTTCGGTGAGAAAATCACGTTCCCGAAGGTTCCATTCCGTTTGGACTCTGTTTGATATTCCGTTTCTTCGAAACACTGAAATAGGCAAAATACAACAATTCTGGGCTGGGCCTCCGGTTAATAGGTTAGTCCCAAAAATAATATAAAAGTGGGAAATAAAGCCCAATATAGTCCAAAACAGTAGATAATATAGCATGGAGCAATCAAAAATTATAGATACATTGGAGACGTATCAAAGGGTTATGCAGAATATCTAGGAAAGTGTTAGGTGGCACCGGCTTACGCTGGGACCCTAACCGGCTCAAAGCATCAGCCGCCTCATTTTTCCTGCGATCAACATGTTCAACTTGGTAGCCCTTGAAGTGACCCGCAATAGCATCAACCTCCTGACGGTAAGCCGCCATGAGTGGATCCTTAGAATCCCAAGTGCCAGAAACTTGCTGAGCTACCAGATCGGAGTCGCCAAAACACCTCCCCGGCTTAAGTTCATCTCCTTAGCCATCCGAAGACCATGGAGCAAGGCCTCATACTCAGCTGCATTGTTAGTACAAGGGAACATCAACCAGAGAACATAGGAAAATTTATCACCTTGTGGGGAAGTCAAGAAAACTCCAGCCCCCGAGCCCTCCAACTACCTGGATCCATCAAAATGAATAGTCCGATATGTGCTATCCAGCATTTCCTCAGGCATCTGCAACTCTGTCCAATCATTGATAAAATCCACAAGTGCTTGAGACTTGATGGCTGTGTGAGGCACATACTTCAAACCATGAGGTCCAAGCTCAATGGCCCATTTGGCTATCCGACCTGTGGCTTCTCTGTTTCGAATGATATCCCCTAAAGGAGCAGAACTAACCACAGTGATGGGATGACCCAAAAGATACTGCTTGAGCTTTCGGCTAGCCATGAACACCCCATATAGAAGCTTCTGCCAATGTGGATACCTCTGCTTGGACTCAATAAGCACCTCATTGATGTAGTAAACCGGCCGTTGAACTGGATGCTCCTTGCCTGACTCCTTCCTTTCCACCACAATGGCTACACTGACAGCTCGGCTATTGGCAGCCACATATAACAACAAAGGCTCTTTATCAATGGGAGCTGCAAGAACCGGCAGCTCAGCCAACTGTTTCTTCAACGCCTCAAATGCCTGATTAGCAGCATCACTCCAAACAAAGTGGCATGTCTTCTTCTTCATCTGGTAAAGAGGGATGGCCTTCTCACTCAACCGGCTTATGAACCGGCTTAAGGCTGAAATACGGCCCGCCAAACGCTGAACATCATTGATACACGCCAGTTTAGCCAGAGAGGTGATGGCCTTTATCTTCTCCGGGTTAGCTTCAATACCTCGTTCTGAAAAAAGAAAACCCAAGAGCTTGCCTGCTAGCACACCAAAGACACACTTGGCCGGGTTAAGCATCATCTTGTAGACCCAGAGATTATCAAAGGTCTCTTTCAAATCATCTATCAAAGTTTCCTTCTTCCTGGACTTCACCACAATATCATCCACGTAGGCATGAACATTGCACCCAATCTGATCATGAAGACAATTCTGCACACACCGCTGGTAAGTCGCCTGGGCACTCTTGAGCCCAAAAGGCATAGACACATAACAGAAGGCTCCAAAGGGAGTGATGAAGGTTGTCTTTTCCTGATCCTTAACTGTCATCTTGATTTGATGATTACCAGAATAAGCATCCAAAAAGCTCAAACGCCCACAACCTTCCGTAGCATCAATAATCTGATCAATACGGGGGAGAGCGAAGGGATCAGCCGGACAAGCCTTGTTTAAGTCCGTATAATCCACACACATGCGCCAGGTGCCGTTTTTCTTAAGTACCAGCACCGGGTTAGCCAACCACTCAGGATGAAAGACTTCAACAATAAACCCAGCCGCCAAGAGTCGGGCCACTTCTTCACCAATAGCCTTGCGCCTATCCTCACTGAAACAGCGAAGAAATTGCTTGACCGTTTAAACTTTGGATCAATATTGAGAGTGTGCTCAACGAGTTCTCTTGGTACACCTGGCATGTCTGAAGGCTTCCATGCAAAGATGTCCCGGTTCTAACAGATGAACTCGATGAGCGTGCTTTCCTATTTCGGATCAAGATTAGCACTGATGCTGAACTGCTTGAATGAGTCGCCAGGAACAAAGTCAACTAGCTTAGTGTCATCTGCCGATTTAAACTTCCACAAGGGGTCATGCTCTATGGTCGGCTTCTTCAAAGATGTCATATCCGTCGAATCAACATTATCCTTGTAAAATTTCAATTCCTCTGTTGCACAGACAGATTTAGCGTAAGCAGCATCACCTTTTTCACACTCCAAGGCTACCTTGCGACTTCCATGCACTGTGATGGTGCCCTTGTGACCCGGCATCTTAAGCTATAAGTAAACATAACAAGGCCTTGCCATGAATTTAGCATAAGCCAGCCGCCCAAACAGAGCATGATACGAGCTCTGGATCTTGACCACTTCAAAGGTCAAAGTTTCTGCTCTGGAATTATGTTCATCCCCAAAGGCTACTTCCAAAGTGATCTTGCCTACAAGATACGCCGACTTACCAGGCACCACTCCATGAAAACAGTATTGGACGGCTTAAGATTTTTGTGAGTCAATCCCATGTGACGGAAAGTATCATAGTAAAGGATATTGATGTTGCTGCCTCCATCCATGAGTACCTTAGTGAACTTGTACCCCCCAACCTGAGGCGCTACCACCAGTGCCAGGTGACCCGGATTATCAACCCGGGGCAGGTGGTCCTCACGACTCCACACAATGGGCTGCTCAGACCAGTGCAAGTAACAGGGAACCGCCGGCTCAACAGCGTTCACTGCCCTTTTATGGAGCTTCTGATCCCACTTACATGAAATTGTGGTGAAGACGTGGTACTGCCCACTATTCAATTGCTTTGGGTTACTCTGATAACTAGATTGCTACTGCTGCTGAGCCCCCTGACCAGACTATTGACTAAAACCACCCTGATTGCCTTGGCCCTGAAAGCCGGAACAAGAACCGCCACCACCGTAACTCGGATCGTGAGAGCCGGGTCCTGAGCCGCCGTCCGGCCCATGATTGTTCTGAAAAAACTTTGAATTTTTATACTCTCTCATAATGAAGCAATCCTTCCAAAGGTGAGCGGCCGACTTTTCCCGTGTACCATGCTTTGGGCAGGGCTGATTCATCATCTCCTAAAGGTTGAAATTTTTCCCTCCAAACTGAGGGTTTGGCTTTCCCTTACGATGCTGACCATTATTCCGCATGTTGGTGTTAGCCACAAAATCCAAACTACTATCAGCCTTGCGCTTACCATTGCCCCCCCCCCCCTGATTCGTCGGGTTATGCTGTTGCCCTTTGGTGTTGCTACTCTTCTTTCCCTTACCCGGCCTTTCCTCATCAGTCTCGGGGTCCTTGGTACTATCAGAGTCGGCATACTTGACTAGAGCCGCCATGAGCTCCCCCATGTCACTGCAGTGGCGCTTGAGCCGCCCCAGCTTCTGCTTAAGAGGCTTAAAACGGCAGTTTTTCTCCAACATTAGAACTGCTGAACTGGCGTTGATACGGTCTGATGAGTGCAGGATGGCTGAGACCTGGTGCACCCAATGGGTTGTTGACTTGCCCTCTTCTTGGACACAGGAGTCCAAATCCACAATTGACATAGGCTGCTTGCACGTGTCTTTAAAGTTCTGGATGAACCGAGCTTTTAACTCGGCCCATGACCCAATGGAGTTGGATGGCAACCCTTTCAACCAAGTATGAGCCATTCCATCCAACATCATAGTGAAATACTTAGCGCATGCAGCATCGCCAACATCCAACAATTCCATTGCCATCTCATAACTTTCAACCCAAGCTTCAGGGGGCTGATCTGCTGTGTAGTTAGGTACCTTATGAGGGCCCTTGAAATCCTTGGGCAACCACATGTTACGTAGAGCCGGCACTAAACATGGTACACCCAAGGTTCTGGAGGTCACGCATGTCTCCACCAAAGTTGTCGAATAAATCAGAGAATGCTGATGAGCCGCTTGCTGAGCCGCCAGCTCAGCCTCCCGACATGCTCTGCCCTAGTCCACCAAAGCCTGGACATCATTACCAGCGTGTGGCGGGTCAGGTCTATGAGGCTGATTGCGGTGTCGTCCACTGCTTGACACGGTTGGCTCATCAATATGCCTGCTATAACTCCTGCTTGGACGTGGTGTTGAGTGGATACGATCCCGACTCTATGAATAAGCCGCCTATTGGGCTACAACCATCTGGAGCCGTTCTCCGGCTCGTCGTATTTCCATTGCTGCCGGTGATTCGCCTTCAACCGGTAGAGCCGCCAGCCGTGTCGTCGCAGCAATCATATTATCCAAAGGGTTAGAATAATGACCCGGCAGTGTCGGTACATACTGAGGCAGAGTAATATTCAAATGGGGCGGCTCCATCGTGTGCGGCTGAGCTGGCGCTTCATCCCCAGGCACTTCAACCCGGTTTATCTCTGGTGGGTTACTGGTCCCAGCTCCAGGCGTGTTGAAGAGGATCTTTGCATCATAAACCAGGGGCAAATGACTCTGGCGTCTCCTTCTCATGACCTCGTTTGAGGAGTTCTAATCCATCGTGAGCTGGAAAGACTCTGCCTGAATTCGTTGCGCCTGAGCATCTAGAGCAGCCCGCTCCGTGGCCATCCTGGCGTTCTCTGTATTCAGCTCCTCTTTGGCCTGCGCTATCTCGTCATGCAATTATGCAACCTCCGCATTATGCTGAGCTTGATTTGCCGGGTTAACCTCCGCCGTTAACAATGTTGTCAGAGTGTCCAACAAGTCAGACAAGACCTGAGCCGGCGGGCGCACAGGGCCTCCTACCCCGGCAGCCATTGCCATTGCTACTACAGTCGTAGATTTCTGCCTGGCTATGTACCGGCCATGAAAATCACGACCCTATTCGGCGGCTCATAGGGGGCCGGAATACTATCGCCATCGTAATAGCCCCAAAGCCGGCCGTCTTGCAATTGATACAATGACTAAGTCTCGCCGGTGGATGATTCATCATCAGAGTAGATGACCGTCTCACCGCCAGACACAGATCTATCCTCAAATTCCGCCCCATGGATGAACCCAATGAAGGCGCGTTTCACGGCGGGCTGAACTCGGGCGGGTCGTGCACACTAAGCCATCTCGATGATGTCGGTGCAGATGTCTAGCTCAAGACCCAGTTCGCCGATCTTGCCGATGAAGACGTTGATTCCGCCGAAGGGGACCCGGTACCCATACTCAATTGAGCCGGCCTCGGGGCCCCAGCCTGCATCGTCGATGTAGAGCTTGCCGCGATGACTCTTGGTCATCCGGCCCACAACGTATCCCTTGATCCCTTCAAAGCTGCCCTGTAAGAACTCGAAACCACCGTGCCTGGCCCCACGGTGGGCGCTAACTATCGCGGAATTGTCACGGCAAATGTCCTAGCAGAAGGACTTAGTCCTGGAGCCATCGCGACAAGGTTAGCTTAAAGGCGTTGAACAGGACAAAGGACACAGGGAGTTTATACTGGTTCGGCCCCTTGCGGTGAAGGTAAAGGCCTAATCCAGTTTGAGGTGGTATTGCTTATGTTTTGATTACCAGGGAGCGAATACGCTTGACCTAGCTTTCAATTTGTTGTTTCTTGCCCTAAGCCACCGTCGGGTCGTCCCTTTATATACACAGGTGGACGCCCGACAACTCACAGAGTCCCGGCCGGCTCATAATCAACGTGTCCGGCTCGGTGACTAATTACACTTGCCTTACAATCCAAGTCATACATATATGGTGGTTTACACCTATTGGCCTTAAGTCGCCTTTGGGCTTCGGGCCCTTAGCAAGTCTGCTTCATGAACCGCCACCTTCAACATCTTCATGGGATTTGTCTTGATGAACCGCCATTGGTATAACCCGGCCCCTCCTGGGCGGGTCATACCCAATAGTTATCCCCAACACATAGGGAATGACTTCCATTTTCTCTCTATCTTCTGAAGTGGTCGGGCATTGAGTCTTACTCAACTTCACACCTTGTAACACAGGCAAGAACCCTTTCTTTGACTGATCCATTTTGAACTTCTTCAAAACTTTATCAATGTATGTGCTTTGTGAAAGTCCAATTAAGTGTCTTGATCTATCTCTATAGATCTTGATGCCCAATATATAAGTAGCTTCACCGAGGTCTTTCATTGAAAAATTCTTATTCAAGTATCCTTTTATGCTATCCAGAAATTCTATATCATTTCCAATTAACAATATGTCATCCACATATAATATTAGAAATGCTACAGAGCTCCCACTCACTTTCTTGTAAATACAGGCTTCTCCGAAAGTCTGTATAAAACCATATGCTTCGATCACACTATCAAAGCGTATATTCCAACTCCGAGATGCTTTCAAATGTCCATAAATGGATTGCTGGAGCTTGCACACTTTGTTAGCACCGTTAGGATCGACAAAAACCTTCTAGTTGCATCATATACAACTCTTCTTTAAGAAATCCATTAAGGAATGCAATTTTGACATCCATTTACCAAATTTCATAATCATAAAATGCGGCAATTGCTAACATGATTCGGACAGACTTAAGCATCGCTATGGGTGAGAAGGTCTCGTCATAGTCACTCCTTGAACTTGTCGAAAACCTTTCGCAACAAGTCGAGCTTTATAGACAGTAACATTACCATCAACGTCAGTCTTCTTCTTGAAGATCCATTTATTCTCTATGGCTTGCCGATCATCGGGCAAGTCAACCAAAGTCCATACTCTATTCTCAGACATGGATCCCATCTCAGATTTCATGCCCTCAAGCCATTTCGCGGAATATGGGCTCATCATCGCTTCCTCATAGTTCGTAGGTTCGTCATGGTCTAGTAACATGACTTCCAGAACAGGATTACCGTACCACTCTGGTGTGGAACGTACTCTGGTTGACCTACGAGGTTCGATAGTAACTTGATCTGAAGTTTAACGATCATCATCATTAGCTTCCTCACTAATTGGTGTAGGCATCACGGGAACAGTTTTTTGTGATGAACTACTTTCCAATTCAAGAGAAGGTACAATTACCTCATCAAGTTCTACTTTCCTCACACTCACTTCTTTTGAGAGAAACTCCTTCTCTAGAAAAAATTCATTCTTAGCAACAAATATCTTGCCTTTGGATCTGTGATAGAAGGTGTACCCAATAGGTTCTTTTGGGTATCCTATGAAGACACACTTCTCCGATTTGGGTTCATCTTATCAGGCTGAAGATTTTTCACATAAGCATCACAACCCCAAACTTTAAGAAACAACAGCTTAGGTTTCTTGCCAAACCACATTTCATATGGTGTCGTCTAAACGGATTTAGATGGTGCCCTATTTAACGTGAATGCAGCCATCTCTAATGCATAACCCCAAAACAATAGTGGTAAATCGGTAAGAGACATCATAGATCACACCATATCTAATAAAGTACGGTTACGACGTTCAGACACACCATTACGCTGTGGTGTTCCAGGTGGCGTGAGTTGCGAAACTATTCAACATAGTTTTAAATGAAGACCAAACTCATAACTCAAATATTCGCCTCCATGATCAGACCGTAGAAACTTTATTTTCTTGTTACGATGATTTTCTGCTTCACTCAGAAATTCTTTGAACTTTTCAAATGTTTCAGACTTGTGTTTCATTAAGTAGATATACCCATATCTGCTCAAATCATCTGTGAAGGTCAGAAAATAATGATACCCACCGCAAGCCTCAACACTCATCGGACCGCATACATCAGTATGTATTATTTCCAATAAGTCAGTGGCTCGCTCCATTGTTCCGGAGAACAGAGTCTTAGTCATCTTGCCCATGAGGCATGGTTCACAAGTATCAAATGATTCCAAAAGCCCATCCGCATGGAGTTTCTTTGTGTGCTTTACACCAATATGACCTAAACAGCAGTGCCACAAATATGTTGCACTATCATTATTAACTTTGCATCTTTTGGCATCAATATTATGAATATGTGTATCACCACAATCGAGATTCAACAAAAATAGACCACTCATCAAGGGTGCATGACCATAAAAGATATTACTCATATAAATAGAACAACCATTATTCTCTGGTTTAAATGAATAACTGTCTCACATCAAACAAGATCCAGATATAATGTTCATGCTCAACGTTGGCACCAAATAACAATTATTCAGGTATAAAACTAATCCCGAAGGTAAACTAGAGGTAGCGTGCCGACGGGGATCACATCGACCTTGGAACCATTTCTGACATGCATCGTCACCTCGTCCTTAGCCAATCTTCGTTTAATCCATAGCCCCTTTTTCGAGTTAGAAATATGAGCAACAAAACCAGTATCAAATATCCAGGCGCTACTACGAGCATTAGTAAGGTACACATCAATAACATGTACATCAAATATACCTTTCACTTTTCCATCCTTCTTATCCACCAAATACTTGGGGCAGTTCCACTTCTAGTGACCAGTCCCTTTGCAGTAAAAGCACTCAGTTTCAGGCTTAGGTCTAGACTTGGGCTTCTTCCCGGGAGGAGCAACTTGCTTGCTATTCTTCTTGAAGTTCCCCTTCTTTCCTTTGCCTTTTTTCTTGAAACTAGTGGTCTTGTTAACCATCAACACTTGATGCTCCTTCTTGATTTCTACCTCCGCAGCCTTGAGCATTGCGAAGAGATCGGGAATCATCTTGTTCATCCCTTGCATATTATAGTTCATCACGAAGCCTTTATAGCTTGGTGGTAGTGATTGAAGAACTCTGTCAATGATACTATCATCCGAAAGATTAACTCCCAGCTGAGTCAAGTGGTTATGGTACCCAGACATTCTGAGTATGTGTTCACTGACAGAACTATTCTCCTCCATCTTGCAGCTATAGAACTTGTTGGAGACTTCGTATCTCTCAACTCGGGGATTTGCTTGAAATATTAACTTCAACTCCTGGAACATCTCATATGCTCCATGACGTTCAAAATGTCTTTGAACTATCGAGTAGTCATCAGATTTAGCATGGCACACTGAACTATCGAGTAGTTATCAGATTTAGCTTGCCAGACGTTCATAATGTCAGCAGTTGCTCCTGTAGCAGGCCTTGCACCTAGCGGTGCATCTAGGACATAATTCTTCTGTGCAGCAATGAGGATAATCCTCAAGTTACGGACCCAGTCCGAGTAGTTGCTACCATCATCTTTCAACTTAGTTTTCTCTAGGAACGCATTAAAATTCAAGGGAACGGTAGCACGGGCCATACATCTATAACATAGATATGCAAAAACTATCAGGACTAAGCTAACGATAAATTAACTTCAATTAATCATATTACTTAAGGACTCCCACTTAGATAGACATCCCTCGGGTCATCTAAATGATCACATGATCCATATCAACTAAACCATGTCCGATCATCACGTGAGATGGAGTAGTTTTCAATGGTGAACATCTCTATGTTGATCATATCTACTATATGATTCATGTTCCACCTTTCGGTCTCATTGCTCTGAGGCCATGTATGTACATGCTAGGCTCGTCAAGTTTAACCCGAGTATTCTGCACGTGCAAAACGGTCTTGCACCCGTTGTATGTGAAGGTAGAGCTTATCACACCCGATCATCACGTGGTGTCTCGGCACGATGAACTGTCACAATGGTGCATACTCAGGGAGAACACTTATACCTTGAAATTTTAGCGAGGGATCATCTTATAGTGCTACGGCCGTACTAAGCAAAATAAGATGCATAAAAGATAAACATCACATGCAATCAAAATATGTGACATGATATGGCCATCATCATCTCGTGCTTTGATCTCCATCTCCAAAGCACAGTCATGATCTCCATCGTCACCGGCTTGACACCTTGATCTCCATCGTAGCGTCGTTGTCATCTCGCCAACTATTGCTTCTACAACTATCACTCACGCATAGTGATAAAGTAAAGCAATTACATGGCAATTGCATTTCAGACAATAAAGCGACAACCATAAGGCTCCTGCCAGTTGCCGATAAACGCTTTGATAGTGTGATCAAAGCATTTGGTTTTGTACAGACTTTTGGAGAAGCCTGTATTTACAAAAAGGTGAGTGGGAGCTCTGTAGCATTTCTAATATTATATGTGGATGACATATTGTTGATTGGAAATGATATAGAATTTCTGGATAGCATAAAGGGATACTTGAATAAGAGTTTTTCAATGAAAGACCTCGGTGAAGCTGTTTATATATTGGGCATTAAGATCTATAGAGATAGATCAAGACGCTTAATTGGACTTTCACAAAGCACATACCTTGACAAAGTTTTGAAGAAGTTCAAAATGGATCAAGCAAAGAAAGGGTTCTTGCCCGTGTTACAAGGTGTGAAGTTGAGTAAGACTCAATGCCCGACCACTGCAGAAGATAGAGACAGATGTTCCCTATGCTTCAGCCATAGGCTCTATCATGTATGCAATGTTGTGTACCAGACCTGATGTGTGCCTTGCTAAATGTCTAGCAGGGAGGTACCAAAGTAATCCAGGAGTGGATCACTAGACAACGGTCAAGAACATCCTGAAATACCTGAAAAACGACTAAGGATATGTTTCTCGTTTATGGAGGTGACAAAGAGCTCATCGCAAATGGTTACGTTGATGCAAGCTTTGACACTGATCCGGACGATTCTAAATCGCAAGCTGGATACGTGTTTACATTGAACGATGGAGCTGTCAGTTGGTGCAGTCCTAAAAAAAGCGTCGTGGCGGGATCTACGTGTGAAGCGGAGTACATAGCTGCTTCGGAAGCAGCAAATGAAGGAGTCTGGATGAAGGAGTTCATATCCGATCTAGGTGTCATACCTAGTGCATCGGGTCCAATGAAAATCTTTTGTGATAATACTGGAGCAATAGCCTTGGCGAAGGAATCCAGATTTCACAAGAGAACCAAGCACATCAAGAGATGCTTCAATTCCATCCGGGATCTAGTCTGGGTGGGAGACATAGAAATTTGCAAGATACATACGGATCTGAATATGGCAGACCCGTTGACTAAGCCTCTTCCACGAGCAAAACATGATCAGCACCAAGGCTCCATGGGTGTTAGAATCATTACTGTGTAATCTAGATTATTGACTCTAGTGCAAGTGGGAGACTGAAGGAAATATGCCCTAGATGCAATAATAAAGTTATTATTTATTTCCTTATATCATGATAAATGTTTATTATTCATGCTAGAATTGTATTAACCGGAAACATAATACATGTGTGAATACATAGACAAACAGAGTGTTACTAGTATGCCTCTACTTGACTAGCTTGTTGATCAAAGATGGTTATGTTTCCTAGCCATAGACATGAGTTGTCATTTGATTAATGGGATCACATCATTAGGAGAATGATGTGATTGACATGACCCATTCCTTTAGCTTAGCACACGATCGTTTAGTATGTTGTTATTGCTTTCTTCATGACTTATACATGTTCCTATGACTATGAGATTATGCAACTCCCGTTTACCGGAGGAACACTTTGTGTGCTACCAAACATCACAATGTAACTGGGTGATTATAAAGGAGCTCTACAGGTGTCTCCAAAGGTACATGTTGGGTTGGCGTATTTTGAGATTAGGATTTGTCACTCCGATTGTCGGAGAGGTATCTCTGGGCCCTCTCGGTAATGCACATCACTTAAGCCTTGCAAGCATTGCAACTAATGAGTTAGTTGTGGGATGATGTATTACGGAACGAGTAAAGAGACTTGCTAGTAACGAGATTGAACTAGGTATTGAGATACCGACGATCGAATCTCGGGCAAGTAACATACCGATAACAAAGGGAACAACGTATATTGTTATGCGGTCTGACCGATAAAGATCTTCATAGAATATGTGGGAGCCAATATGAGCATCTAGGTTCCGCTATTGGTTATTGACCGGAGACGTGTCTCGGTCATGTCTACATAGTTCTCGAACCCGTAGGGTCCACACGCTTAACGTTTCGATGACAGTTATATTATGAGTTTATATGTTTTGATGTACCGAAGGTTGTTCGGAGTATCACGGACATGACGAGGAGTCTCAAAATAGTCAAGACATGAAGATTGATAAACTGGAAGCCTATGTTTGGATATCGGAAGTGTTCCGGGTGAAATCGGGATTTTATCGAAGTACCGGGAGGTTACTGGAACCCCCTGGGAACTTAATGGGCCTTAGTGGGCCTAGGTGGAAGAGAGGAGAGGAGGCAAGGGCTGGGACGCATGCCCCTCCACCCCTAGTCCAAATAGGACAAGGAGAGGGGGCGGCGCCCCCCTTCCTTCCTTCTCCTCCACTCCTCCCCCCTCCCAAGTCCTAATACACCTAGGAAAGGGGGGGAGTCCTACTCCCGGTGGGAGTAGGACTCCTCCGGCGTGCCTCCTCCCTTGGCCGGCCGCACCCCCCCCCTTGCTCCTTTATATACGGGGGCAGGGGGCACCCCATAGACACAACAATTGATCAAGTTGATTTTTTAGCCGTGTTCGGTGCCCCCCTCCACCATAGTCCACCTCAATAATATTGTAGCGGTGCTTAGGCGAAGCCCTGCGTCGGTAGAACATCAACATTTTCACCACGCCGTCGTGCTGATGAAACTCTCCCTCAACACTCGGCTGGATCAGAGTTCGAGGGACGTCATCGGGCTGAACGTGTGCTGAACTCGGAGGTGCCGTACGTTCGGTACTTGATCGGTCGAATCGTGAAGACGTACGACTACATCAACCGCGTCGTGCTAACGCTTCCGCTTTTGGTCTAGGAGGGTACGTAGACAACACTCTCCGCTCTTGTTGCTATGCATCACCATGATCTTGCGTGTGCGTATGAATTTTTTTGAAATTACTACGTTCCCCAACAGTGGCATCCGAGCCAGGTTTTATGCGTAGATGTCATATGCACGAGTAGAACACAAGTGAGTTGTGGGCAATATAAGTCATACTGCTTACCAGCATGTCATACTTTGGTTCGGCGGTATTGTTGGATGAAGCGGCCCGGACCGACAATACACGTACGCTTACGCGAGACTAGTTCTACCGACGTGCTTTGCACATAGGTGGTTGGCGGGTGTCAGTTTCTCCAACTTTAATTGAACCGAGTGTGGCTACGCCCGGTCCTTGCGAAGGTTAAAACAGCACCAACTTGACAAACTATCATTGTGGTTTTTGATGCGTAGGTAAGAACGCTTGCTAAGCCCGTAGCAGCCATGTAAAACTTGCAACAACAAAGTAGAGGACGTCTAACTTGTTTTTGCAGGGCATGTTGTGATGTGATATGGTCAAGACATGATGCTAAATTTTATTGTATGAGATGATCATGTTTTGTAACCGAGTTATCGGCAACTGGCAGGAGCCATATGGTTGTCGCTTTATTGTATGCAATGCAATTGCCCTGTAATGCTTTACTTTATCACTAAGCGGTAGCGATAGTCGTAGAAGCATAAGATTGGCGAGACGACAACGATGCTACGATGGAGATCAAGGTGTCGCGCCGGTGACGATGGTGATCATGGAGGTGCTTCGGAGATGGAAATCACAAGCACAAGATGATGATGGCCATATCATATCACTTATATTGATTGCATGTGATGTTTATCTTTTATGCATCTTATCTTTCTTTGATTGACGGTAGCATTATAAGATGACCCCTCACTAAATTATCAAAGTGTTCTCCCTGAGTATGCACCGTTGCGAAAGTTCTTCGTGCTGAGACACCACGTGATGATCGGGTGTGATAGGCTCTATGTTCAAATACAACGGGTGCAAAACAGTTGCACATGTGGAATACTCAGGTTAAACTTGACGAGCCTAGCATATAACAGATATGGCATCCCAACACGGAGGCCAAAAGGTCGAGCGTGAATCATATAGTAGATATGATCAACATAGTGATGTTCACCATTGAAACTACTCCATCTCACGTGATGATCGGACATGGTTTAGTTTATTTGGATCACGTGATCACTTAGAGGATTAGAGGTATGTCTATCTAAGTGGGAGTTCTTAAGTAATTTGATTAATTGAACTTAAATTTATCATGAACTTAGTACCTGATAGTATCTTGCTTGTCTATGTTGATTGTAGATAGATGGCCCGTGTTGTTGTTCCGTTGAATTTTAATGTGTTCCTTGAGAAAGCAAAGTTGAAAGATGATGGTAGCAATTACACGGACTGGGTCTGTAACTTGAGGATTATCCTCATTGCTGCACAGAAGAATTACGTCCTGGAAGCACCGCTGGGTGCCATGCCTGCTGCAGGAGCAACACCAGATGTTATGAACGTCTGGCAGAGCAAAGCTAATGGCTACTCAATAGTTTAGTATGCCAAGCTTTACGGCTTAGAACAGGGTCTTCAACGATGTTTTGAACGCCATCGAGCATATGAGATGTTCCAGGAGTTGAAGCTAATATTTCAAGCAAATGCCCGAATTGAGAGATATGAAGTCTCCAATAAGTTCTACAGCTGCAAGATGGAGGAGAATAGTTCTGTCAGTGAGCATATACTCAAGATGTCTGGGTATAATAATCACTTGATTCAACTGGGAGTTAATCTTCCGGATGATAGCGTCATTGACAGAATTCTCCAATCACTGCCACCAAGCTACAAGAGATTCGTGATGAACTATAACATGCAAGGGATGGATAAGACGATTCCTGAGCTCTTCGCAATGCTAAAGGCTGTGGAGGTAGAAATCAAGAAGGAGCATCAAGTGTTGATGGTCAACAAGACCACTAGTTTCAAGAAAAAGGGCAAAGGGAAGAAGAAGGGGAACTTCAAGAAGAACAGCAAGCAAGTTGTTGCTCAAGAGAAGAAACCCAAGTCTGAACCAAAGCCTGAAACTGAGTGCTTCTACTGCAAGCAAACTGGTCACTGGAAGCGGAACTGCCCCAAGTATTTGGCGGATAAGAAGGATGGCAAGGTGAACAAAGGTATATGTGATATACATGTTATTGATGTGTACCTTACTAATGCTCACAGTAGCACCTGGGTATTTGATACTGGTTCTGTTGCTAATATTTGCAACTCGAAACAGGGGCTACGGATTAAGCGAAGATTGGCTAAGGACGAGGTGACGATGCGCATGGGAAATGGTTCCAAAGTTGATGTGATCGCGGTCGGCACGCTACCTCTACATCTACCTTCGGGATTAGTATTAGACCTAAGTAATAGTTATTTGGTGCCAGCGTTGAGCATGAACATTATATCTGGATCTTGTTTGATGCGAGACGGTTATTCATTTAAATCAGAGAATAATGGTTCTTCTATTTATATGAGTAATATCTTTTATGGTCATGCACCCTTGAAGAGTGGTCTATTCTTATTGAATCTCGATAGTAGTGACACACATATTCATAATGTTGAAGCCAAAAGATGCAGAGTTGATAATGATAGTGCAACTTATTTGTGGCACTGCCGTTTAGGTCATATCAGTGTAAAGCGCATGAAGAACTCCATACTGATGGACTTTTGGAACCACTTGATTATGAATCACTTGGTACTTGCGAACCATGCCTCGTGGGCAAGATGACTAAAACGGCGTTCTCCGGAACTATGGAGAGAGCAACAGATTTGTTGTAAATCATACATACAGATGTATGTGGTCCGATGAATGTTGAGGCTCGTGGCGGATATCGTTATTTTCTCACCTTCACAGATGACTTAAGCAGATATGGGTATATCTACTTAATGAAACATAAGTCTGAAACATTTGAAAAGTTCAAAGAATTTCAGAGTGAAGTTGAAAATCATCGTAACAAGAAAATAAAGTTTCTATGATCTGATCGTGGAGGAGAATATTTGAGTTACGAGTTTGGTATACATTTGAAACAATGTGGAATAGTTTCGCAACTCACGCCACCCGGAACACCACAACGTAATGGTGTGTCCGAACGCCATAATTGTACTTTACTAGATATGGTGCGATCTATGATGTCTCTTACTGATTTACCACTATCATTTTGGGGTTATGCTTTAGAGACAGCCGCATTCACGTTAAATAGGGCACCATCGAAATCTGTTGAGATGACGCCTTATGAACTGTGGTTTGGCAAGAAACCAAAGTTGTCGTTTTTGAAAGTTTGGGGTTGCGATGCTTACGTGAAAAAGCTTCAACCTAATAAGCTCGAACCCAAATCGGAGAAATGTGTCTTCATAGGATACCCAAAGGAGACTGTTGGGTACACCTTATATCACAGATCCGAAGGCAAGATTTTTGTTGCTAAATTCGGAAACTTTCTAGAGAAGGAGTTTCTCTCGAAAGAAGTGAGTGGGACGAAAGTAGAACTTGATGAGGTAACTGTACCTGCTCCCTTATTGGAAAGTAGTTCATCGAAGAAACCGGTTTCTGTGACACCTACACCAATTAGTGAGGAAGTTAATGATGATGATCATGAAACTTCAAATCAAGTTGTTACTGAGCCTCGTAGATCAACCAGAGTAAGATCCGCACCATAGTGGTACGGTAATCCTATTCTGGAAGTCATGTTACTAGACCATGATGAACCTACGAACTATGAAGAAGCGATGGTGAGCCCAGATTCCACAAAATGGCTTGAGGCCATGAAATCAGAGATGGGATCCATGTATGAGAACAAAGTATGGACTTTGGTTGACTTTCTCGATGATCGGCAAGCAATTGAAAATAAATGGATCTTCAAGAACAAGATTGACGCTGACAGTAATGTTACTGTCTACAAAGCTCGACTTGTTGTGAAAGGTTTTTGACAAGTTCAAGGGATTGACTACGATGAGACCTTCTCACCCGTAGCGATGCTTAAGTCTATCCGAATCATGTTAGCGATTGCTGCATTTTATGATTATGAGATTTGGCAAATGGATGTCAAAACTGCATTCCTGAATGGATTTCTAGAAGAAGAGTTGTATATGATGCAACCGGAAGGTTTTGTCGATCCAAAGGGAGCTAACAAAGTGTGCAAGCTCCAGCGATCCATTTATGGGCTGGTGCAAGCCTCTCGGAGTTGGAATAAACACTTTGATAGTGTGATCAAAGCATTTGGTTTTGTACAGACTTTTGGAGAAGCCTGTATTTACAAAAAGGTGAGTGGGAGCTCTGTAGCATTTCTAATATTATATGTGGATGACATATTGTTGAGTGGAAATGATATAGAATTTCTGGATAGCATAAAGGGATACTTGAATAAGAGTTTTTCAATGAAAGACCTCGGTGAAGCTGCTTATATATTGGGCATTAAGATCTATAGAGATAGATCAAGACGCTTAATTGGACTTTCACAAAGCACATACCTTGACAAAGTTTTGAAGAAGTTCAAAATGGATCAAGCAAAGAAAGGGTTCTTGCCTGTGTTACAAGGTGTGAAGTTGAGTAAGACTCAATGCCCGACCACTGCAGAAGATAGAGAGAAAATGAAAGATGTTCCCTATGCTTCAGCCATAGGCTCTATCATGTATGCAATGATGTGTACCAGACCTGTTGTGTGCCTTGCTAAATGTCTAGCAGGGAGGTACCAAAGTAATCCAGGAGTGGATCACTGGACAGCGGTCAAGAACATCCTGTAATACCTAAAAAGTACTAAGGATATGTTTCTCGTTTATGGAGGTGACAAAGAGCTCATCGTAAATGGTTATGTTGATTCAAGCTTTGACACTGATCCGGGCGATTCTAAATCACAAACCGGATACGTGTTTAAATTGAACGGTGGAGCTGTCAGTTGGTGCAGTTCTAAACAAAGCGTCGCGGAGGGATCTACGTGTGAAGCGGAGTACATAGCTACTTCGGAAGCAGCAAATGAAGGAGTCTGGATGAAGGAGTTCATATCCGATCTAGGTGCCATACCTAGTGCATCGGGTCCAATGAAAATCTTTTGTGATAATACTGGAGCAATAGCCTTGGCGAAGGAATCCAGATTTCACAAGAGAACCAAGCACATCAAGAGACCCTTCAATTCCATCAGGGATCTAGTCTGGGTGGGAGACATAGAAATTTGCAAGATACATACGGATCTGAATATGGCAGACCCATTGACTAAGCCTCTTCCACGAGCAAAACATGATCAGCACCAAGGCTCCATGGGTGTTAGAATCATTACTGTGTAGTCTAGATTATTGACTCTAGTGCAAGTGGGAGACTGAAGGAAATATGCCCTAGATGCAATAATAAAGTTATTATTTATTTCCTTATATCATGATAAATGTTTATTATTCATGCTAGAATTGTATTAACCGGAAACATAATACATGTGTGAATACATAGACAAACAGAGTGTCACTAGTATGCCTCTACTTGACTAGCTTGTTGATCAAAGATGGTTATGTTTCCTAGCCATAGACATGAGTTTTCATTTGATTAACGGGATCACATCATTAGGAGAATGATGTGATTGACATGACCCATTCTGTTAGCTTAGCACACGATCGTTTAGTATGTTGCTATTGCTTTCTTCATGACTTATACATGTTCCTATGACTATGAGATTATGCAACTCCCGTTTACCGGAGGAACACTTTGTGTGCTACCAAACATCACAACGTAACTGGGTGATTATAAAGGAGCTCTACAGGTGTCTCCAAAGGTACATGTTGGGTTGGCGTATTTCGAGATTAGGATTTGTCACTCCGATTGTCGGAGAGGTATCTCTGGGCCCTCTCGCTAATGCACATCACTTAAGCCTTGCAAGCATTGCAACTAATGAGTTAGTTGTGAGATGATGTATTACGGAACGAGTAAAGAGACTTGCCAGTAACGAGATTGAACTAGGTATTGAGATACCGACGATCGAATCTCGGGCAAGTAACATACTGATGACAAAGGGAAGAACGTATGTTGTTATGCGGTCTGACCGATAAAGATCTTCGTAGAATATGTGGGAGCCAATATGAGCATCCAGGTTCCGCTATTGGTTATTGACCGAAGACGTGTCTCGGTCATGTCTACATAGTTCTCGAACCCGTAGGGTCCGCACACTTAACGTTTCGATGACAGTTATATTATGAGTTTATATGTTTTGATGTACCTAAGGTTGTTCGAAGTCCCGGATGTGATCACGGACATGATGTGGAGTCTCGAAATGGTCGAGACATGAAGATTGATATATTGGAAGCCTATGTTTGGATATCGGAAGTGTTCCGGGTGAAATCGGGATTTTACGGGAGTACCAGGAGGTTACCAGAACCCCCCGGGAACTTAATGGGCCTTAGTGGGCCTAGGTGGAAGAGAGGAGAGGAGGAAAGGGCTGGGCCGCACGCCCCTCCCCCCTAGTCCGAATAGGACAAGGAGAGGGGGCGGGGCCCCCCTTCCTTCCTTCTCCTCCACTCCTTCCCCCTCCCAAGTCCTAATCCAACTAGGAAAGGGGGGGAGTCCTACTCCCGGTGGGAGTAGGACTCCTCCGGCGCGCCTCCTCCCTTGGTCGGACGCACCCCCCTTGCTCCTTTATATACAGGGGCAGGGGGCACCCCATAGACACAACAATTGATCAAGTTGATCTTTTAGCCGTGTGCGGTGCTCCCCTCCACCATAGTCCACCTCGATAATACTGTAGCGGTGCTTAGGCGAAGCCCTGCGTCAGTAGAACATCAACATCGTCACCACGCCGTCATGCTGACGGAACTCTCCCTCAACACTCGGCTGGATCGGAGTTCAAGGGACGTCATCGGGCTGAACGTGTGCTGAACTCGGAGGTGCCGTACGTTCGGTACTTGATCGGTCGGATCATGAAGACGTACGACTACATAAACCGCGTTGTGCTAATGCTTCCGCTTTCGGTCTACGAGGGTACGTAGACAGCACTCTCCCCTCTCATTGCTATGCATCACCACGATATTGTGTGTGCGTAGGAATTTTTTTGAAATTACTATGTTCCCCAACACATCGGACCTCATCGACGACTACAGGTACGCCATTGACTCGCCGCTATGGAATATGTGGCTCCGTGACGAGCATGACATCCGCCGGTAGTCTTAATTCGTCGGTCGTCCATCGAGCCCGCGGCGCGCGCACACTCTCAGCCCGCCCCAGGCATGCGGGAGCAGGGTGATTCGTGGCATGACTCCAACATCATTGCCATCTCCGTCCCCGCCACCACCCGAGCCAATGACGGACGAGGAGGAGGAGGAGAACCTCATGAGGCAGGTGATGGAGGACTCCCTCCACACCTAAGACGAGCGCCGATAGCAGGGCCTTGAGGAGATGATGGCCCTGTCAACGGATGGCGACGTCGCCTTCCCAGAGCACGATGCCTACGTCAAGGAGGAGGCCATGGAAGACATGCATGCAGAGGCGTCAAGGGAGGAGCCGACGGGATGGAACCCGGCCTTGGTCGGGCAGTCATGGACGTGGGCGGAGACCATGTCGTGCATGCCTGACGTGAACGTCGGTCCGTCGTCACCTTGACCGCCACGGGAAGAGGTTGTCCAGGCGCCACCGCAGCCACCACAACAGACGCCTCCGGTGTGGCAGGGGCCGTCAGCCCACCTTTGGCAGCCACCTCCGTACGTCGACCTCACTGGAGGCGGCGGCGACGACGATGAATAGGATGGCGCCTACGGAAGATGATGGTAGCGACGACGACGACAGCAACCCTTATCAAGTTTTCTTTTATGTCTTTTTAAGTTTATGGTTATATTAATATGATGAACTTGGCTACCATGGACGTCCTGACGTTTATATTAATGTTTTATATTATTTGCATTGTCAAATTAGGATTCTTTTGTGTTAAATTTCTAGTCCGAAAAACAGACAGTTTCGAATGCGGCGGGCCGGTTGGACGCGCCGACGGCTGCACGACCGCAAGTGGACGGGCGTGTCCATTTGCCACCCCCAAACGGACGAAATCCGGATGAAACGGACGTCCGTTCGGGGTTGTGCATTGAAGTTTCCCAACGCACAACCCCAAATCGTCCGGGCGCGTCGGTTTGGGGGTAAACGGACAGAACAGGCGACCGAACACGCGGGGGCAAACGAACCAATGTCCGTTTCCGGTCTACTTAATTCCCGGCCCAACTTCGGGCCGCGTTTGCGGCCAAACAGACACGCGCGAACGGGCACGACACGTGCCCTTGTCCTCCCCCTAGCCCGCCCGTCAGGGACACATGCACCCCTTTTTCTATTCCTCTCCCCCACTCCAGCCGCACCCCCGCCCCACTCCCCTCTTGTCCCTAGCTGCCTGCCACCATTTTTCTCGGTCGTGTCGTTGTCCAGCACGGCTGCGCACTCGCCCCCTACCCTTGTCGTAGCGCACGTTTTCTCGACAACCCGAGCTGTCCAACCCCGGCCGCCTGATTTCAACGCATCCGGCGGCCGGATTTGGAGCGGGTCCGGACGGATTTGAGCTCACCCGGTTGCCGAAGGCCGCGCCGTGCCATGGATTGGCTGGGTACCGGACCGCACAGCCCCAACAACGCCCCCAGGACACATACAGGTATTGACTCCGCCTCGAGCCGCTCGAATCTACCCCGTCGCCGGTTCGCTGGCAAATACACCAATGACCGTCGTCCGGGCTCGATGCTGGCCCAAAGGCTCGTCGGTGCACCGTTGCCGCTTGTAAAGTTCGACGACTCTTCACGGAAGTTCATGCGCCATGTGTCTACAATGCCGGAACATCCCGGATATGTGTTCGTCAAGTGCAAAAATGATGGGGTATGTGCTAGTTTAGTTTCGGTTGTGCTCTCGGATTTGGTGCATTTTGCTTATACTCAATTTTTTATTGTGTAGAAAGGATGCGACTTTTGGTATTGGGAAGAAGAATACATCGATTATTTGACAAAACAAAATTCGTAGATGTTCGTGCACTTGTTGCTAGCAATAGAGGCTGGTGATGACACTAGATGCGAAGAAGCAATGTCTACTTCTTTAGACTCGAAGAAAAAAGAAGCATGCAAGATCGAGAATATGCAGATCAACAATGAAGGCATCAAGAAGATGCTAATCCAACTTGCGGGAGCAGTTATGAAAGTTGGATATATTTTAAAATGTCTTCTTGTGGTTCTTTTGTGGCACTGATACGAACATGACATACATGAAAATGTTGTCCAATTTACAATTGTGCACGAATTGTGCAACATTTTCATGAAAAGCATAAAAAATAGCAAAAATGTTGTCCAATTTGGGCCATAATGGTGCTCAGAAAAATTTGAAACTTATACAGGAAATCAATCATATGTGTGGGGAGTAATCTGGGAAATTTTGAGCTCATTTCGATGAGCCATTTGAGAGAAACTTAAAACTGAATTTCAAACAGCAAAAGTTTTCAAAATTTCCTAAGTTCTCAGAAAAAAATGATTTTTTTACAGAAATCAATGATAAGTATGGGAGTAATATGTGAAATTTTGAGCTCATTTGGATGACACATTTGAGAAAAACTTCAAACAGCAAAAGAATTCAAAATTTTCAAAGTTCTCAGAGAAAATTGAATTTTTCGAAGGATATCAATAATAAGCATGGGAGTAATCTGGGAAATATTGAGCTCATTTGTATGAGCCATTTGAGAGAAACTTCAAACTGAAATTCAAACAGCAAATGTTATAAAAAAATCAAAGTTGTCAGAAAAACTCGAATTTTGCACATAAATTGAGTCCTTCATTTCTGACTAGTCTGGGAAATTTTGAGCTGATTTTGATGAGCCATTGGGGCAAAAAATAATAATGAAATAACAAAAAAAATCTAATCCCTGGGCTTGAACCCAGGCCCTATTGGAACCGGGGTAAGGAGAGAACTCTGAACATTTTACCCATCTCCCGTTCTTTAGGTAAAATTTCTCGCCCACTGTATCATCTATTCAGCCATCACCCAAGCCCTGTTTTGCGTAATTTGTAAAAAGAGCAGGCGGTTTTTTTGCCAAAAGGGAACGCGTGTGGCGCACCTTGCGGCATCAGACGCGGACAGTGGACCAGGTATGCCACGCTATCACCTCATACGAATCCATACGGGATTTTTATGTTGCATGCATCCGGAAGTTATATGACTGGATTAATGTACAGTATTTTACTACTTTTAGCACTAAAGTGAACATCAGATGCAAATTTTGTGACTATCAATGATATTACCTCTTTGTTTTTCTATATACAAGTATTAGTTCGAGGAGCCAAAATGATTTTATTCTGTTAAACAGTTTTCCTAGTTTGTGGGCCTATGTCTCGCTTTATGCGATACGGTTGCTAGTCTCACCTCTAGAGACCCGGTAGAGGGCCGGCATGTTTTGTTTTTTTCGTTCAGTTTTTCTTTTATATATATATATATATGAAATAATCTAAATCAATATATTTCAAAAATTAATTTACTAAGTTTGAAAAGTGTTCATCATACATTAAAAAATGTTCATGCACTGCAAAAAATTTGTTCACATAATTTTTTAAACTATTCGTGAAATTTAAGAGATGTTAATGCATTTCAGTAAATATGTTTGTTACATTTTTAAAAGAAGTCTACACAATGTAAAAAAATCACGTAATTTTTAAAACAAATTTTTCATGCCATTCAAAAGAATTTTGTGTTATTTAAACTAAATATGCACGCATTTCAAAATATTTTTGTGAAAGTTTACATAATGTTTATACAATATGAAAACTAGATAATTAAAAAAATGATTTGTACCAATCAAAAATGTTCGTGACATTTAAAATGATGTCCGCGTGTTTCCAAAATAGAAGAGGAACCGAGGACAGACCCTGAGGCGAGCGGTCCTTATAGTAGCTTCTGTTGGGTTGGCCCGGTAGCCAGTTCCTCTCCTTTTATTTTTTGACAGTAGCCGGTTCCACTTCCGTTTTCATCGTACGTTTGTTTCTTCATCATCAGTTCTGCGTCTGTTGCTTCGTTCGCTCGTTTCTTTTTCTTTTTTTTAACTATGTTTATATTTTCAAAATTTTATAATACAGTGTAAGGAATTTATTTATTAAAGTGTATATGGAACATTTAGAAAACGTTCATGCAATGTAAAAAAAAAGTGCAACATTTTCAAAATGTCCGTACTATTCAATAAAAAATGTTCGTACAATGTAAAAAATGTAATTATAAAAATATTGCATAAAATTCAAAAAGTGTTCATACGTATCAAAATTTGTTCTTGATATTTTAGAAAAAAGTTTATATAATGTAAAACAATGTTCAGGTAATTTTTAGGAAAATGTTTGGACTTAAAAATATATATTAATGTTACTTAAAAAAGTTCTAATAACACTTAAAAAATGGTTTGCATATTTAAAAGAAATGTTCATGGAATTTAATGAAAAAGGTTAAACATGTGTAAAAAAATCACCGTGTATTTAGCAAATGTTTAATATGTGTTATAAAATGTTTACTGTGTATTAAAGAAAGTTCAATGTGCATTTGACAAATATTCAGCGTGTATTTTGAAAAATGTTCTACATGTATTTAAAAAATGTTTAGCGCCTATTTGAAAAATGTCCGCATGTATCGAAAAAAGAAAAAAAAAAACACCCAACAGGAAAACCAAAAGAAATAAAAATAAAAAAAGAGATGAAAATCTATTAAAAAACACTTAAACCACACAGAAGCTTTTAAATAGGCCGACCCTTTTCGCACTAGAAGCATTGATTTGGCCCGGTCCATTTAGGGCATCTTCTACGCCAACCCGCAAACCGGACACCGCATCCGTCCACGGAGAGGAGGGACCAATCCACGGACAAAAATGCGGGAGCCAGCCATCTTAAGCTTGCCGCATATGTCTGGTTGCATTTTCAGTCGAAATATAATGAAATTCAAAAAAATGATGCATATTTAAACAATTCGGACGATATTCATTCATGTTTAGATAACTTTTTTTACATAAAATCAGCTGGTTTTTGACATATTTGAATTAGAGCAGACTCTAAACCTAGCCTAAATGGTCGCCGAGCTTGTTCCCCATGTCCGGCAGGACACAAGGAACTAAAGCTTCGCCTCCGCCTCCGCAGCCTGCAGGGGGTTAGTTAGCCGACGATGATGAGCCCACTAAGCTTGACTTCAGCAGGAGCTAAGGAGCGTTGGCATTCCAAGGACTCGACCGTCGGTGACCTCCAATGCTCTACTCTCCCTTGCTGCTAGTGGCGCCCGCAGACAGGCCGGCTTCGTGGGCGTGATGGCAGGGCGCGGCCATGGCGCTACTGGCGACCTTGTCCTCCCTCTTATCGTAGACTTCATTCGCTGCCTCACCGATCTCGTTGATGGCAGCTTCTAACTACGCGCGAGGGACGCGGAACTACCAGCGGTCGCAGCGGATTTCATGGGCGGTGCAGAAAGATTAGAGCAATGCCTTTTGCTCGCCCACGTCCACGTTTGACGCGATGGCCAGACCGGTAGCGTGTTCCTCCTCCGCGTGCCAGTGCTTATCGAGGAGGCGGAGGTTGTACTCCTAGTCCGCCTGCGCCTGCTGGAACGTGGCTCGATGCTCTTCCAACACCATCTCGATGTATTGAGCACAGGCACCACCCATGGGGATGTCGGCATTCGCCAGCAATGATGGGGGCGCTGGATCGTTGTCGGCCGTCTCTTCCATTGGCGTGCCCGCCTCCATCTGCGTGCCGATCTACCAGCCGGCAGCAATGGCGGCGATCTCCGTCTTTTGCTCGGGTGAGAGGCTGCCACAAATGGCTTTGGAGCTCGAGGATACCATGATGGGCATGGTGCGGAGAGGACAAAGGGAGCGGAGGAGGACGGATGCGGCTATGGCTGGGGCTGGAGTTTAAGGGTGTGTTCCCCAACCATGCCATTCCATTCCACTTCGTTCCCCAACCAAACACATCCTAAATAGCGGGTGGATGGCAGGTCAAGCGGCGGGGTGATTAATGGTGGGCGGTTGATGGACGAACGGGTGGCGCAAGAGTAGGTTCCTTGGCAACCGCGCATGTTTAATGTAGGGAGGCGGAACAATAGGCTATCGTTTGAATGCGGAGGAGTCGCGTGCATTGGAAAGCGGCGCGGGCGGCGCTCTCGGTTGGTGCATCGTTTCAATGCCGGAGCGCCAGTGAGAGGCCGCGTTGCTCTAAGCCGGCATGAATACGACATGTGTTCTTTGGAGCGGCGCTGACGGCTTCGGGCGGGAAAGGGCGCGTAGCGGGAGGGTTTCTTATGTGGCTCAAGGCAGTCAGAAGGGGCGTGGTAGCGGTCCGGACGCCCGCAAAGCCCCCAGTTTGTTTTCGGTTTACGGGAAAAATCACGTTCAGACCGGTCGGCGAACCAATACAGGGCTCGCGTTGGATGACAAAACACGTTTGAACCGTGTGGTCCGGACGGTTACGGGCGGTTTGAGGTTCGACATTGGATATGCCCTTAAGAACATTCTCCATTGGTGTTTTTGTTGTTTTTCTCTACCCGGCTTTTCTGGGTTGTTTTTCTCTGCCTGGTTTTTCTGGTTCTTTTTTTTATGCTTGAAGTTTTTAAGATAACTTTAAAAAATCACAATCAAAAAAATTGTTTGGGTTTTTAAAAAATGTTTATAAATTTCAAAAAATGTTGACTTGTTGACTTGTTCGTGTGTTTTTTGGATAACCGAACGAAATGACTGCCTCCACGGGCCACCTTCGTTCGTTGTTCGCGCCAGACACCACGAACGTTATTCTGCCCAAACCGTACGAGCTTTGCAACGGCGAGCACGTCGCCAGCCTCAGGCACGGGCCTTCGTCCGGTCGCCACCACAGATCGACGGTGCGACGCCGACGGCAACTCAGTCGGTTCCCATGCCGTCTTCTGCAAGTGTAGCTTCCGTGTTATCAGTATTCTCCACAAGTAGGGTATTCTTCAGAGTTCCGTGGGTACTACCGGAATTTCCATGTCTATACGTTCTGTCCAGGTCATGAACATACGCAGTATTACTTACTCTTTTTTTTTTAAGAAGAGGGTGTACGTACATACTTTCATGTGGATACGTATAGCTCCTGTAGGTTTAGTAGCCAGTAGTAGGTCAACGTCGATATGATGTACCATCACAAACAGGTGAAAGTAGCTTAAGCGAAGACAATGGCAAAAGAAAAAAAGCCTTGTTGAGACTTGAGAGAAGACATAGCTTTCATTAGGACATTTTCAAACATCAGAACTTTGAAAACATTGTAACGAAAGCACGCGTTAATACAGTAAGAACACATGTGCATAATAGAAAAATTAGATAACGCGTGCCTTACATAGATTTCATTGGCTCTCGGACCCCCGACCCCCGAGTCGCTCCCGCGAGCGTCCTCGGGGGAAACCCTAGCCGCCGCCCCTCGTCCCCCCGTCGATCTCTCTCCCCCCGCCGCCACCGCACAGCGCCACCGGGCAAAGACCGGCCGGCGTTGGTGGCGGCGGGGATCTTGCCCCTCTTCTCGCGGTTGGCGTCTGGCGCGGGACGGCGCGGCGCAGGACGGCGCTGGGCTGGGCGGGGCCTAGCGGAGCGGCGGAGGGCGTGCTGGGTGGCGGCGACTCTGCCTGGCGGCGGTGCAGCTGCGGCTTGAGGCATATCCAACACGCGGCGGCTGTGGCTTCTCTGGCGGCGGCACGAGTTTCCGGCGGCGGCTTGGCAGCATGGCGCGGCGGAGCTCCGGCGAGGATTCGGCGGCGGGCTGGAGGGCTAGGCGTCGTCCAGTGGTGCTGCCTCCGTGGCGGTTGCGGCTTGGGGCCCTGGACCCCGATCCGATCTAGATCTGGTGGTGCCGAGGTCTGGGCCATGGCGGCTGGCGAGGCATGGGATTCGTCGAGGCTTGTCGGCCTCTAGGCACCATGGGGGTGCCGGCGGCGACGCGTGCCCGGCGTGGTGAGACTGCTGGACGTGGTGGTCATCTTCTTCCCGAGATGGCCGACCAGAGGCTTGGTGATCGGATCTCGAGATCCATCATCTTGTCCCGGCTGCGAGTAGGGGAGATATGGTTGCTGGTGAAAACCGTGCCGACGGCAGGCGATGGCGGCGTTCTCGCCGTTACCTTGATGAAGGCATCGTCGTGTAACTATTGTTGACCCACTCGTGCTGCTCCGGGGGAAACCCTAGGATCTGGTGTTCCAGATCGGACGATGGCGGCACTGCGGTGTCGTTTCTCTCTTGGGAGCATCGTTTGCGGAGCAGCGCTGGATGTCAGAGGCAGGAGGTGGAGCGGCTTCGTCTTACACGGAGCTTCGGGGGTGATGTCAAGTCATGCCTGACCGACAGGTGCTACGCTTTGTCATGCCTGGTCGGCAGGTGCTACGCACGACAAATCTTCCAAGGACTTCAAGCTGTGTCGGCTGGTGATACCTGGCAGCATGGCGCTGAGGTGTATCAGTGGCGACCGTGACGTGCTAAGCTGTTTGCGCGCAGGGAGGAGGTGCCGTTTGGCGCCGTGGTGGCGTCGACGATAGCTAGACCGAGCAAGGTTGATGCATCAATACAGTTTTGAAGATGGAGCGGTGGCAGTTGGCGGCGGCGGCATTTGAGTGCACGCCGGAACGGTGAGACCCATGCCCGGCAGGCGTCCTGGATGGGTTCTTAGGTCTTAGATGTTAGGTTTGGCTGCGATGTCTGTTTGGTATTAGGCCCAGGCTATCTGCGCCCCTTCATCAGCTGGATAGAGGTGCTTAGACGGCGGCTTTAGTCTTACTGTTGTATTACTTTGTAAGGTCTTGTGAGAATAATTAATAAAGTGGCCGTATGCATCGCCCAGATGCAGAGGCCGGGGGTCATCCTCCTTTTCTAAAAGAAAAACATAGATTTCATTTCTTTTGACTAGCCAGAATTATAAAAACTCAAAAGCCATAGTAAGTACAGCCAAATCAGATTCAAAGCACACACAAAAATCAGATTCAAAGCACACTGAGAAATATCGGTGTGGATTGTAGAAGTTTACTGTCTTCTCCTTACAACTAAAATCAAAGAGAACTTGCTCCTTTCCTTCGAATCAAACGAATAGTGTCCTCAGCAGAAAATTTCCTCTGTTTCTCCAACAAACCAAAGGAACACTAATAGGCATTCGAAAAGTGCCCTTGATGGTTCACACTGCTACCCAAAGGTTACTTCATTCACTCTCAAGAAATCTTCTGAAAGTGAAACAAAGTTGCCTCTCACAAACCTTGCAGCAACCACAGCCTCATACACTCGTACGTGCGATAATGTGCGCTATCATGCATGTCCTCTCTGTCTGGGGCTCTGGTTTCCATTTCATCGGTACTTACGCTTTGCTTACAGCATCACCAGGTCATCCATCCAACACACCTCAGTAGGAGTACATGACTATGACACAAATCTTACCGATTTCCTATAAAATGACAGCCCCTTTGGACTTTATCACGGTCAAATCACTCTTACCTAATTCGGTCGATACTAACCGCTAGTCCCTATAGGTGGTTGAAAGTGAAAGACAATGGCCTGTTGTTCAAACACTACACAAGCTAGATCATCTTGCCTGAGACTTTTCTGTTGCATAAGGTAGAATGAGTAGTTGATGACTTGGTTAGTATTTCTGTTGTCCATGAGTGCAAGCCATTTTATAAGGGAAACACAATAATTCAGTATTTGTTCCATCTGCAATTGTAAAGTACCACTAACTGTAATTAATTTTCCATGATTGAAGTGCTAAGAGTGCATTATTCAAGAGCTATTAGAGAGAACAAAAGGGCGAGAGTGTTTGTCTTCAAGAGCTATTAGATTGTTGAGAGCTATTAAGCCCTCATTTTGTTTGCACAATACAGACATATTTTAGCCCAACATTTGTAGCTCCACAATTCTTCCTACAAAATATGCATATAGAATTTTGCGATGAATTTGCGAAACATGTAGTCGTGGATGCTGAATGTTTAAAAACACCCAGCTGCATATGCGCCGGGTACAGAAAGTGCACACTCAGTTCGTCCGTCTCCTATCTCTGGCAACCCTAAATATATATCACCGTAGATCCTCACATTATAGGTGTACGAAAAGTTGGCTGCATTGTCCTTGCGCTGCAACATTTTCTATGTCTGTCTATATGTATGTCCACACTTCAACATCACACAACTAGCTTACTCTTTTGATCAACTGAGCCAAGGTTGTTAACAGATAGGTTTGTAGCTGCGTGTCATGTACGTATAGCGTACGAACCATGTAACGAACTATGTAATCTAGACAGGTGGTTAGAGTAGATATGATCTCATCTCATGTATAGCTTGGAGTATGGGTCAAGACTAACAACCACCTGCCGATCCTTGTACTTGTTGATGATTATATAACACGTACGCGTCCCTGCAAGTTAGCATACGCTTCCACCATCGTAGTTTTACATGATAACCAGAGCCATCCTCGAACAACTCCATGGCGTCCTCAAGTTCCTTCTCATCCTCGCCGTTCGCACACGCCGCCACCGAGAAGCTCACGAAGGGCAACCAGGCTCTGTGGCGGGCTACGGTGCTCTCGGCCATCCAAGGAGCACAGATGGCCAAGTACATCGACGTCGAGCAACCGCCGCCACCCATGCAGATCGATGTGGCATCGTCAGACGGGAAGACGACGGTGAAAGGGCCGAACCCTGCTTTCCAAACCTGGTATGCTCAAGACCAACAAGTCTTCTCCTATCTCCTGACGACACTTCCGCGTGAGATAGCTATCCAGGTTGCTTCATGCCACACCGCTGCTGAGCTCTGGAACACGGTGGAAGGGATGCTTGCATCCCACACTCGTTCCCAGACCACAAACGTCAGGATCGCCCTCGCCAATCTACAGAAGGGCAACTCATCCATCACCGACTACGTCGGGAAGATCAAGTCCCTCTGCGACGAATTGATCGCTGCGGGGAAGAAGGTGGACGACGACGACATCGTCTCCCACATACTGGCCGGGCTCGATGAAGATTTCGATCCGGTGGTTTCTGCCATGTGTTCCCGGGTGGAGCCGGTGACCGTGGCAGAACTGTTCTCACAACTGCTGAGCTTTGAAACAAGGCTCAATCTTCGGGGCGGAGGGTCTCAATCCTCTGCCAACGCAGCCACCCGAGGTCGTCGAAACGGCGCTGGCGGTGGTGACCGCGGTCGCCGCCAAGGTGGCAATGGTGGTGACCGCGGCGGGCGCGGCGGCGGCTACTCCAAATCTGGAGGGCGTGGTAGCGGACACGGCAACAACAACAGCAGCGGGGGCAACTACAACAACAACCATGCCTCTGCTCCGAGGGTCCAGTGCCAGATATGTGGCAAGATGGGCCACCCAGCCTAGAAGTGCTGGAAACGGTACGATGAGTCGTACCAGGGCATGGAGGAGAAGTCAGCCAACCTTGCTGCACCGTAGTACGGGGTGGACACGAACTGGTACCTGGATAGTGGCGCCACCGATCACATCACAGGAGACTTGGAGAAGCTGGCCGTGCGAGATCGCTACACTGGAAACGAACAGATTCATACTGCCAGTGGATCAGGTATGGTTATTAAACATATTGGTCATTCAGCCATCCATACCCCTGAACGTGATCTTCTTCTAAATAATATCCTTCATGTACCGCAAGCCAACAAAAGTCTAATCTCCGCTAGTCGCCTTGCTATTGACAATAATTCCTTTGTTGAAATTCATCCCCATTCTTTTCTTGTCAAGGAACGGGGAACGAAGAAGGTGCTCCTTCGAGGCAGGGGTAGAAGAGGACTCTACCCAGTTAGGCACACGGGATCCGACGCCAAAAAGCACATGCTCAGTGCCACAAAACTATCCTTGGATAGGTGGCACCGGCGTTTAGGCCATCCATCTCCTCTTATTGTTAGCAAAGTCATTAGCAAGAATAATCTCCCGTGTGCAAATTCGTTCAATAAAGATTCAGTATGTGACGCATGCCAAAAAGGCAAAAGTCACCAGTTGCCTTATCCCAAGTCAATAAGTGAATCAAAATTTCCATTAGAACTTGTGTTTCTGATGTATGGGGTCCTGCTATTGAAACAGTAGGGAGGAAAAAGTATTATGTGAGTTTCATTGACGATTTCAGTAAATTCACTTGGATATACTTGATCAAACACAAGTCTGAAGTGTTCCAAAAATTTCATGACTTTCAACATCTAGTAGAACGTCAATTTGATCGCAAGATCCTTGCTCTACAAACAGACTGGGGAGGGGAGTATGAAAAGTTGAACTCCTTTACCAAAATAGGTATATCTCACCATGTCTCGTGCCCTCATGCTCACCAACAGAACGGGTCGGCAGAGAGAAAACATAGACATATTGTCGAAGTAGGTTTATCCCTTCTTGCTCAAGCCTCTATGCCTTTGAAATTCTGGGATGAGGCCTTCATTGCTGCAACTTATTTGATAAACCGAGTTCCTAGCAAAGTCCTCAAGTTTGAAACACCCTTTGAAAAACTATTCCATGAAAAACCCAACTATTCCATCCTCAGGGTTTTTGGGTGCGCCTGTTGGCCGAACCTTAGGCCCTACAACAATCACAAACTTCAATTTCATTCTAAGCAATGTGCTTTCCTTGGGTATAGCAATCTCCACAAAGGGTTTAAGTGCCTTGACATATCTACTGGACGTGTTTATATTTCCAGAGATGTAATCTTTGATGAAAATATTTTTCCTTTTGCTAGTCTCCACCCAAATGCCGGTGCTCGCCTTCGTGCTGAAATTTTGTTACTCTCTCCGGAGCTGTTAAACCCTTCTGATCACGGGGGTGAATCTCATGCTGATGATCATGTGTTTAATAATCCTAATCCTTCCACTAATGAGGCCTGTACTGATGAAAACAGGGAAGAAAACAGTGCTCCACACTATGATTTTATGCAGCAATAGAGATGTACAGGTGCCAGACATGAGGTAGATCCGGCTGACAGCGCTGATCCCGAGAGATCTCATGCAGAGACAGAGGCAGGCGGGACCGGCGCGGATCCCAGGAATGATTCGCCGCCGCCAACACCGCGTGGGTCTGGCGCGTCAGCGCGCGCCACGGAGTCCGGCGCGCCAGTCCAGACGGGCGGGGGCAATTCGCCTGTGTCGTCACGTGTGACGCGTCAAGAAACGGTTGGGGCTGGGGCGGCGGTCCCACAGAGCAATGATGACTCTAGCGGTCCCGCGCGGACCCGTGGCCGTGGGTCGTTGTCACCAGCCGACAGGATCGCAGATCCGCAGCAGGATGAGCGCGCGGATGACCAGGAAAATTCGCCACCGCTTTCTGTGTCAGTACGAGGTACGGGATCCTCTGCGGCTGCTACTGGATCTGCTGTGGCTACTCCAACTATAACGACACGAGTCACTCGTTCACAGCGATGTATTACCAAACCATTAGTGCTCAAGGATGGCACGGTCAGGTACGATAAACACTTCAAGTTTGCAAATTTTGCAGCCACTGGTGAGCCGCAAAACGTACTTGAAGCCTTGCATGATAAAAAATGGAAAAATGCTATGCGTGCTGAATATGATGCTTTAGTAAGGAACAATACCTGGCACTTGGTTCCACCAAAGCCAGGGAGGAATATTATAGACTGTAAATGGGTATATAAAATCAAAAAGAAGGTAGATGGAACAATAGATAGATACAAAGCTAGATTAGTAGCTAAGGGTTTTAAACAACGTTATGGTATTGATTATGAGGACACCTTCAGTCCAGTAGTGAAGGCTGCTACTATCAGACTTGTTCTGTCTATTGTTGTTTCCAAGGGATGGAATCTTCGCCAATTGGATGTTCAGAATGCGTTTCTACATGGTGTTCTCGAGAAAGAGGTCTATATGCGGCAGCCACCAGGTTTTGAGAATACATCCAAACCTAATCATGTATGCAGGTTGGACAAAGCCTTGTATGGCTTAAAACAGGCACCAAGGGCATGGTATTCAAGGTTGAGTGTTAAGCTACAACAGCTTGGATTCTGTCCATCAAAGGGAGATACTTCCCTATTCTTTTTCAAGAAGGGCAAGGTGATTATATACATGCTTATTTATGTTGATGACATAATTGTAGCAAGTTCTTCGCAAGATGCCACATTAGCGTTGCTAAAGAATTTGAAAAGTGAGTTTGCTTTGAAAGATTTGGGAGAATTACACTATTTCCTAGGCATTGAAGTTAAAAGGATACAAGATGATATTTTACTCACTCAAGAGAAATATGCTTCTGATATTTTGAGTCGTGTAGGGATGAAGGATTGTAAACCTTCTAGTACACCCATGTCAACTACAGAAAAATTGTCATTGAATGAGGGCACACTACTAAGTCCAGAAGAAGGGACAAAATATCGAAGTATAGTTGGAGCACTTCAATATCTCACACTGACAAGGCCTGATATATCTTTCTCAGTTAATAAGGTTTGTCAGTTTTTGCATGCACCAACTTCTTTGCACTGGACAGCTGTAAAGAGAATACTGAGGTATGTTCAGGGCAGCAAGGGAATAGGACTAAGCATATGCAGGTCTCCGTTAACCACGGTGAGCGCCTTCTCTGATGTAGACTGGGCAGGGTGTCCAGATGATAGGAAGTCCACAGGAGGCTTTGTAGTATTTCTTAGTCCCAATCTTGTGTCATGGCAAGCAAAGAAGCAAGCAACTGTCTCAAGATCCAGTACTGAAGCAGAGTACAAGTCATTAGCAAATGCTACGGCTGAGGTAATGTGGGTGGAAACACTACTTGATGAATTGGGTGTATACAGGCCACATGTGTCACGCTTATGGTGTGATAATCTAGGAGCAACATATCTTTCTGCAAATCCTGTGTTCCATGCAAGAACAAAACATATCGAGATTGATTTCCATTTTGTTCGTGAAAGAGTTGCTCAGAAGAAGTTGGAGATAAGGTTCATACCAACTGGAGATCAGGTAGCTGATGGTTTTACTAAGCCACTGCAAGTTCGACAGCTCCAAGCCTTCAGGAACAATCTAAACCTTGATACGTTGAGATTGAGGGAGGATGTTAACAGATAGGTTTGTAGCTGCGTGTCATGTACGTATAGCGTACGAACCATGTAACGAACTATGTAATCTAGATAGGTGGTTAGAGTAGATATGATCTCATCTCATGTATAGCTTGGAGTATGGGTCAAGACTAACAACCATCTGCCGATCCTTGTACTTGTTGATGATTATATAACACGTACGCGTCCCTGCAAGTTAGCATACGCTTCCACCATCGTAGTTTTACAAAGGTCCCTGTTCCATTGTCATATTGAATGAACCAGAGTTGGCACACGTCGTCGTTCAGAGAAACGGAAAAATTGCCTTAGGTTTGACCAAGAAACTTAGCAAGTAACTCACTCTAACTACAGGAATGATCAAACATTGAAGATTGTTGAGAGGGTTATCATGCCTCATGCCTCATGCTGAAACTAGAAACCAGAAGAGTATAGGAATGCGAGGACTATATAAAGCTTCCAGACAGAGCATATAAAAGTCCAAAGCTACCATCAGAACTAGTTGGGCACACTTTATACTAACTGCATAAGTTCCAGGTTCTACCCATCCCAAAGTTCTTCTTTTGTTCATTCATAGGAAATAAATATCCAATACTTGATTGGCAAGCTAGGCCCCCACGCCGACGGTCCTCAAAATTTAAGTCTTTTCATTGCAATCCACTGTAACCCATCTTGGAAGGCCACCATTCCGCCAATGCACCGGGCATCGCAACACCTTCACCAAGACACATCCAATTTTCCAAAGTTTGTTGTTTCGTACTAGTATATAGGCAGAGTCAAACTTTAGAAACTATGAGTGCTGAAACCTTCTAAAATATTTAAACCGGATACTTGACAAAAATATACGCATACGTATCCTGAGAAGCACTAGATTAATTTACATATATTGCAATACAAATTAGCCACACAAAGTATGCATTTTGCAAACCTTGCGAACGCTTCAAGCGACAACATTTTTTAGTGCTGGGCTTTAGGTTGTTTGCTTAGCTATATCTAGCTAGAACAGTGAATCACAGGTCATCAGTACCCATTGCCGGGCACAGCCACTGTAGCTGAGAGATGTCCGTAGCTGAGGGTTCCTACTGTTTTCACTGTCAAAAAAAAACAAAAAACTGTAGTTGAGAGATGTCTGAAGCAACTTTCAGCACATGCTCCAAAACCCTGGGTGATCTTTCGCACTCGCTTCGGTTTGTCTTTCAGTTGTAAGGTCAAATTGTACAGTGTATACGACCCCTTGAAGCTTGTGTAAACACGTGCTTTTTTAATCGGGAGACTGGACAAGGAGATAGGTACTTGTTAGCCTTATGATTATGTTAACTGATCACTGGTATATCGAAGACTTATGCTTACTGGTGGACTTATGTTTACTAGTACATGATAATCGGGCCACTCGACAAGGAGATGGATACTTGTTGGTCGTATGGTTATGTTAACTGGTCACTCTAGTAGATCGAAGACTTGTTTTTACTATAGCTACGAGTGGACCTGTGTTTTGTATATGATACCGATGTTAGCGGTCATGATCGCAATACCCTGTTTAATCTCATGGACCGCGCCATAGGTCTTCTCTATCAAGCTTTTTTAAGGAACAATGTGTAAATGTAAGTACATTAATCAACTACTCCCTCCGTAAACTAATATAAGAGCGTTTAGAATAATAAAGTAGTGATCTAAACGCTCTTATATTATTTTACAGAGGGAGTACTACTTTGACGTACTTGCAATCGTAACTATGCAACGTGGAGGTACCTTCCACCACCACCACCACCACTCCCCCCTCCCCCCCAACCCAAAACCCCATCGCCGCCGTCGTCAGCAGGGTGGACGGCCTGGGCAGGAGCAGATCCCGCTCCCGTTTCACTCCCTTCTCTCCCCCAAAAAATCTCCTGGTCATCTCAACCCGGTCGTGATTTACGCCTTGCACCCTTGATCCAGCACCTTGTGTGCTTCCCCATTGTCGTGTAGTGATACCTGCCCTGGTGTGCTCCTGATATGGTTGCAAGGTGCCTCCCTCACAATGCGCCGTTTATGTTGCGTCGTGGGATCCCCTGTTGTCTGTCCAGGGAGGTGTGAGGTGACTTGAGGCAATGGTAAAGGTTGTGAAGCCACGGCGGCGTCGAGAAAGGCATATAGAATCGGGATTCTAAAATCTAAGTCAAATCGGAGCTCCGATGATAGGATCGCAACCGTGGAATCTTAACTCTCAGAATCATATAAATATAGATTATACTAACCAAAAATTTTAGGATCATTGGTGTTAATTTGGACCGTGAAGTCGTAGAATAAAATCATGACCCCAACTACTCTGGCATCGAGAATAGCCGGCGAGTATCGTCTCACCATACCGGATATTCCTCCTTGGTATGTTGGTAGATCGGTGATTTGTTGCCACAGGTGAGGCAAGCAAGCAAGAGGCGGCGTATGGTGGTGTTGTCCGATACACATCTGACACCGACTGCCACCTGGAAGGATGGTGTGGGACCACCAGTTTTGGTGGTGCTGGTGGCTTTCCTCCCTCAGCAATGCATTTGTCGCGCGTGCGAAGGCAAGCTTTCGTCATTCCATGCTTTTTGTACCCAGCAGCTCTTGTTGTGACTCATTTGCCTGCTAGTGCGAGCATGGCATTACTTGCGTGGAATCTCACTTCATGACCTTGCGTGTATGTAGTTGTTGGGATCACAGAAAGTGGAAGCGAATACATAGGTGAACTTTGATTTGGTGGTTCTTCTTGAGTACCTAGTCAGGAGCTCTGTGGTGAAAGCCCTAGGTTGGCCCGGCTGGCCATACCTGGCAATTGCAGCTTCTGGATTGTTACCTTGTTGACGGCATTGTGTGGTGTGTATCATACCCTTCCTGGAGGCATTCTTTTGGAGGACCGTGATCGTAGTCATTGCGTTGTCATTGTTGGTGCCGAATGTCGTCTGCATTTCATCGATTGTTGTTTCGATCACTTCATTTTTTTTCCTTTTCCCGCCTAGGCATAGCTCGCATTTGACTCAACAAGTGCAAAGGTAAGGAAGCTAGTCGAGCCTAGGAGGATTCACTTAGGTAGTTCGAACGTAGGGTCTCTGACAGGGAAGCTTCAGGAGCTAGTTGATGCAGCGGTGAGGAGAAGTGTTGATATCCTTTGCGTTCAAGAAACCAAATGGAGGGGTCAGAAGGCGAAGGAGGTCGAGGATACTGGCTTCAAGTTGTGGTACACGGGGACGACTGCAAACAGAAATGGCGTAGGCATCTTGATCAACAAGAGCCTCAATGATGGAGTGGTAGGCGTCAAGAGACATGGGGACCGGATTATCCTGGTCAACCTGGTAGTTGGGGACTTACTTCTCAATGTTATCAGCGTGTATGCCCCGCAAGTAGGCCATAATGAGAACAACAAGAGGGAGTTCTGGGAAGGCCTGGAGGACATGGTTAGGAGTGTACCGATTGGCGAGAAGCTCTTCATAGGAGGAGACCTCAATGGCCACGTGGGTACATCTAACACTGGTTTTGCAGGGGTGCATAGGGGCTTTGGCTATGGCATCGGGAATCAAGAAGGAGAAGATGTCTTGAGCTTTGCTCTAGCCTATGACATGATCGTAGCTAACACCCTCTTTAAAAAGAGAGAATCACATCTGGTGACTTTTAGTAGTGGCCAACACTCTAGCCAGATTGATTTCATCCTCTCAAGAAGAGAAGATAGGCGTGCGTACCTAGATTGTAAGGTGATACCTGGCGAGAGTGTTGTCCCTCAGCATAAGCTGGTGGTTGCTGACTTCCGCTTTCGGATTCGTGTTCAGCGGGATAAGTGTGCCAAAGTCGCTAGAACGAAGTGGTGGAAGCTCAAGGGGGGGGGGTAGCTCAGGCGTTCAAGGAGAGGGTCATGAAAGAGGGCCCTTGGGAGGAAGGAGGAAATGCGGACAATGTGTGGATGAAGATGGTGACTCGCATTCGTAAGGTGGACTTAGAGGAGTTTGGAGTGTCCAAGAGAAGGAGAAGCGAAGCTAAGAATACCTGGTGGTGGAATGATAATGTCCAGAAGGCGATTAAGGAGAAGAAAGATTGTTTCAGATGCCTATACCTGGATAGGAGTGTAGACAACATAGAGAAGTACAAGATGATGAAGAAGGCCACAAAGCAAGCTATCGGTGAAGCAAGAGGTCGGGCGTACGAGGGCCTCTACCAACGTCTAGGCACGAATGAAGGCGAAAGGGACATCTACAAGATGACCAAGATGCGCGAGAGGAAGACGAGGGAAGTTGGCCAAGTCAAATGCATCAAGGACGGAGCAGACCAACTCCTGGTGAAGGATGAGAAGATTAAGCATAGATGGCGGGAGTACTTTGACAAGTTGTTCAATGGGGAGAATGAGAGTTCTACCATTGAACTGGACGACTCCTTTGATGAGACCAGCATGCGTTTTGTGCGGCGGATAAGTCTGAGATCAAGGAGGCTTTAAAAAGGATGAAAGGAGGAAAGGTGATGGGCCCTAATTGTATCCCCATTAAGGTGTGGAAAGGCCTCAGGAACATAGCGATAGTATGGCTAACCAACCTTTTCAACCTCATTTTCGGGCAATCAAGATGCCAGAAGAATGGACACGGAATATATTAGTACCAATCTTCAAGAATAAGAGGGATGTTCAGAGTTGTACTAATTATCGCGGAATTAAGCTGATGAGCCATACAATGAAGCTATGGGAGAGAGTCATTGAGCACCGCTTAAGAAGAATGACAAGCATGACCAAAAATCAATTTGGTTTCATGCCTGGGGGGTCGACCATGGAAGCCATTTTCTTGATACGGCAACTTATGAAGAGATACATGGAGCAAAAGAAGGACTTGCATATGGTGTTCATTGACTTGGAGAAGGCCTATGATAAGATATCACAAAATGTCATGTGGTGGACCTTGGAGAAACACAAACTCCTAGCGAAGTACACTACCCTCATCAAGGCCTTGTATGATAATGTTGTGACAAGTGTTCGAACAAGTGATGTCGACACTGATGACTTCCCGATTAAAATAGGACTGCACCAGGGGTCAGCATTGAGCCCTTATCTTTTTGTCTTAGTGATGGATAAGGTCATAAGGGATATACAAGGAGATATCCCATGGTGTATGCTCTTTGCGGATGATGTGATGCTAGTTGACGATAGTCGAACGGGGATTAATAGGACGTTAGAGTTATGGAGACAAACCTTGGAATTAAAAGAGTTTAGGTTTAGTATAACTAAAACCAAGTACATGATGTGTGGTTTCAGTACTAGTAGGCGCGAGGAGGAGGAGGTTAGCCTTGATGGGCATATGGTGCCTCAGAAGGACACATTTCCATATTTGGGGTCAATGTTGCAGAAGGATGGAGGTGTTGATGAAGATGTGAACCATCGAATCAAAGCCGGATGGATTAAGTGACGCCAAGTTTCTCACATTCTCTGTGACAAGAGAGTGCCGCAAAAGCTAAAAGGTAAGTTCTACAGGACGGCAGTTCGACCTGCAATGTTGTATGACGCTTGAGTGTTGCCGACTAAAATGCGACATGTTCAACACTTAGGTGTGGCGGAGATGCATATGTTGAGATGGACCCCAACTTGTTTGGGACTAAAGGCTTCGTTGTTGTTGTTGTCCCTCCTAGGCATAGTTTCGATCTTGTATGACTGCTTTTTTGCCGATGTGATCTTTTGTGTATGCACATTGGTGTTGGTTGTGTGCATCATAATAATGCAGAAGCCAAATGTGTTCTCATAGTGTTTATATCCCCTTGATGTTTTATCATGTGTAATAAAAATTGTTCTTTGTCGGAGAAAACGAGAAGGCCCTGCATGTCATAATTAACTCAAAATGTTGCTAATGATATTCGTCTAAACAATAAACTAGCCAAATGAGAGAGAAAAGTGTGTCAAAATCGTGCATTATGTTTACCCTTATAGGCCTATAATTACACCAATATTGTGGTTGTAGTTTGGTACAAGTGACGATTAGCAAGCACATTAATTTCAAGCTCCCGCGAAAACAAATCAAGCACATTTCAGGAAAGACGTAAACTGGAAATTTAGAGGTATTCTTTGGTGTTGGGCTATAAAGAAAAAGCAAAATATTAGAAAAGTCAAGAACATGTTGGAAAAAGAAAACTGACCATGACTGGCCATGGCAAAAACAGGAAAATTGATAATAGGTGCAAATAATATCAATAAAAAGGTAACGTGGTTGTTTTTCATGAATAAAAATAAATAAATTGCGAGATTACTAGGATTCCCTAGTTACTCTATAATACTTCATTTTTTTCCTATTCTACATGTTTTTCTATTATATAATACAGAAAAACAATTGTCGCCTTTCAAGAATTCTTTTAATATTTTTTGATTTTCAAGAAATTGTTTTATTTATCACTTTGCTGGTTCTTTTCTTGACTTTTTCACATGGTTTAAAAATAGCATTTTTAAAGAACATTATTTGTTGAACTTTTGGGGTTCAGAGTTTACACATGAAAATCATAAAGCCATGCCTTAAATTAATAAAGCTCCAAAGATGTTGATGAACAATCTACAAAGCAACACAAATCAACAAGCAATCAAAATATTAAAAAAGAGGACATCTTGAAATCATTGAAGCCCTCTTTCGTGATCGAACCCCTAGGCAAAGGAAGAAGCTGACTCACGAAGGAGACCGGTTGCCCACGACGACATGCCATTTCATGCACCTGAGCGTCGTGCATTACAGTGCCATCATGTTCCATCGCTGAAGGAGGCCCCTTGCCTTCTTGCCATGTATCAATGGGCATCACATCATCGGGCGACGGAGACTCTCACCATGGAGCTTGGACCCCATGACCTTTGAGGTGAAAAAAAATTCAAGCACTACTACCTTGTCGAACCACGAATACATAGAGAACAACATCGTTGTTGTCCACATATTTTTTTCACACAAAGAAAAGAAAGCTATTATCGTTGAAGAAGAGGAATCTACTGAGCGGCAACATCAAATGTCTAGAAAGATGGTTGGAATCCACAGGAAGAAGCATCATGCACTCGCATCCTCTGCCCCCTGCTAACATCGGAAGAGGTGAACCCTATCCCCTATTGCTTGGGCTCGTGAAAGTTGATCGACGGCCAACTGAGGCACACATAGAGGTTGAGAGCACCGGAAAGAGTTGAAGGAATCAAATGTGTAGCCATCGGCATTGATGACTACACTCTAACCAGACCCCACACAGCAGTATGCCTTTGAACCATGTTGTTCCCAAGACGACGCCTCCAAGATGGATGTCATGCTAGTAGCAGCGACATACATCCAATCTAAATGGATTTAGGGTTTTCACCCGGAAGACAAAAGCGGGAAGACAAAAGAGAGACAGGAGATAGGAAGGGAGGAAGGGAGGAAGGAAGACAATGCCCTCAGGTGTCGCCTCCGTCGAGGCCGGCACATGACTAGGGATTTCTTCCAGCCACTGGTTTGCACCACTAACACCCCATCTGGTATGAGATCCGGCGAGGTGGGACATGCAAAAATAGGGAGTAAGTAGAGGCCTTGGGCCGACGAGACGACCCATCACACCACGATGGGCACCCGCTCTGATACCTCTCCGTCCGTACTACCGAGGACATGCTAGCCCCACACCACGCGTGAACTGCTTGCCGCGGAGCCGGGGCCACCTCTCCACACTAGGTCACTGCCTTGGCGCCCAAAGCCCTCCACGCGAGAGAAGAAGGAATGAAGCCCACCGCCACCTTCCTCTGCGACCTCGCAGGCTTTCCCGACGGCTATTTCTGATGGTGGCAAGGGAAGGGTGACAAGGAGAGGTTGTGGTCGCAGGCTAGGGTTTCGTTGCCACATGTATCGCCCCGGAGAGGAGAGATGCAGAGGAGTCAAAACGTAATCTCAGTGTTCAAAGTTAAGGGTAAGAATTTTCTACGTTTTCAAACTAGGACTAGAAATAAATCCGAGCGATAGTTGAGTGAACAAAAGGTTTATCCCGGCTTTCAACATCCTGCTCTATTTGTGGATTTCGATCCAAGGGCAACCAAATTGGCAACCACTTCAAAGCTCGGGGATCTCGTTTTCAGTGCCAAGTTCAATGTACTATCCGTTGCGCAGAATTGCTCAACAAACCAAGCATGATATTATTGAAATTTTGGCCATGACAAGGGACTTCCACAAGAGTACAATTTCTGAACACTAACTGGTCAAACCGAGAAACAGACAGATATGGCTGGTAGTTACACAAGACAAGCTGCCATTCAAACGAGTCAATCAATATCGGTCGCAGAGAACACAAAGGCAATTGATTCTGTAAAATACGAGAATATGCCAATGTCAAAACATGAATCTTTCAAAGCCGTGTTCACACGTGGCTTTCAGTTTTCCCTGGGGAAACACCCCGGCTCGGCAGCGCGACGTTTTCAGTAGTTCCAGCGCTCTATGCAGGACATAGTCAGGGATAAACGAGTAAACAAAGGGCAGCCCCAGGAAAAAAGTGCGGCTGCAGAAGCAAGAAGAGACACTCCATGGCCGCAAGTTCGAGTTAAAACAAGAGTCTATGGGTTGGGCAGCCCGGCCACCTATAGAATCTCCAGATGCACCGAACGGAGATGCAGTCAGGTCCTCCCGTCGGACTAATTATTTAACTCTGTTGAAAAGAAACCACATCATCTCTGACCGTTCTTCGCAGTGGTTAGCAGCCTACGTGAATCAAGAACTCAAGGGAGTACAGTCCGCCAAACAAAAACAAAAATGGGCGCAGTCTGCCTCGGTGACTTCGGAGCTTAACCGGGAATCTAATGATTGTTTGCATCCGTGGGTTTTGTAATCGGAAGCGAACAGATCGTGCGTAGTTATACATAGAGATGATTATCGCACCGCGCGACAGGCAAGGAAGTCGTGACAGGTAAGGTACACTAGTATAACCATGTATACGACGCACATGATGCAGTTCCTTGCAGGAGAAGGTGACGGGAGAGGGTACGTAGTACGCGCTGAAACAGACCGCGGGTTCAACCAGCAGACAGCACTGTTGTGGAAGCAGCAGGAGTGGGTCTCCCGGAAGGCCGGAACCCTGAGGGCGAGGGGACGAGCAAGTGACCAAACGTACCGGCGTAAACAGTAGGAATTACCAGCGTCGCTAGCATGGCGCGTTGTGGCACGACGTTCCTGTATCGCCGCGGCGCCCGTCGCCTTTCTCCCTTCACTTCACCGTCGGCCGGCGGCTTCCGTCTCGGTCGTGAGGGTGCCGGTCCCCGTCCTACAGAGTTGTCGATCACCAACGAGGCAACAACTCCACGATCATCATACAAAGAGCGCGCTAGCTATAGTTGTGAATGCTGGACAAGGAGTACGTGGATGCCCCCAACACCGCGTATGCTCGCGGTGCGCATGATTCCCCCGTTCTAATTGTCTGCATGAGAGTGCAGGAATATGGACCTTACCTCTTCTACAAATGCCGCTACACACGAAGGCTTTGGTCTTTGATCATTGACAAATACCATATTCTTGGTCTTCACACCAACGGTTGGCCCCTGTTCGACTCGGTTGAGGCTTGGTGGGCAAGTACCTGCGACAACGCCACTCCAAACCGCCAAGCTAAGGCGTCCCTCACCATGCTTATTTCGTGGACTGTCTGGAACGAGCGAAACGCAAGGGTCTTCAAGCACAAGAGCGCTCCTCCAACTATTTTGCTTGCCTCCATACAGACTGAGGCCAACCTTTGGGTCATCGCCGGTGCCAAAAAATTAGGGTCTATTATTTCGCGAGAGTGATTCATGCCGTGTATTGAGTGACTTGTAACAAACTCTATTCTCTCTTATTTAATGGATGAGGCAAAGCTTTTGCCTCCGTTTTAAAAAAAAATTGTACGCTGGCCGGTCAGTTAGACGCCGGCATGGAAAATAATGCACAATTAATAATCGTATAAACAAAGAGCACTTTTCTGCACTAACCAGCTAGTGCTTCCGTGCATGGTGTGCAAAGGCTTTGCCAAATAACAATTGTTTCGCGTCGTCGTTGCCTTGTCCCATGCTTGGGTACTTGGATATTATTCGCAGCTAAAGTAGGATTTATTTGTCGTCGGTTGCCGTTCTATATGCAAAAGGGAGTGCACACCAATGTCATGCAATACGTTTAGGGGCTCTTTTTTTCAACACATGATTATGGGAACGTAAGAATATAACAAAAACATGCAAGTATATGCCATGGCTGAATGGATTATCTTACCCAAAAAAAAGACAATAAAATTGCATCAAATGTACCATCGACCGTCACCATGTCTCTTCAGTGATTAAGTGTACGTGCAGGCGACGACGAGGGGTTAGATGGAACATCAATCGACTGTAGGTACGTAAAGGCAAAGAGCTTTACTTAAAGTCCAGCGCGCTGATTGGTCTCCCTCAACAGTGCAACATCCTGAACACATACGCACAGTGACCTAAAGCGAAAAGAGTACTACCTATTCGACACATGATTAATTCCAACACGGGGCCCGGTCCACCCAAGACACGTCAAGAGTTAGGTGCGAAGGAGGCAGTAGTAAAACCGGCGAGGTCCTGGTCACCACTCACTCACACACTCTAACTCAATGACTTGAGACCTTGTGCCACACTTGGAAGCAGCCTTTGGCCCGGAAAAGGACCGGCCGGTTGTTGAAAGCCACACCGAATCAGCACCCCATCACCGGCCGCCTGCCGAGATGCACGCAACGTCGTCCATGTATACACGAGGGATACGGGGAGTGGGACAAAGATTGCAATCTGCGGTTGGGAAAATGTGTCTCACATTTCGTAGCTACTGCTGCCTCAATAGAAATACGGCTGGGCTTTAGACTTCTCAATCAGCTCTTCTTTACTTTTGGAGTTGCGGTTTGTACAACATGCATTTTTCCGTAGTTATCTGAAAACTCTTCTTAAAGATGTACTACTCCCTCCGTTTCTAAATATAAGTCTTTGAAGAGATTTCATTATGGACCACATACAGAGCAAAATGAGTGAATCTATACTCTAAAATGCATCTAGATACATCCGTATGTGGTCCATGGTGAAATCTCTACAAAGACTTATATTTAGAAACGGAGGGAGTAGTAGTTTAGTTTTTCTAATGATGGTGTCTGGTGCAATTGTGCAAGAAATAATGTGTACTTTAGTTTTTAAGTGTTTAGACCCACCTGAATTATGCTATTTTACAACTAGCCATTTTTTCCTAGAGAACAAGAAACTACTCCCTCCGTCCCAAAGTCCCAAAGTTGAGACACTTATTTTAGGACGGAGGGTGTATATGTTTGGATGTGTCGGTGTACATGATATTAGATCAATGTGCACACATTTGAGGCGCCAACCAACCCATCAATAGTTTATACATGAGTTGGCATGTCATTCACAAGTGGCGTCAGTCTTTGTTGAAAAAAAATAAGCGCATCAGGATAAAGGAGTTACTAAAATTTGGATTGCAGGTTGCTTGGTCATTTGCACATGGTATTTGAATAATATGCGGAAATGGTCAAGCACACAATACCTATAAGTATATAAGTATATTGAGCCGAGCTGTTAGTCATTTGTACTTAGTCTTGGCCTCCAAGCTAGTTGTGCATGGTATCGGATCATTGCACTACACGTAACAAATGTTTAGATCATGAGATAGCTTGTAGATCTATCGACTGACATGTTTATGTACAATTACAAAGTATGCATGTTATGATCTGCTTGTCTATGTTTGGCTACAGTTATGATGATCTAATAACTATGAACTATTAGGCAAAGTTTTTACGTTTTGAATAATCGTAAGGGAAGCCCTATGGTATAAATAGAACTAAATTCACATCCACAATGACTTGAACCTAGGTGTTGGGTAGTACATCCATTCTTCCAACCAAGTGAGCTAGACTCACTATTTAGATAAAGTTCTTGGTACCATCATCTTTGAACTCATTTATTGTATCTATCAACTATCTCCTTGTATAGAATTGAATTATGATGGCCTATTGTATATGATATGTTGAGGTATAGTGATTTATATGCTATGATATGCTCCGACATTTTACCATAATAACGATGGCATTTGGCCTATTCAGGTATGATTATGATGATATGTTCATGAATTGTTAGGAAATTTTATTAGTTGTGATACTTTGGTAAAAATAGAGCCAGAAAAAAGTAGCTGCAAATAGTTTTCTTCTGTTACAAACTTCTAACATATTTTTATTGCTTCCGGTGTGCTGTGATTTCTTATTATAAAAGATCTACATAAACAAATTCTGCTAATTGGCCTGGAGTTTTTTTTTAATCTTAGACACATAAAGTTCAACACTATTCAATCTAAAATTCCAATATTGAAGGAATATGTTGGAATTGGGATGGTTGAATACTTGAATGTTGATCCAAAGTTTTAGAAAAATTAAGTGAGATATATAAAAGAAGTTAGACAACTTGATAGTATATAGACAATCCCTTTATAATTATTTAATTTCGTAAAAAAATTCTTTTTTTTACCATCCTAGTTGTATTTACTACAAGAATAAGATTCTACGGCTTAATTCTTCAGTTTATTGTTGAGTTTACCTTTGTAGATAATAATCGGGAGAAATGTGGAGCTTGGGTGGTGGTGACCTAGGTTTTTGGCAGTATGATATAACAATCAAGCAGGCCAGTAGCTAGCTAGAGTTGTGGAATTAGGCACGCGAGCTCCTGCAAAAGTATGTACTACTATATTATTAGACGCTAAAGGGGAAGGTCAATGATCACTGAGGTATTCTAAAATATCTCATCAACTTGCTTAAAATGACTAAAAACATGAGTAGGCAGTTTGTTTTCTCCCACTTGCTTGAATGGTGTGTGAGTAGTACTCCCTTCGTTTCAAAATAGATGACTCAACTTTATACTAATTAAGTACAAAGTTAGTATAAAGTTGAGTCATCTATTTTGGAATGGAGGGAGTATATTCGTAGTGGCACTGTAGGTTTTTGTACGTAGTGGAAGATATTTGTCTCACGACCTCTGCATCAATAGATGTACACTTCCAAGTAGGCAGTAGCTATTTCTTTGAAACAACAATGACAAGTGTAACAGTTAAAATATTATTTGTATCTTCTTTTTGCTAATAACAACAAGTGCCAATCTCACTATCAGCAGACAAATGCATAAAACCTTTTCAAGAGGCTACATTGCTTGACTGATTAAAAAAATTCACTAGCACCTCCACATACGCCTCTAGCCAGCCCAGCAACACTCATTTATTTGAGAGACCAGAAAGCATTTGGCATATTTGTGATACAAACCTCATATTCTTGCGATTCCAATAGTGATGTAAAAAGTTAATGCACAAAATATTCCAGTGAGCATATTCGGCATTGGTTTTTTCTTTGAGATGGACGGCTACATAAGTTGAATTCATGTACGGATGCAATCGGTGCACCTTTTATCCCACGGAACTAGCTCACCCTTAACTATAACACTAACTTTGTACTCTGATCCATAATAAATGTCATGGTTTTAGTTTAAATTGGTTCTTTTGAATCCTTAAATTCATGGCAGGACGTAGGATCTAATCACAAACGAAGAGGCTTAGAACCTACTGTAGTACCAATGGAATGTCTAATTCCTCAAAAAGAAACACGGTAAGTGGTATCGAAATAGATTTGTTTTCAAGCAAAGTGCTCACGGGTTGATCTCTCTTCTTCGTAACACATGTTGATCAGGAGAGCTCCATAATAGTTCAACAGTCAAATTTTCCCTTTTGCTCCAAGCTTTCACCAAAAGCAGACCCTGGTTTCACACGAGCTTAGTCAGCTCGCAGCTAAACCAAATGAGCATACACATACAAATCAGACAGCCTAAGCAACCGTATGTGACATTACAGATCCTACTTGCACAACTAAAAAAAAAAAGAGAAAACAGCACTGAGGTCACGCCGCAGACCCAGGAAATCATTACCAAAAGTATGAATTCAGTAACCTTATTTAACCAACGACAAAGTTGATCGGCGATAGCTGCTGCTAGCTGTACTTAGCATAGGTTGAATCCCATTTCACGCACTAAATTTAACCCGTTCAACTAGATGGACATGGACCCAAAGTTCAGATTGTTTGATTAGATCCTGAACAGATTAATTAATGGAGACAGAGATATAATTCTCTCCCACTAAGAGAAAGAGGTACTGCTAAGTTAAGTTCTAAATAAATCGACGGATATGATTAAAAACAAAAGGATGTGTTCATAACAAATAAGATCCATTTCATTTTATCCTGGAAAAGCGCAATCATCTCTAATTGTCCCCAACCACTCCAAAAAAGTGCCCTCAAACTTTTTTCTGGCCCGGGGAGAAAGGGCTGCAGAGAACATCATCGTGATTTAGTGATTTTTAAGCAAGTGTACGTGTAAGCTCGCTCGGTGCATGCACTGCCCGTCAGTGCTGAGTGCACATCCTGATTAACAACAGAGCAGCAGGGAGGAGTAGACCCTGCATCGCATCATGGATCCCGGAGGAAACCCGGGCCACGAACGGATGGGCGGCCGGCCCCAGGAGATGGCGGGAGGGATGGACATTTTGCTCTCCTGGGACAGGGGTTTGGTAGGTAAACGCAATAGTCTGGGAGGTAGGAGGATAGAGCCGGTACGTAGGGCCTCCCAACTCGTGGGCTTGTCACCTGTCGCCCCAGCGCGAGCCCTGCCACCAGTAAGTAGGAGTAGTAGTTGCGTCAGTGCGAGCGTGCGCGACGCACATATATACCGGCCGCGCCCGGCCCCGATCCATGCTCTGCACCGTGCCACCACCTCCTCGACCCGGGCCAATCGAACTAGAACAAGCGAGCAGAGTGGTCTGGTCGGGTGGCCGATATGGGGCGAGGCAGGGCACCGTGCTGCGCCAAGGTCGGGCTGAACAGGGGCTCCTGGACGCCGCAGGAGGACATGCGCCTCATCGCCTACATCCAGAAGCACGGGCACGCCAACTGGCGCGCCCTCCCGAGGCAGGCCGGCCTGCTGCGCTGCGGGAAGAGCTGCCGGCTCCGGTGGATCAACTACCTGCGCCCCGACCTCAGGCGCGGCAACTTCACCGCCGAGGAGGAGGCCACCGTCATCAAGCTGCACGCCTTGCTCGGCAACAAGTAAGCTTGATTTGCCTGCATTCGGTTCGGCAATCAGTGCTGGAAATTGTTGGGCGTGCTTTAATTGGTCCAGGAGTGGTCGCTGGTGTTCTGATGGATTTTTGTTATTTGTTCAGATGGTCCAAGATCGCGGCGTGCCTGCCCGGGAGGACGGACAACGAGATCAAGAACGTCTGGAACACGCACCTGAAGAAGAAGGCGTCGGAGCAGAAGCCAGGCGTTGGCGAGAGCAAGGGCGAGGCGGCCGACGGAGACCCTGACACGCCCGCCCCTTCGTTGTCTTCGGCGTCCTCATCGATGACGACCAGCGACGGGTCCAACGGCGGCGCCGGGGAGCAGTGCGGCACGAGCAACGAGCCCGAAACGATAAACGTACCATCGCCTCTCGAGCTGGAGCTGGAGCCAGTCATGGACATCCTGGACATGCTGGCCGACGAGCCCACGGAGGCGTTCGCGACGGCGGCGCCAATGCCAACGTCTTCGTGCTCGTCGTCCTCCCTCACGACGTGCGCCGGGGGCGGCGGCGGTGTGGAGGAGCTGCTCGAGCTGCCGGACATCGACATGGACGCTGACATCTGGAGCATCATCGATGACGATGTCGCGCGCCTACAACAAGGCGATGCAACAGTGCCATGTACGACCAAGGAGGGAAGCGAGTGGTGGTTGGAGGATTTGGAGAAGGAACTCGGCCTGTGGGGCCCCGCGGAGGAATCCCAGCCCCAGGCGGGCCCACTCGACCAGATAGGCTACCCGGGCCAACTCTACGAAACGGAGGGGGACATGGTGATGGTATCCTCCTGCCCGCCGTCCAGATCGGATCATGAGGCGTCCAATTCTGAATAGAAGGTTGAGATCCACGGTGGTCCCATCGGATGCACGAGATCAAACATTACAACTTGGAGAAGTTTTTAACGAAACGTTTGAGTTGCTTATTTGGTTTCATTGTTTGAGTAAAATTCAAAGTAAAAGGGGCGGGTCGGTTAGAATGCACATACAAATTGGAGGAATGAAAAGTTAGGTCAATACAAGGCCAAGTAGCACGAGTATCTCTACTATCTAACAGTTTTTAACCAAATGTACCATGGCATGTACTATGCAACAGCACTCCACGGATCAACAGCCAGTGAGAAGTGCTATGCAGACATGCGTACGGATGCAGTATGTCATTTGGTTAATTTTGTACTAGTTCTTAATAAAAAAATCGCGACTAATTTGTACTGTACCATGCACATATACTGCACAGCGTCATGGTGACGCAAGAGCTGGATCATCCGATGGCCCACCACTACTACCACCATCATGTATGCCTTTTGAAGAATCATCACCGGGCTTTGATTATGCATTCTAAAGCAACTTGCTTTTGCTAATGCGATGTAACCTTTTTCTTCTCCTTTAGCTTGCTTTTATTTTATTTTATTTTATTTCTTTAGATTTGATTGCATGTTGCTTCGGATGAGCAAAATCACATGAAACTTGATGATAGAGAAGTTGGTCACCTAAGCAGTGAAATGGGAGCATGGGAATGGAGCCATATTTTGGTGGTGTTGAGTTCTTAATTTTAAGGGCTTACATTCCTTTTCGAAAACACCGTACAACATATTAGTCATTGTTAATGTTGATTTTTATTTTATTTTTGAGATCCACTTCTTTTCGAGAAAACTGACAAATCAACTCAGTCGGTGCCTCAATCTTTCGATGATAAACACTTTGTCAATTTGGGTGGAATCAACTTTGGTGATGCGACGATGTTGCGCCTTTGCAATCGCTAAGAGCAACTCTAATAGACCCCGCAAAAATGGCAAACCCGCAAAATTCTGGCGAGTATACGGGCTCGGCCCAATTTTCTGGCCAGAACAGAGCCCGTATACTCGCCTGGCCCGTAATTTTTTTTTACCGCGGCTCGCAAACCGCCCCGCCCCCCGACCAGTATATCTACGGGTTGGCGGTGCATTTGCGGGTAACCCTATCCCCCCATCGTCGCGTCTCTCCGCAATTCCCCACTCCACTTCTCACATTTCTCGCCGCGAGTAAGCCGCATTCCGCCTCCAGTCGCCATGTGAGGCCGCATGTGGAGCTCCAACCGCGGCTCCAGGAGTAGATCCGGCGGCGACGGCGACCCCGAGCGCGAGCGGCGTGTCCGCTTGGACGGCGCGAGGAAGTGGATGAACCGGGGCCTCTCGCCGCCGGCGAGCTTCAGCGTCCGCGAGACAGAGGAATACGACCGTCGGCACGGGCATACGCCCTTCTTAGCCACGGGCTCGTCCTCCGGCGCGAGATCTTCCCATGCCGCGAGCTCTTCCTCTTCCGGCGCGAGCCTTCTCCCCATGAAGAGGGAGTGGTCGGAGGAGCCGGAGGAGATCGAGCTCGTCGCCATCAAGCAGGAGCCTGAGGAGATTGTGCACCGCGGTGTCGTCAGGCCCGAGGACTTCGTCGCCGATGACGACGCGGTCGCGGCCGCCATTGCCGAACGCAGCTTGCGCGAGGAGGCGGAGCGCCGGTGCCACCAGGAGGAACTCGACGACCTCGTGTTCCAGCAGGCGGTCGCGGCGAACCTTGCCGCCAAGGAGAAGGACTACGAGTGGCGGCGCATCCGCGAGGAGCAGAAGCAGAAGTACATCGACCTCGGCAGCTCCGACGAGGAGGATTGAGCTCCTCCACCGCGTCGTCCATGGCCACGAGCTCGCCGCTGTGAGATCCCCACCCCCTCTAGTACTAGTAATGAATGTAGTATGTAGTATGGACTAGTGTTTGATCATGTAGTATATGTAGTATGTGATGAACTACTACGGTTGTAATTTCTCCCGTGAATCTTTTTTTCTTTAAATTATGCAGTTTCATATACGGTTTCTATTCGGCTGCGCACGTTTTTAACCCGTAAACGAGATTTGCGTCAAACTGCAAACGCGTTTTGCGGTTCAGAATTTTACGGGGTCTGCTAGAGTTACTCTAACAACTCGGTGGGGTTATTGATCCAGTGGTTGGCTAGGACTCACAGGGTGTGCGATGTTACGTAAAAGGTTTGTTGTCTGGTTTGTTAGATTTGTATGGACGAACCCCACATCATATATGTGTGGGATCTTTTTTAAGCATGTGGTGGGAACTCTAATTACAGAACTGTCAAACAACCATATATCCTTTGCTCATAACTTCGCTAGAATATCCCTGGGTTGACTCAGTTTATCGTGAAAAGTCAGTAGAAGTGCCACCTAGTAACCCTAAAACCATATAAGACAGAAAACAACAGTAAATTGTAACAATTAATGATATATCTCAAGCTAAACTCAAGGGTATCTAGGATTAAACTCCAAAAAATGACGAGTACACTACATGGAGTGCCTCTTCCCTTGAGTTGTTTTCAGTGGGAGTGAAATGGTTACATGCACCCATGTAGGAATTTATGTAGGCCATTGGGCCTTGACAAATGACCAAGCAGCCTTGAGGTGGTGGACCGGTGGGGTAAGGTGGTAAAATATC